>NW_020185331.1:2746380-2777170 GCF_003031525.2 Neophocaena asiaeorientalis asiaeorientalis
CCCCTGCATCGGCAGGCGGACTCTCAACCACTGCGCCACCAGGGAAGCCCGAGGGTACATTTTTAAGGGGAAAAAAAAAAAGAATCGAGATCCAACATGCCAATCCCTATCCCCTGCTCTTCGCCTAAGAGAGAACCGGAAGGATGTTTCCCTCCCATAGACGCTGCTATCAAGAAGCAAGCTGCTGAGAATTCCCTGGCGGTCCAGTGGTTAGGACTCCGCGCTTTCACTGCTGAGGGCCCAGGTTCGGGGAACTAAGATCACGCAAGCCGTGTAGCGCGGCCGAAGAAAACAGCAAGCTGCTGCTCTCCTCACGGAGTAACCTGTTTTAACGATCACGACAATCGTGGTGATTGCTTCCCCTGACCGTTTCCCCTCCCCACCATTTTTCTAGCCATGCTTACTAACACTGAGGCAGGAAAATAAGACCCCAACAGAAAGGTAGTGAGGAATTGTTATCAACATTCCTGAGAGCAAAAGCCAGGCGCAAGTAATCTTGGTAACTCACATAGTACCTAGCACAGTGCCTTATCTAGTCCAGGCGGATTACTCTGTAACAGACACAAATAGAGCAAAAATTACGTGATGGATTCCAGCCTATTTGGAGAATGGAAGATGCAGCAGTACAAGGCCAATTCCAGGGTTTACCCTAAAGTCCACAGAGATAGTCACTACTTCCCTATTAATTTCCACTTACTATGTATGGGTTGAGAAGGTGTTTCAGTTGCTCTATCAGATGACGTTTATTGAGCATATGCTGCCTACTGGTGCTGTGGCCCTGTGACTGGATGAGAATTCTCATAGGGCCAGACCTGAGGACTTAACCTACTAATGACATAAACAACGCTTCTAATGAGCTGTTCCTTAGCATGCTTGTCCACTTGGGAATAACCAAACTGCAGGGCAGCTGTGGATTAAAGATAGCTGTCAATTTTTTGCTGCTTCTCCCATTGTTATGTGGAGTCTGAGTCCTCTTTCCTTGAATCTGGCTGGCCTGAGTAACTTGCTTGACCAATAGAGTGTGATGGAAGTGAAGGAAGTTCTGGGACTTTCGAGACTACATTATAAGAAGCCTTGCAGCTTCCACCCAGACCTCCTGGAACAACTGCTCTGGAGTAAACCAGCCACTATACAAGAAATCTGATTACCCTGACACCACCCTGCTGTTAGGAAGCTGGAGCTGGGAAAGGGCATATGGAGAGAGATACTTTACCAGCCCAGCTTTACATGAGTGAAGAAACCTTCAGATGACTCTAGACTCAGCTGTCATCTGATAGTCACTGAATGAAGGACCCCACGTGAGAACCACCCAACTGAGCTTATCAATCCCTAGAAACATCATAGATAATGATTAAGTATTTGTTCTTATATACTACATCAAAAACAAACAACTCTGTCTAGGTAAGTTATTATCATTGGGGGAAGCTGGGTGAAGTGTACATAGGAAATCTCTGTAGCATTTTGCAACTACTTATGAATCCTAAATTACTTTTTAAGTTATTAAAACATAAAATACTAGTGCCTTGATCTGGAGAAGATCTATTTTGAAAGAACTAAGGACAGCTGGAGATTTTCCCAGAGCCACGTTCCAGATGCTGACAATGCCAGCACTGGCTGCAGCCAACAGGTGTGTGTAACTACAGCCCTAAGTACATTTGCCAGCTTTGAAAGCTCTGGGGAAGGCTCTGACCCACCACCCTCCCAATGCCAGTGACTCAGCCTCAATCCTAATGTTTCAATCATTACATTCGTGTCTCCTACTGGGGAAATACCCAGCTCTTCCTTCTGTCTAGTGAGGAAAGAGACTGCGTTAGCTCTTCGTTTTTCAAAGTCTGACATAACGATATGAACAGGCATGAAATGTCACCCAGCCAAAGGAGAGAGATTTTCTCTGCTGGCGTTTTTTTTTTTTTTTAAATACCTCTTTTCTTTGGTTCAAAAAAAAAATCTCATAACAAACAAGTGAATTCATGTCTTCATTCTGCAGTGCTTTGGTGATATCCCCCCTTCTCTAGCTCTCAGGGAGACCATGCCCCTCACAGAGTCTAATTTTTCTCCACTCTGAACTAGGCACTGTTGGCATATGGAAGTGTGAGAGACAAAAGACTATAGTGGGAAAGCTTTGGACTTTAAGGACCTGGGCTGACATCTCAGTTTTGCCATTTGCAATACGGCCTTGGAATAGTTTTTCATTTTCTCTGACGGGACAAGAAAGGTCTCCTTACAAACCTCAGGGACTTGTGAAAATCTCAAGTGAGTGCAGTGCTTTGTCAACCAGTGGGCCAGTGAAGGCTATTATTATCACATACCATTGTGTAGCTGGAGGTCAGAGAAGGAAGAGGGAACTGGGCAGGAGCTGTCAGGGAGGACTTGATGGAGGACATGGGTCTAAAGTGGACCTTGGAGGAAGGAAAGGATTGGGAAAGGCAGAAAAGGCATTCCTCCCAAGAGGAACTGAGGAAGGGATTATATCCTGTGGGGGAGGGATGAAAGTAAGGAAACTTGACCTAACCTGTGAGAATGGTTTTGATTGAGAAACCATATGAAAAATAAGTTTAGGGAGATAAAAGTTCCTCAGATTGTGAAGTACCTAGAAAAATAAAGATGTAGGAAAGGGGAAAGGTACTGGATGAAGGATGCTCACCAACTTCTTACCTGCACTGTACCACAGAGTATATCCCATTCTTCTGAAATATTTATTGCTCTCGTCTATACTGCAAAACCACCATAGTGAACCACGTTGGAGAGTCGAAATTATGACAGTAACGACATAATCAAACAGATTGATGGATGCAATGTGTAGGGACGAGGTTCTGAAATTTATTCTTTATGATCTCAGAAACAAAGTGATGTTTATCCAGTTGGATGTCTTCTAAAAAATGTAACAAAGTGTCTTCCTACTCAGAAGTTCCTAGGAAAGGGAACCCGGTACCTTTCTTTTCTTTCACACACTGATCTACCCCAGGACTAAATCAGCACACTAAGAAGAAAGGGCAGCATGTGTCCCTACACAGCCCTTCACCAAGATTCCATCCGGCTAGCATCTCCACAGCTCCAGTCTGTGATATTCTCTGACCGTGGACATCTTGCAACTATTTTTGGATGGGTTATTCCAAGACAGTAAATAAATCTCCTTACAGGGTAAAGACCATGAATCATGAAAGGATCTCATTTTTTTGTAAAGTGGTTCCTAATGTTTCTTTGGCATCTTATTACTTTTGGGGGGCCCCTTTTATTTAACCTAAGCTTCTTTCTCATAAAAAGGAAATAACCTGAAGAATCTGGTTGAATGCTAGAGAAATGCAAGGTATGACAAATGTAAGAGGAAATTCAGACATATTGTGGCTAAAGACCATTTCAAAAGAATCATGTTAAGACCTCAAAAGCTGCTGTCTTGAGGCTTCCCTGGTGGCACAGTGGTTGAGAATCTGCCTGCTAATGCAGGGGACACGGGTTCGAGTCCTGGTCTGGGAGGATCCCATATGCCGCGGAGCAACTAGGCCCGTGAGCCACAACTACTGAGCCTGCACGTCTGGAGCCTGTGCTCTGTAACGAGAGGCCGCGATAGTGAGAGGCCCACACACCGCGATGACGAGTGGCCCCCGCTTGCCACAACTAGAGAAAGCCCTCGCACAGAAACAAAGACCCAACACAGCAAAAATAAATTAATAAACTCCTACCCCCAACATCTTCTTTAAAAAACAAACAAACAAACAAAAAATGCTGTCTCTCCTGTCCTTGCAAGAATAATCCAACAATTGTTTTTTACAAAATTATGGCCAGTCTTTGTATTCAAATTACTACTTGCAAACTACAGAGCCAAAATAAATAAAATGATTTCAAAGTGAGAAAAACTTAGTTGATGCCCCAAGACTTGAAGTCTATTATTTTATCTTGTTCTTTTTGTATTCCTGTTACTTAGCACAATAAGTGTTTGTTGAATGAATAAATGAATACAGTGAGTGCGATCTAATGGTAATAGTGAATAATGTATCATGAAAATAAGAAAAAATGATAAACCTCTGGGTCCCACACAAAAAGCAAATGAGAATGATCAGTGAAGAAAACCTGTGTACGCAATGTGAGAGAAATCGTCATTACTGAGGACAAATATATATTAACTTCCCACAATGCAAAAATAACTATACCAGCTTCTTAGTCTAGAGAGCAAAATATAGCCATAACTCCTATCCGGAGGGAGCTTACAAATTAATGGAGGAAACAATACACAAACATATTCCACAGAAATATTTGAAAACAATTATCTACAGACTGGCATGAGAAAGATGGTGTGTCAGCAATTGTGCTGGCAAGTTGGAGACTAGGTGGGGTTACTCAGGCAACATGAAATTCCTTATCCTCAACGACCATTTGTTGAGACTGATTCTCCCTGATCATGCGGAGGGGAAGATGAAGTTAAGGATGAGGTTGAAATTGAGAATGAAGATGAAGTGAAAATGAAGATTGGTAGTGAGGGCGGAGGCTGAGGAGAAGTAGAGACTGAAGCTGAGGTTCAGGAATGACTAGGGCTTGGTCATCTATACATTCTGGGATATTCTTGTAAATAGGTGGAGAATGGATTTCCTTCCAGTACTTCGAGCAAATTCCTCATCTTTTTAGACTCCTAATTTCCTTTTCTGTAAAATGAGACAATAAATAGTCATCCCCCCACATAATCACAACCCCACATGTTTTCTATGACCTTGCATGTGGTGATATATATAAAGCACCTCTCACACTGTCTGGCACATAGTAAGTACTCATAAATTGTAGCTGCCTTCCTCATACATTTGTCTGATGCATCTTCTTATAACAGTGCTACAAGTTTTCTATTCTGTCCCTCATCTCGTTGATTGTCCATGGCTCTTGGTCCTTGTTCCACCTCTTCTGCTGATTCGCCATATGACGTTCAGCAAATCTCATATCCTCTCTAAGACTTGGCTTTTCATCAATGAAATGGAGATAATAATATCCATCCAGTACACCTCCCAGTCTGGTTATGAGGATAATGCATGTGAAAGTACAATGAGTTGAGTCAAATGTCAGCAAATCTAAGGTACTGTTAGTTAGGATTGAGCCCTATATGTATCAGTCCCCTAAATAGTATGTTTATCACTCAGAGGCTGGTGTGAGGCTGGAGAAGGACTGGGTAACTTCAGTGAACTAAATATTGCACAGACCCCCTGGGATGCTTTCACTGGCTCTGTGGTGCTTCTGTGGGGAGATTTGCACATCAAGTGTTTTCCACTGAACCCCTTAAACATTAAATTGCATTTACAATTTGAGCAGAGGAAATCAAATGTACATATTCATGTTATTGTAAAAATGAACGTAAATTCTCACTTCCAGGAGCTTGGAAGTGATTCCAAGTTCATAGGAGAGACAAGGCCGCCAACCGTAAGCATATGCTTGCATGTGCACACAGACGTCATATTTGGAGACATGGAAAGGGCCAGGCTTATTTGCAGGTTAATAAACTGGTTCAAGATCCCAGGAAAATCTCCTGTCAAATACCCCAAGGGGAGGGGGATTAAACCATGATGAACCTAGAATTCAGTTTCTGTCCTCTACCGCCAAGCAAGCTGAGAACAAATAGTGGAGTTGATTTTTTTTCATGGAATAGATTTGTGGGGTTTTTGTCTGTTTTTTTTTAAGTCCTATTAAGCAATGAATTCATAGAGAATAGGTTCCAGCAGCTCAGACCCCTCACAAGTGTGCTTCTCTGGGTGGAGCTTTAGTTGAACCCAGGTACCTCTCTCTCTGGCTCCCTTCTTTTTTGATCATTTTCTTTCACACGTTTCAGGAAGCTGCCTTGCCTCTTAAAGTGCTTAATATGTTCAATATGTACATTAATTCTCTTGGAAAGAATCTTGTCCTTAACTTGTTTGTTTACAGCAATGCCAACAGCATGCTGGCTAACACTGTAAACTATTCCAGATTTGCCATGGGGACACTTATGGGGCATTCCTTTTTGAACAGTGCCCATTCCCTTGATGTCAACCATACCACCTCTCTTGTAGATCTGCATGTATGTAGCCAAAGGAGTAGCTCCATGTTTTCTAAATGGCCCTGAGAATGTATAATGGGTGCTTCTTTCCTTTCCCTTTGTGTTGGTCATTTGGCAAATTACTAGAAGATGGCACTTCTGGCCAAAAAAAAAAAGCAGATATTTAAGTTTTCAACTCAGCTCACGTGGTGAAAATCTTGTATGTATAATAAAAATTTGGCTTTGGAAAGCCCTGGAAATCAGTCATAAAATAGAGTAGATATGCCCATACTTAATATGCCTCAAGTCTTTATATCTCCGTAAGTCAGCCTAGCAAGTTAAAGTATCTTGAAACACCCACTGCAGCAAAACGCTTACGCTATGACAGGCACATAGCAAATGAGACCAAATGAGCAAAGAGCAGAGTCACCTTCCAGTCTCACTTTTTCTGTGGGTAGAATCACTCATTCTAGTTAAGTCACTGCATTTTAAGTCCTGAGTCTCTACTCTGGCAGATCCTATCTGCCTCTTTTCAGAGAGACAAGCCTGCTTCAGAAAGTCCCCTTTTCCAAAAATTGATGTATAATCTACAAACAATAAAACAATCTATCTTAAACTTATAGTTTGATAAGTCTGACAAATGTATACACCTGTGTGACCATGACTACATTAAAGAGATGATAGAACATTTCCATCACCCCAAAAGTTCTGTTGTGCCTCTTTGCAGTAAATTCCCACAACTGACACTAGGTAGCTATTGATATGCTTCTCTTTTCTGCAGTCTTCTAGAATTTAATATAAATAGAATTTCTTTTTTAGAATTTCATATAAATGAAATCATACAGTATGTACTCTTCTGTGAAAATGACCCATTTAAACAAGAGTTTAACCTATTTATAGAATAGAACGATTGCCTTTGAACATAACTTATAGGGAAGAAGGAATGTAAAGTGGAAATAAAGTAGGGAAGTTGCTCTATAAATATGCGACAAATTGCTCAATCCTTTAAGATAGGACACTCAATTGATAGTCAAGCTCAAGCGACCTCAGTAAGGTTGACTGCAGGAGAGGATGGTTTAGGATGGATCATTGTGGAAGATGAAGGCAGATAAAAACCTTTAAGAAGGACAAGGAAATAGGAAGTAGAAAAAGCCTGGGAATGACTGTCAAACCTTGTTTTCAGTCATGGCTTTGTCACTAACAAGCCATCTGACCTTAGGCAATTTATTTTCGTGCTCTGATCCTGGTTTCATTGTCTATATAATAAAGGCATTGGACTATAGACATGGTTTCCAAGTAGCTGCATCACTAGACATAAGTTTCTTGAGGGCAGGGACTTTGTCTTTTACTGCTGTGACCCCCCAAAATGCTAGCACTCAATAAATATTTGTTGAATGAATGAGTGAATGATCTAAGCTTTCTTCTAGCCTTGACATCCTATCACTTTTTGGCAGAATCATCTAATATAATGTTCGTTCCTCAGCCCCTGCCAGCCCCCGGTGAGTCTTGGCCCAAACTGCCTTCTTTGCCACACAACCTGTGTCCATGTGGAGGCTAAAGTTTAATCTTACCCACCCACTAAAAGCCATTGAGACAAATATTTCCATTTACTCAAAAGGCAGAACAGCCTCCAGCCTTCCAGGAGAGCTAAGGGTGGAGGACAAAATGGGAAATGATCTGACCCTATAAGTTGTGGCAGTAAAATCTGTAACACTTGTGGACAAATGAGGCTAAAGGGTCAGGCGTGTGCTCATCTAGAGTTACTTAGATGGTTGTAAGCAAGGTTTTCCTTGGCTTAACGGCTTTCATTCCAGAAGTTTGGCAGCCTCTATCACGTGGCAAAAGGCCTTCTCCCAAAGGCTGCCTTCAGTGTCTGGATTAGCAGTGAATGAAGAGGGTTGAGAATTTGCCAATACAGAATGTGAGAAGAGGGGTGAACTGTACAGGGAATGGTTAAACTTTAAAAAAAAGTTTTAAATCCTAATTCAATTTTTTAAATGGTTTGCTGGCAAAAATACTACTTCCAAAATTAGGCCCCGGGGTTGTCAGTTTGCAATCCAGGCATTACTTTATATTTGTATTCATAATGGCTGGAGCCTCTCCAGTGGCTGCTCTTAGAAAAGCCCTGAGCACACAGTAGGAGCTTAATGAATACTTTTGAATCAGTAGATTATAGTGATGGACTGGGATTTTACTGGGCTGAAAAATCTGATGGAGTGAATCCCTTTTATTGTCTCTTCTCTCTACCTTGCTTCCCAGTAAAGTGCCTGCTCCAGTGCCTGGCTGTTCACTCATTCCCACACTTTCAGCTTGGTCACCTTGGAGCAACCTTGACTTCAGTGGGCTCAAAATGCTCCAGTTCATTTGTCATCTCTGTCTCTCTCCCTCCCTCTCTCCTCACCATGACATTATCCTCTCAGGACAGAAGCTGGGTCCTTTTATTCCCCATTATTCCTCCATCCCCTTCATGATTTTTTTTTTTTTTCGATATGCGGGCCTCTCACTGTTGTGGCCTCTCCCGTTGCGGAGCACAGGCTCCGGACACGCAGGCTCAGCGGCCATGGCTCACGGGCCCAGCCACTCCGTGGCATATGGGATCTTCCCGGACCGGGGCACGAACCCGTGTCCCCTGCATCGGCAGGCGGACTCTCAACCACTGCGCCACCAGGGAAGCCCCCCTTCATGATTTTTGACTGTAGAATCCCAGCTTTCTCTTTCTTAACCCTCCAAGCTCATGCTTTTCTTTCTATTATAAAAACTACCTAGTAAACCTATTTACACAAAAGTATTAATGATAATATGTTGTTCCTCTAAGAATGTTTAGTTTCAAAGTGGATATAAACACAATACTGAATGCAAAGAAATATACCCAGGTGATGAAAAAAACTATTTGGCCAATTAGTTTGACCAAGGTGACCCTCAGACCACGGTACTTTATTCCACTTTATTTCGGTGGAATAAAGATAATACAAATCTAGGTAAACCTTCTGCTATGAAGAACAAAGCTGAATTGGCAGAAAGTTTAGTAGCTATTTGCTTAGGTTCACATTCCAGTTTTGCTTCTTACTAGAAGATCTGGGACGAATTGCTTAACCTGTCTATGCCTCAGTTTCTCCATCTCTAGACAGAGATAATAATAGTACCTACCTCATAGGTTGCTGTAAGAGTGAAAAGAGTTAATACCTCTAAAGTCCAAGAAGAGAGCTTGGCACATACTATGAATTCAGTGAGTGTTAGCTATTATCATCTGCAAATAGGGGGCAGTCCCTATTTCACAGGGTGGAAGAATTAGAAAGGTACCTTCATCAAGTCATCTAGCACAGTACTTAGCACACAGTAAATGCTTGATACATTCCTGTGATTATTAAAGGGCACGATAGGTTTTTATAACTATAGGATTACAGCCCTCAAAAATATCCAGGTCCTAATCTCTGAAGCATATGAATGTTACCATGTATGGGAAAAGAGACTTTGCAGGATCCTGAAAAGGGGAGATTACTCTGGATTATCCAGGTGGGTCCTAAATGTAATCCCAAGTGTCCTATAAGAGGGAAGCAGAAACTCAACAAAAGTAAACAACTCAATTCATAAGGACTTGAATAGATATTTCTCTGAAGAAGTTATACATATGAAAAGATGCTCAAGCACTGATCATTAGGGAAATGCAAATTAAAACTGTAAGACACCACCTCACTCATATCTATTAGGATGACTATGATCAAAACAGCAGAAAGTAACAAGTGTTGACAAGGATGTGGAAAAACTGGGAAAAGAAATGTAGAACGGTAGAGCTGCAGTGGAAAACAGTGTGGCAGTCCTCACAAAATTAAAAATAGAATGAATCATATGATCCAGCAACTCCACTTCTGGGTATATGTACCCAAAAGAATTGAAAATAGGGTCTCAAAGAAATATTTGTACACATGTATTCAAAGCATTATTCACAGTAGCTAAAATATGGAACCCAAGTGTCTATTGACAGATGAATGGATAAGCAAAATGTGGTACATACATACAGTTGAATATTATTCAGCTATAAAAAGTAGGGAAATTCTGACATATGCTACAACATGGGTGAACTTTGAGGACATTATGCCAGCGATATAAGTGAAATAAGCATGTCACCAAAAGATAAATATTGTGTGATTCCACTTATATGAGATACATGGAGTGGACAAAACTATAGAGACAGAAAGTATAATGATGGTTTCCAGGGCTGGGGGGAGGAGAGAATGGGGAGCTATTGTTTAATAAGTATAGAATTTCAGTTTTACAAGATGAAAGAGCTATAGAGATGGATGGGGGTGATGGTTGCACAATATTATGAATGTATTTAATGCCACTGAACTGTACACTTAAAAATGGTTAAGATGATAAACTATGTTAGTGTATTTTACCACAATCTAAACATTGAAAAAATAAAAGAGAGATTTGACTACAGAAGAAGAGGGAAGCAGTTGCAGAGAGAAAAGATGCTATGCTGCTGGCTTTGAAGGTGAAGGAAAGGGCCAAAAGCCAAGCAATGCTGACAGTTATCAGAACTGGAAGAGGCAAGGAAGAGATTCTCCTCTGGAGCCTCCAGAAGGAACAAGCCCTACCAGAATCTTGATGTTAGCCCTGTAAGACTCAGTTCAGACTTCTGCTCTCCAGAAATGTAGGTGAATAAATTTCTGTTGCTTAAAGCCATTAGGTTTGTAGTTTCTTACAGCAGCCATGGGAAACTAATACAGAGAGCTCATTTTATCCCAAGTCTCCCTCGTAGCCCAGCAGGATCTTCAGGGAAGTCAGAGGAACAAGAATCCTTAGAGATAAACAGAGATAGTAACACTCTTTGGAGAAAACACATTTTCAGACCTCTCTTGACCATTGGGGGAGTCCAGTTAAACTTTATTTTGCTCTGGGTTTGGAAGGAGGCTAAGAGCTGATACTCCCAATCTGTTGGCAGCAATGCAAGAATCAACAGCCAAAATTGTCATTTTTTTCAGTTTTTTAAAACAATAGAGTTTGTTATTTCTTTTCTAAATGCATCAGCAGGGCCAGAGGAGAAGGTCTGGAAAGCGACAGCTAAGATTAGCCTCCCAGCTCCCCACGGAGACCTTGAGTGGCTGTCAGCTCTGCAGGGAACAGCAGCAAAGCCTCACGCAAATGGCCTGTAAGAAAGGCCTTGTCAGACGCACCAGACCTGCCTGGGCTTCTCTGGTACTCGGATTCCCAATGGCCCTCCCAGGGTTACGCTCCTTCTCATGATGTATTTCCCCTGCCTTTTTTAGAGCTGCATTATGCTTGCTCCAGGAAACAGCCTCTTCCTTCTCATAAACACAGCCTTGGGTTCCTGACCAAGTGCCCTGCCACTCCACAGCTCCTTATCCATCCATCACACTTTGCTGTCACCCTGGCTGCAATTGTGGAGAACTGGTCCGATTCCAGAGGTGAACTCAGGGTAGGCAGGAGGAAGGGGAAAGCCCTGGGAGCAGTGGAGGGTCACACACACCCCATTTCCAGCCCGCTGATGAATTCCCTGGAAGCTGGCTGGCCTGCCCAGTGAGCAAGCTTTTCCGATGACCCAGCAAGTATGATGGAAAAGTCTTGATAAGGTCACCACCAGAGCTAGGCTTGGGGTCTCCACTCCCTCAGCTGAGTGTACAGTGCCCAAGAATAGGCTAGGAGACGCTGGGGAGATGCAATGAAAGGCTCCTTGTAAGCAAGGTAGAAATGGCTAAGGGTGGGATTTGAAGGGTGGACATGAACCACTTCCAAATAAATGTTCCATTGGTGCTAGCAGTGCACCTGGAATTCTCACCAACGGGAATGTCTCTCTCCCAGTGTCCAGCAAACTCCAAAATCCTTTTAGCTCTTCCTTTACAAAATCTCTCCCAACTGCTTCCTCCCCCAGGGCAGACCCTCATGCGCTCACCTCCAACTCTGGGTAGAGCAAGCAGAGACCGGCCTTTGGAAAGGGAGTTCTTTCCCCAAATCTCTTCCTCTAAAACCCAGAATCGCACACCACCTATTCATCACTGTGCCGTAAAGCGTCATCCTCTCCTGCAGTTCCCTTTTAAGATGCAAAACTCCTGAGAGGAAGAATATTTTGGTTTTGAAGTAAGAAGATGAGTTAGAATCCCATGTCTGTCCGTCAGTGTGTGGCCTAAAGCAAGTCCTTAACTTCATGGAATCTTGGTTTTCTGCTCTGTAGAATAAAGATATTAATGTCTTCCCTAGCTACCTCACGATGGCCAGAAAGTATGTAAATACTCAGCAAAGAAAAAGAAATAAATGAACTGAAATGAGAAAATGTTAATAATTTTTAAATCTAGATATTGTATATACAGATGTTCATTATGATATTCTAATATTCTATCTACTTTTACATGTTTCAATTTTTTTTTTAATTTATTTTTGGCTGCGTTGGGTCTTCGTTGCTGGGCGTGGGCTCTCTCTAGTTGCGGCGAGTGAGGGCTTCTCTTTGTTGCGGAGCATGGCTCTAGGCACATGGGCTTCAGTAGTTGTGGCACACGGGCTCAGTAGTTGTGCCTCGCAGGCTTAGTTGCTCTACAGCACATGGGATCTTTCCCGGACCAGGGCTTGAACCCGTGTCCCCTGCATTGGCAGGTGGATTCTTAACCACTGCACCACCAGGGAAGTCCCTGTTTCAAAATTTTTATAGTAAAAATTTTAATGTGTTTAACACATAGTAATAATTAATAATATAGAAAATGTTCAGCATATGTTATTAACTTTTTAGAAAGTTAAGAAACAATATACTAGTATGTTAACATGTTTGTATCGAAAAAGAGAAGAAAAGGAATATAAATTATAGTACTGCCAGTAAATGCCCCCCAAATTGTAACTTGGTTGTTGCTGGTTGGGATTATGGTTGTTTTTAAAATGGTTTTATTTTGCTTTTCTGTATTTTGTAAATTTTATCTAGCAATCATTTACCTTTTGCACAATTAAATCATGGAAAATTATTTAAAACTAAACCAATAAAGCCTATTAGATGGATGAATATATCAGAGATTGAGAATAACCTATATTGGTGAAGCTGTGAAAAAAGGACACTTTCTCCTTTTATAAAAACAGCTTTATTGAGGTATTATTGATATATATATATATATACACATATAAATATACTGCATATATTTAATGGTACAATTTGATGAGTTTGGATATACGCATACACCCATGAAATTATCATCACAATCAAGGAAACAGACATATCCATCACCTCCAAAAGTTTCCTTGTGTCCCCTTCTGTGTGTGTGTGTATGTGAAGAGCACTTAATATGAGATCTCCCCAGTTAAAAGTTCAAGTGCACAATACAGTATCATTAACTATAGGTGCTATGCTGTACAGCAGATCTCTAGATCTTATTCATCTTGTGTAACTGAAATTTTCTACCAATTGAATGACAACTCCCCATTTTCCCCTTCCCCAGCCTCTGGGAGCCACCCACTGTTCTATTCTCTGCTTCCATGAATATAACTATTTTAGATACCTCATATGACTGGTATCATGTAGTATTTGTCCTTCTGTGACTGGCTTATGTCACTTAACATATCCTCCAGGTTTATCCATGTTGTCACAAGTGGCAGGATTTTCTTCTTTTTGACTGCTGAATAACATTCCGTTGTACGTACATACCACATTGTCTTTATCTATTCATCTGCTCACGAATATTTGGGTTGTTTCCATATTTTGGCTCTTGTGAATAATGCAAAACAGGCACTTTCATATATTTGATGGAAGTGTAAATTGCTATAACTTTTTGAGTGTGTAACTTGGCAATACCTATTAAAATTCTAAATGTTTATATCCTATTTTTTAATAAAAAAGTAAAAATTTTAAAGAAGAGTGAGGGGAAAGACTAGGAAATAAAGCCTTCAAAAGAAAAAAAGATGGTAAATCAACTACACTTCAATAAAAAGTCAATAAACAAAAAAGAAGGAAAAGAGATGAAATAACGTAAGGGTTTATCACTAGTGTATTGGTTGAATACACTATGGTTCATCCATGCAATGGAACTATGCAGAGGTATATTAAACAACAGCAACAAAAAGTCCTATTTGGTAGGGAGACAAGGGCAGGAAATTGTGTACAGAATGCTACCATCTGTTGCAAAAATCAAAGAGGAAGAAAAAAGAATATGTACGTTTTTGTTTATATGTGCACAAAATGTTTCTGAAAGATACATTGAAAAAATTCATAACACTGCTTGCCTCTAGAGAAGGAAACTAGGGTCTGGGGCACACAGGAAAACAGGAAACTTGTATCTTTTGAGATTTGAAAAACACGAATTTAATACTATTCAAACACAGAAATAAAATTACAGTTAAATACAAAATATAATTAGCCAAAAAAGAGAGGATGTGGAGTCAAGTCTGTACTTTACCAGGTGAGGGAATTTATAAGAGAAAGAACAGTCAGAATGACTTGACTTCTAAGATCATTTTAAAAGTCTCTGATTCCTAATTTTTACTATGATTCTACCAAGTGAGGCTGCTGAGAATAACAATACTTTGTATTGACTTACCCCCACGGTATGGGATTTAGAAGTTGGGGTTCTAGCTTTGGATTGCCCCGGGTAGGGCAATGAGAGGTGAGGTGTTCATCATTCTTCCTTATAGTCACTCTATGTCCTGCTCCTCCAGGACCAAGCCCTTGCCAAGTGTTCAGAATTTTATCAAAAGGGGCAAAACCTGATGAGGCAACTTGTATAGTTTGATTTGGTGCCTCTGTGAGTACATGATCCACTGAATTGACAGCCTCTGAAAGTTTTCTTTCTCTCAAGATCCAGACTTCTGGGCTCCCTCTACTCTCTTGGGAAATGTGTGCTCAAGGATCTTGGCTAGCTGTGTATCAGGCCAGGCAAACACAGAGCTCAGAGAATGCCTTCTGGTGCAAATACAGGATGTCTGGCTTGGGGGCTCATTTTCTGCACGTGTCAGGCTTGAATTAGTTCCAAAGCACCTTCCAGTTCTGACATTCTCTGTTGTGGGAATTCAGGATTCCCTTCATTACCCCCAGGTGATTAGAAAGTTAGCTGAATGTCTAGAACATGCATAATTCACTCGATTTTTTGCATTCTCTTATTCAAGCGTGACTCCTTGCTTAAATAAAAACTGGATGTTAGGATCCAAAATTTAAACTCACACCATAGTCCTATCTTCGTTTGTTCTTTAGTTTTTTCACCATCCAACTGTAAGAGTAGAGACTTGTAGCAGAATCAAGAAAACTGAATCCCAAGCTAGCTGTGGGGAAAGCTGAGAATCAATCCAATTTATACCATAGATTCTCAAAATCTCAGAAAGGGCAGCACCAGCCAGGAGACTGGAAGAGAATTCCCTGAGAATTTGATCAGCCCAAGAGGAAACACCTAGAGATTCTGACATCAGGTGTTCTGCAACAAATAGCTCACCCAAATCACCATACAATGAAGCTCAAAGTCTAAAGCTTCTCTCCTGTTCTCAGAAGTTCTGATTAGCACTTTAAGTTCCTATTCTTAAACATGCAGAATTCAAGTATCATCAGACATCTGAGGAAACTCATTATCAAAAAATGCAAGGACAAAAGAAAAGTAACTTGGAAGACACAGCAATTATGCAGAGAGAAGAAAACAAAACAAAACAAAACAAAATTATCAATATTACCTTCAAAGAAGTAAGCGAAGATATTGCAATCATGAAACAAGAACAGGATGTGTGTTTCAACAAAGCAACATTCAGAGGACAAAATTAAAAGGAGCTCTTGAGAAGTCAAATCATGAAAGCAACAATAAAGCTATTGAGTAGGAGGATACCACCGAGGAATCTCCCAGAAAGCTGAGAAAAAGAAGAAAATGGAGAGGATAAAAATCAATTAAATAATCCAAGAAAATTTCCCAAACTGATGGACATGAGTTGATAGACTGAAAGGATCCGCCAAGTGCTTAGCACAATGGATGAAGATAGACCCACAGTAAGGCACATTGTTGTGGAATTTCACAACATTGGGGGAAAAGAAAAATTTCTACAAGATTCCATAGAGAAGACATAGGTGATCTACAGAGAATTAGGACTTCTCAACATTAACATGGGAAGCTAGAAGACAATGGAACAATTTTTCCAAATTCTGAAAAATAAAATTATCCAAACAAGAATTTTAGATCCAGATAATCGATCAAATATAAGGGTAGAATAAAGGTCATTTTAAGATATTCAGGATCTCAAATTGTTGACCTCCCATGCACCCTTCCTTTTGCAACAAGCTCTTGGAAGTAGTGCTCCTAGAAAATAAAGCAATAACCTCGAAGAGAACGTGGGCTACAGGAAACCAGTGGGCCAGCCTAGGAGGGGGTGAAGGGAACGACTAAGGGAGTGATTGAGAGCAGAAGAGAACAGTTTACCCCCATTGATGAGGAGAGACGGTTCAGAAAGGAGCAGTCAGATTCAAGGACTAGACATTCTGAGCACTGTCATCCTCAGGATTTCCTCCACCATCGCATCATTTTTTTAACCTGAGGATAGAGTGCCCAGGTAAGCCTGGTCCAGATTCCTATCCATACTTGCTTGCTTTGACCATGTGTGGATCAAATTCTAGATCTCCCTTCCATGCCAGCTGAATGGGCCAGCAGAAGACATTCATTTCACCCTAGAGATGTCTTCTTTGACCTACTCATAAGCTTTAGAGGGAATCTATAGGGGCTTAGAAGTAAAACATACAGAGCAGCCCACTCCCTCTGATCATATATCTACTGCCCGTCCTGTCTCTGTCCCACATGACAGCACTGTTAAATTCCCTGGTTCCAGAGCCCCAGACTTCAGGACTTACTTATGGCTTGCCGATCGATGTCTCCCAGATGTTCAGGTAAACTCTCAGAAAAGCTTCAGTAGGACTAACACCCAGAGGCTCTCCTCACCTTCCCTCCTTCTGGCAGCCTTGACCTAATAGTGGCAATATTGTCCTTTTCTGGGACTTCCCTGGTGGCACAGTGGATAAGAATCTGCCTGCCAATGCAGGGGACATGGGTTCAAGCCCTGGTCTGGGAAGATCCCACATGCCTCAGAGCAACTAAGCCCGTGCACCACAACTACTGAGCCTGCGCTCCAGAGCCCATGAGCCACAACTACTGAAGCCCGCACACCTAGAGCCCGTGCTCCACAATGAGAAGCCACTGCAATGAGAAGCCCGCATGCCGCAATGAAGAGTAGCCCCCGCTCGCCACAACTAGAGAAAGCCCACGTGCAGCAATGAAGACCCAACGCAGCCAAAAAAAAAAATATATATATATATATATTCCTTTTCTCACACAGCTAGATTTCAGTTTGACACTCATTTTTTTCCCCAAAAATTAAGCAATATGGTGTTTAGGGATATAAACATAGGTTGAAAAACTCTAAGGAAATAATTAACAATACTATCTGGGGAAAAAGAAGGCATACAAATGGGGAGGGGCACACAGGGGACTTCTAAGTACCAGCCATGTTTTATTTCTTTACCTGGGTGGTGAGTTCATAAGTGTTTATGTTATTGTTGTTGCTATTAAAACTGAACATATGTGTTCTATACATTGCCTTCTGGATATTTAGTACACACACACACACACACACACACACACACACACCGCTGTATAGAAGGAAGAAATCCATAACTGCAATACCTATGTGCAACGTGTTAACATTTTTAAGTTTCCTGTCATCTTTCTTCTGTGCATTTTCCATAGTTGAGATGATACTGTGCATACATTTTGATAGACTGTTTAACAAATAAGCATCATATATTATTACATTCTTTGTATATCTATCATTTTAAGAACCATTGTAATAATGCAGTGAAATTTTTATGTTTCAAAGAGCATAGCTCTTGGTAATAACAAGGACTGAATCTTCGTGCTGGTGGAAACTTGAATCGGAAAATGCTTTCAGGGTGACCCAGAGCCCTCCCACCTCCCACACATCACCCTGTCAAACCCCACCCCCCGCCGCCCCACTTCCTTCAAGGCCTAGCTCAAATCCCACCTCCTCCATGAATACTTCCCTGACCATTCTCCAGGGAAACCTCTTTCTTTAACGTTCCAGGGTACTTGTTATCTATTCTGCCTCTTTCTATGGCTATTTGGATTCATTTATTTTCTCCCCAGTACATTATAAATTCTTAGGGACAGAGACCTGTCTCTAGAGGGCCTGGAAAATACTAAGTGCTCCATAAGTAATAAGTAAACAAATTTGAAAGACTGCTTTTCTTATTCTTTGCTTTAGTATCCTGCATTACCAATAGTGTTTGTCTACATAATTAAGTCACTTATGGGCTTTCTCCCAAATTGGAGGTCTGCAAATGGAAACACATTCTGTTTGTCCATAATTGCCACATTCAGAAATCAGGAAGATGACCACCCCTGCTGTCCCTGATAATAGAGTATTTGATATTTGCTTTGAAGGTTGGATTAAGGAATGTTTGGGCTCTAAAAATAACAACTTGTGTTTACTGAGGACCTATTATGTGCCAGATACCAGCCAAAGTAGCTTGTGTGCACCTGTGATGTAATTCTCCAAAAACACCATGAGATAAAAGCTATTTAGTTTCCTCATTTTACACCTGAAGAAACTGTCTCTTGCGCAGGGGCAACCAGGTTGTACGTGGAGGAATTAGGACTCCAACCCAAATCTATCTGAGTCTCACGTGCCCACTTCTGAGCAAGGCTGCCTCCCCAGAAATGAAAAGATAAAATCAAAATCTTGATCTCCACCTCTCAGTTCTATATTGCAGAACTAGTTCTCCATCAAATGGGTACCACTTGTGAATGCACATTTTTATTGATAAATACAAAATAATATATAATGTTTAAGAGGGAAATAAAAAAGAAATCCATAATTTTACCACCTAATAAATACTGTCATTTTGGAGACTCTCTTCCAGGCTTTTCCCATATGTGTACCTTAAAAAAGAAAAAAAATCTTCAGGCAGTTGTGTATGTGCTTTTAAGCAGAGGAGTCTGTTTAGTGGCAAAGACAAGAGTGGCATCAAAGACAAATGTCAGCTGTCTTGCAGCTTTGCCTGGGACTCATCTTGCATCAGATGGAAACCTGGAAATATGACAAAGGTAAAGCATAGTTAACAGGGAGTTGATTTCCTGCACACTCAAAGATACCCTGCAAGTAGCAGGGGACTCCTGCATGAGCAGAGGGGGCAGAAGTTAATAGCGTTTGCTTGTGCTTCAAGTGTCTTATGTTGTGTCCTCAGCTGCTGAATGTGCAGCAAAAAGTAGAATATAACTTATGAGAAAATGGTGAACTTTAGCTGCATTCCTAATTCTTAATTGTTCAGCTACTGGAAGTCCATTTTTCCAGGAAAGACACCAGACGAGTATTTCTCCCTGCCTCCCAGCCCTTCCCCTTCCTCTCTCCCCGCTCCACTCCTTCCTCCTCCCCTTCTTTCTCTTCTCTCTCCCCTCTCCTATCTCTCTTTCTGGTAGGCAGAATAATGGCTCTAAAGATGCCCATATCCTAATTCCTGGAACCTGAGAATATGTTACCTTACATGGAAAATTTGCGCTGCGATTAAGGGTATAGGCCTTGATATGGGGAGATTTTCCTGGATAATCCAGGTGAACCCAACCTAATCACAAGAATCCTTAATAGCAGAGAACCTTTCCCAAGTGTGGTCAGAGAGAGAAGCAGGGAGATGGCAGCTGAGAAGGACTTAGTCTGTTATTGCTGGCTTTGAAGATGGAGGAGGGGAACTGTTAGCCAAGGAAAGTGGGCTGCCTCTAGAAGCTGGAAAAGGCAAGGAAATGGATTCTCCCCTAGAGCTTCCAAAATGGCTAACACTTTGATCTTGACCCAGTGAGACCCGTGTCAGATTTCTAACCTGTAGAACAGTAAGATAATAAATTTGTGTTGTTTTAAATTGCTCGGTCTGTGGTAATTTGTTACAGCAGCAGCAGAAAACTAATTCTATTCTTCCCCTGCCCTCTCACTCTTCTTTCTCCCTCTGTAATTGTGTCTTTATTGACTAGAGTGTGTGACTATGTTATGCTTGATTCTCCTGTCTTTTGTATGTCCTTGAATTCCTCAAACAGAGACCACCTTCCCAGGCTCAGTCCCTGCAACAAGTTCCCTGGACTTCAATCCCCAGATTCTATTTTTTTAAATTAATTTATTTATTTACTTATTTTGGCTGCGTTGGGTCTTAGTCACTGCGCGTGGGCTTTCTCTAGTTGTGGCGAGCTGGGGCTACTCTTCGTTGCAGTGCACGGGCTTCTCATTGCGGTGGCTTCTCTTGTTGCGGAGCACAGGCTCTAGGCACACGGGCTTCAGTAGTTGTGGCTCGCAGGCTCTAGAGCGCAGGCTCAGTAGTTGTGGGACCCAGGCTTACTTGCTCCACAGCATGTGGGATCTGCCTGGACCAGGGACCGAACCTGTGTCCCCTACACTGGCAGGTGGATTCTTAACCACTGTGCCACCAGCGAAGCCCCGATCTCCAGATTCTTAAATCCACTCATCTCAAAAAGAAAACAAGAAAAGAAACAAATTCCAGATGTCATTATTTGCACTGGCTAAAGGGACTGATGACAGAAATCTTGTCTGTCTTGTTTATTGCTGAATCCCCAACACTTAGAACAGTGCTTGGTACATAGTAGCAGCTCAGCAAATATTTGTTGATTTGTTGATTAATTTAAAAACATATCTTTCCCAAGCCAAGTGCTGGAGCCATTTGCTACTACTGACCCTATGATTCTCATCACGGCCCTGTCTTCCTCAAGGGAGAGGGGTGAATGCAGGGGATAAAACTAGGGTTGAGATTGACCCAGTAGTAACTCTGCTTGGCCAATGAGGACTTTGTTATGTATAGCTTATGCTGTGCCTGGTGACACATATATGAAGCTTACTTAATCATTCGTTCAACCAAAATTAAGAGTCTGCCATGTGCAGCACTCTCTGCCCTGTTCTAAGGACATAAAGATAAATAGGACACAGTCACTGCCGTCCCAACATTGACAATCTAGGAATAATAGCTTGTTGGCATCCTTACTATGTGGTGGACACTCTTTTACATACAAGGGTCTCATTTAAATCATAGAACAATGATTCAGAGAAAGACTATTAGCCTCATTTTATGGATAAGAAAACTGAACCCAGAAAATTAAATAACTTATATAAATGGCAAGTAAGTGATTCCTGCCAGGCTTGGAATCCAGGTCCACCTGACTCCAAAAGCACATAATTACTACTCACATTGTAGAGTGACTTGTAGTTTACAAAGCACTTTTATCACCCATTATCTTATTTACTCCTCCCACTAAGTTTATGAAGTAGGCATTGCTATAATCATTTTACCAAAGAGAAAATTCAAACTCTTATTTGCCCAAGTCACAAAGTTCTTAAGTGACAGAAACAGAACTGGAACCCAACTCTTCTTAATCTAGCCCCTAGTCCCTTTCCACTCTTCCTTGTTTTTATTAGCCTCTGAATTCTGCTCTCTATGAGAATAGGATCTAAGACCCTGATGAAGGCATGTGTGAGAATACAAAGTGAGGCAAACAGTACTGCTAGAGCTGAAGTTCATGCCAGGTGAAAATGTGTTAGTTAGAGCTGTGTTTACTCTGTGCTGTCAATTATAATCAGTTGCTTGATCTGGGGCCAGCAATTTCATAACTATTCTCAAATGTCATGTTGGGTGTATCTCACACATTTCTTACATTTGGAACAAACCCCATTTTGTTCAACACTTTAACATTACTAATTGTGCTCATCAGTAGAAAAGACAAGTCCCCAACTAATCAATATGCTACAAGCTCTTCCTCTGTTCCAGTAAGACTTCTGTGGCCTTGGGGAATGCACAAACATCAAATCATGGCTGGTTCAAAAGAGGTTTGATGCTTATTAAGTTTGCTTAAGATTGCTAGTGATAAGAGAGGGTATCCGAGAAAATACCTTAAGAGTAGTGATCACCTCTTTACTCATTTCTGTATATTTCATAGCATCTAGAACAAGACCTCGTTCTTGGCATTCATTGAATGAATGAATGAGTGTGAATGAGTGAATGAATGAACGCTCCAATGATGTCAACATGGGAAGACTGTAAAGGAGCTCAGAATTCAGAGCACCTTAAAGAAAGGAAACCAGTGCAAGAGCTGATGGAGATACATAGGGCCACAGGGACGTGGCTTGCTACTGAACCAGTTAATTTCTGAAGATCTTCCAGAGCCTCTGCCAGCACATTGGTATCCTTTACCAAAATATCCCATTCCAGCTTTCTTCCCTGGTGTTCTCCCATGCCCTAGCTTGCTGTGCCCACCAAGTCCACGTGTACCACCTCCAAGCAGTCTCCATGGAAGAGCTTCTGCCTAGTATCGCGGCTTTCCCACCCCACCCTTCAGCTCTCCGAGGATCTTCCTGTCATCATCCAAACAACCAGCCACAGTGCTGATGCTAATCGGTAAAGTCCAGATGCAGCGATTCTCACACTTTGTGTGAAAACAGTCCTCTGAGAATTCAGTTTAAAATGCAGTTTTCTGGGTCCACCCACAGAGTAGATCTTAGAAGGGGCCCTAGAATTTTCTAACAAACACCCCTAGAAGATTCTGATGCAGGTGATCCAAAGACCACTCTTTGAGATGAAGTGGTCTAGATTTTGACCCTAGATCAATGGTTCATAACCTGGCAGTTTATGGGTTCCCAAGAGACCTGAGGATAGAATTCAGGGGGTCCATGAACTTAAAGGGGACAATACATCTTTATTTTTATTAGTTATAACTAATTTAGCATTTCCTTCACTTCTGAATGTAGGCAACAAACCCAGTAGTATTAGTAGTGCCTGTGATTTGTCACCAGTAGAAATCACTGATATTGTCATAGCGCATTACCGCTGCTGCAGATACCTTGAAATTTCATTTACGTTCGTCACAGCTTTGAAATTATAGTTGTTGTTAGACCTGCCACTAGATTTTGTTATTTAGTCAATTAATAAAGAAGCACCTATATTACTATATGGCTATTTTTAAAAAGATTTTGATAACTGTATTTCAATATTATTGTATGTATTTAATTTTATGCATTTAAAAATATTATTCTGAGAGAGGGGTCTATAGGCTTCACCGGATTGTCAAAATTATCAAAGGGGTCCTTGGCCAAGAAAAATAAAGTTAAAAGTCCCCACTCTAGATAGAGCCAATTATGTCAAAGGGCCAAACCAATTTCTGGCATCATTTTGCCCCGTTTTTTCTCTACTGCCCCTCCCCCAAAAGCCAACCCTTCAACCAGGTGGAAGCTCTCACAAGAATTACTGAATTCTCAGGGCTGAAGAAGGAGCAGCTTCCCTGCAGGGACTACCTTCTGAAAGTGACCTTGTCAAAGGTTAGGAGGGGTGGGGTTCTCCTGAAGCTTCCCTTGGCCTGGAGAACTTGTGCCTTTGTTTTCTCCATCAAACTGAGACACATTTCCTAGTTCAGAATCTACTGTTTTGTCAATATAAATATTGACTTGAGGGGATAAGAAAACCACACTCTAGATGAGCAGAATCTTCCTGGAATAGGCCACCATATAGTCATCAGAAATAGAAACTCAGAGAGGTGGGGAGCTAGGACTGTCTACTTGACTGCCAGTTCCAGCGACGTGACTTGATTTCATATATAGTCTGGCCCAAGAGGAAATAAGGTGGGCATTTCCTTTTGGAAAGAGAAACAAAAGCAAGGGCCATACGAGCTGGTCCTGACTACCTCAGGACACAGGGTGTATGGGCAGTGTCCACCAATTACAAGTCTCCTGTGCTTTATAGACTCCTAAGTAGCTGCTGAAAGCACTATCCAGTTTACAAATGAGGAAGGAGCCTGGAACACAAGTATCCTGGCCCCTGGCACCATCTCCATTAGTTGCTCTCTGCTAAGAGCTCCTGGAGAGCTGCAGAGTTTATGTATGTATCCACAGCGGGAAAGGAATCGGAATCGGCATTCCTGGGCTTGTAACTTAAAGAAAAGTAATGACTAGGCTAGACGCCTCCTGGGGACTCCCTACTCTCAAAGTCCTAACACCCAGGGTGGGATTTCTAGACCGGGGAGGAATGCCCCACCTTCTGGCTTTCAAGACTGGGATTTCATAGAAGGTTGGGGGGCCGATCAGCGGCCATAAATCTTGGAGAACCTTCACCGTTTTACAAGGGAGTTCGCGGGGGCTGCGCTTCTCCCTCTTGCGGTCTATTTACAACGCCAAAATCTCCTTGTTAATGGACCTGGGATAATGGTGTTTACTTTACCGCGATAAAGCGCTCAGCTTCCTGGGGGAGCGGCTGTAAAATGTCCTGGAGGTAGGGGTGGAGGGGGGCGCCATAAAAGCGGGCGCTGGAAGGGCCGGGGCACCAGGTTCTCTTCCAGGACGGCCCCTGCCCTCCACCCCCTAAGCCCGGCTGAGCAGCCCAGGCCTCGCGAGTGAGTTCGGTTCCCACATAAATCACCAGCGCCAGAGTCTCGGGAAAAGGCGCATTTTTCATTGCTGGTTGCAGGGCAACTCCCGACAGCGAACGAGAAACAGAAGTTGTCTTTAGATAAACCGTTTACCGGAGCGCGCGTCCTGGCAGCGGGGCCCCCAAAGCACAGGGCAACAGGGTCCTGGCGCTGCGCCCCCGCCAGCCGAGCACCTCGCAGGGGCCCCGAGGAAAAAAACAGATCCTCCAAAGCTCTAGCCCCAAGTCTTCCCGCAGGAGGAAAGAGAGCTCCAAGAGGGATAGAAAAGGAGCACTTCAGGGTCTGGAGAGACGAGAAGTGGGGTGTACGAAGATTCGAGACCAAAGATCTGAGAGCCCAGTTCCACATTTACCAGCTGTGTGATCCCGAACTAGTGACGTTACCTCTCTCTCTGAGCTTCCGGAATCTTTTTATAAAACGATAGAAAAAGTTACCTTACTAACAGATGTTCGAAATTAACAAATTAAATCAAATGCAACTTGTATAACCTGTAAAGCCAAATGTATTAATCAGAGGTCCACGGAAGGGCCTGGGGGGTTCCGTGAAACCCCTGGAATTATTGACAAATTGTCGCATTCTTCTAGGGGAGAGAGTCCATAGCTTACATCACGGTTCCAAACGAGTGCATGAACCCCAGAACGGTGAGAACCAGCGCGCTAGTTCTGTAGCCCGACTGCATGGTTAGAGTCGTGGCTCTGACACTAGCTATGAGACTTTGCCCAAATTACTGAAGCCCCCTGTTTCCTCTTCTGTAAAATGGTATATCAGTTCCTAGAATTGTTGTGGAGTGTAAAAATGCTTGGCTTGGTGTCTCGCACATTCTAAATGCTAACTAAATAGATATTTTTACGCATCAACCCTAGTCCTGAAGCAAAGACGCTTGGAAGCCAGGAATTCCAAGCCTAGCCTTTTCGAGCTGAAAGCTGCAAAGAACCCAGACACCTGCCCGCTGCCAGATGGAGGGCCTTCCCGCTGCCTGGGGTGGGGGGGGGGGGGGCCAACAGGTGGCCTCTCCTGTGGGGAGCTGCGCCCTCGCTGGGCGGCCACCCTTTGAAGGCGGCTCTAACCCCGCCGGCCGCCAGGCGCCCGGGGCTCAGCCGTAATCCGGATTTGCAGGCCGAAGCACTAAACTGGCTGCCACCGATAGAGTGAATCAAAGCGGCCGCCATCCTGGTAGCTCCAGGTCTCGTTTACTTGTTGCCGTGTGTGCGCACCCAAGCGGGACAACCTCGAATTTGGAGTCGGCCTTGAGAGAAGAGAAGTAGGCGCCCCCTTCTCCCCACCTCCACCCAGCGGGCACCTCCAGCCTCCACCCCACCGGAGGCCTAGGCTTCCTATCGCGAACAGACACGTTTCCTTCCCTCCTAGGGTCAGAGGTCGAGCCCAGGAGAGGCCTGCTCCCTCTTCCCAGGAGGCCCACCCCACGCGGCGCCCGGAGCCCAGTTCCCAACCGCGCCTCCTTCCCCCCCTCCCAGCTCTCCTTGCATTAGTGTAATCCTCTGTCCAAACACTGCGGCCCGGACGGCCAGACGTTGGTGTAAACAGACCCGGGGGACAATTCTAACGATATAAATAAAATAACCATTAATAGCGCAAATCGTTCGATGAACAGGAGGCCGAGCAGCCGGGACTCCAGGCTCTCGCTGGGGTTTGTGTACACAGCGTGGACACCACGCATCCGTCAGGTAAACCGAAAGCAGGTGAGGTCCCCGCAGGCGCGTCAGTAGAACCGGCTCGTGACACGCACAGGCCTCGACACGCACGAGGTTCGGGACAGACAGACGCACTCGCTGAGAACGCCGCGCGAGTTCATGTAAGCGCCCGAGCCCAGCCCCAAACACAGCGCCACGGGGTTACCCCGGCTCTCCTCCAAAATTTCGCGCGCCCAAGTGTCCAGCCACGGGCCCCGGGCGCGTTCCGGCCGCGTCCGCAGCCTCGATGCGCACAGGGACGCAGAGCTCACACCCAGAAACGGAAAAGACAGCCTCCACTGGTCCCAGAGTTAATCACAATAAACTAACATTTATTGAGCGTTTATTGTGCCGGGCGGCGCACTAAGTGGTTCACGGAGGTAATCTCCTTTAACCCTCAGAGCGACCTACTGAGGTGGGTACTTTGAGTATTCCCAGTTTTACAACTCAGAAAAGCAGGACTCAGAAGTAAGGAATTGGCCCGGAGACAGAGTGGAGACAGGATTTGAACCCACCACTCTGCTCCAGGAAGCACAGCACGCACACCCGAGGTACAGGCACTTGCTCACGTTCCAACAGGCTGCGTTTCCAGGGCCTGGGACTGGCTCCAGTGTGTCCCCGGCCCCGCCGGGCTGCGGTGGTTTGCTTTCCAGTGGGAAGTTCCTTTTTCTGTGAAGGGCGTGGGCAGAGTGGCCTGAGAGGTCCGGACAGAGAGGAGAGGGGGGAGCCACCTCGAAAAGTCCTGTAGCTTGTTCCCAGGGAGTGCGAGTGTGGGCTCACGGGCGCTCCCGGACTCAGCGGGCCTGCTCTGACTTTAGGGTTGCAGGTACCGCTCCCACAGAGAGGCCTACGGGCTATGGGGGTCAGCTCAGAGATTAGACAAGCTCACTCGGGGAAGGTTTCCCTGGGGGCAGGTGGTCCTGAAGTCCTGGTTCCTGGAGTTGGGCTGGGGCAGGATATTCTCTGCCGCGGACCCAGGCGGTGGAGTGGCAGCATCTACGGGCCTGGAAGTCTCGCATCCACCCCTTACCTGCTTTGTGACCTTGGACAAGTCATTTCATTTCTGCAGACCTCGATTTCCATGGCTCTAAATTGAAGGGGGAGGAACAAAAAATATGTTTCACAGGGATGTTGTAATGATCGTGCATGCGGAACACTTCGTCTACCCGGTGGGAAGCTTATTATCACGGTTAGTATTAACTCCATGGCAAGCACCTCAGAAGGCAAAGAGGTGGGCTGGCAGCCCCTCTTCTTTTTGAAGAGATAGCAAGAAAGGAAGCAGCTCAGAGGGGGTGCGGGTAAGGAGAGGAAGGGAGGAGGCTCCAGGAGGTTCCACCCCATCCCCAGCCATGTTTATCTTCAAGACAGTTTCCAGTCAATCCTACCACCCAGGGAACATTCTTCTTGGGGGCTGTGGACTACCACTTAGGCCCTGCAGGAACATTTGGGGAGGGGAGAAGGAGGAGGACAGTCGAGCACCCAGCACTGAGCAGGAATTCGCAAAAGCAGAGAGAATAGTGCCTGGTCAGGCAGTCCACGCATGGTGTTCAACCTAGTAACCCTGGGGCTGCCCAGGAAAGGGAGAGGGGCAGAGAGAGGGAGCTGAACGTGGAAGGCAAGGAACTTAAGAATCTTGGGCAAGTAACCTCACCTCTCAGCCTCAGTTTCCTCCTCTGTAACATGGTTGCATTAATAAGGCCATCGACAAGGGCTCTGTTGCAAGAAGCAGAAACAATAACAATGGGTAGACACTTAAAGAGCTTCACAAAATGCCTGGTGCTGTTCTCTGATCTCCATACCCATAGAGTCTTCCAGCCCTACCCAGGTGGTTTGCCCATGGTCTGACAGTTTATGTGGGAGTTGGAGAGTGGGGAGTCTCTTAATTATTGAGCCATACCATGTGCTTGTAGGAAAAACATCCATGAACAGTAGCTAATGTTATTGATATGACCATTGCTGGTGGGAGTATTATTGTTGTAATTATTATCAACAGTATTATTTCTATTATTACTGCTGTTCACTCCCAACTCTGAGAAGCAGTCTTCATTAACTCCTCTTTATGGAAAAGGAACTAGGTTCAGAGAGGGTAAGTGACTTGCCTGAAGTCACACAGCAGATCTGGAACCGAGTGAAGAGATTAGAAACCATGTGAATTTGAAGGCCAGACTTTCTTGCCCACACCAAAAGGAAAAGGAGAGGAAGAATGCTGGTGTTGCTTGATTGAGAGAAGGACGCCCACCGCTGGGGTAGGTCCGGGGTAGGTCCGGGGCAGCAGATCTATTTACATTCCAGCAAGGACACTAATTGGCCAGATCTTTATCTAAACACGATAACAATGACATGAGACTTTGGAGATTTGTTTACTGCAGCTAAAAATGATGCATTTGTGGGAGTGGGAATCTTACACTGACTGGGTGTGGGATTTGTTTGCTTCAGCTCCAGAGGATGGGAGTGGGAGAGGGGGAGGCTGCTGATGGTTCTGAGAGTATATCCTAAAACTTCAATGATTAACAGAACTAGTCCTCTTGTTTTGTTTGGGGACCAAAAAAAAAAAAAAAAAGACAAAATTTGATTGATAATTAATGTTTTTTTTCCCCAAGTGAGAAAAGGAGTATCTGAGAATCTGGCTCCCTGATCTCAGCTCAGGGGAGGAGAGATTCAGAGCCTCCCTCCGCGTGCTTAACAACCACCCCGCACGCCCACCCTCCGCCACCAGCACAAGAACATTTACTACACAAGAGGGCTCTGTAAACGCTTTCTTTCCATCATTTCTTTAATCCTTACTGCAGGCCTGTAAAGTCCACACCATTATTATCTCCTTTTATAGGTAAGAAAACTGCTGCTTAGCAAGGTTGAAGGACTGCCTCAAGGTCACAAGACTACAAGAGAGGTAGGACTGGGCTCCAAACCCCTCTGCTGGACTCCAGGGTCAATGCTTTGGCGCAAGACAGGGGCATGAGGTGTGACTATGATTTAAAGAAAGCCATGTCTTCCCCAGACCCCACCCCAAACGCAGTCTCCTCACTCTGTGGGCTCTCCCTGTGGAGGAGGGTGTCATAGGTGCCAACACTTACACATGCATGCTTGTGCGGTTTGAGTACGTCCATTCACATACACACTTAACAGCCGTACTGGCTGTGGGAGGTGTAAAATGTTCATATGTGCCCACATCCATGCTCACTCACTTTGTGTGTGGGCACATTATACACACACACAAGCACAGACCACCCTCTCTACTATACTAATGGGTGTGTGTGTGTGTGTGGATTTTTTAAAGTATTAATTGCAGAATAAGTTCAATGTGGTTTTATTACTTTCAAGAACACACACAGTCATTACAACTCTGGTAATAAAATCTATTCCCTCTTCTCTGACTGCAACTTAGGTCCTTATGGGACTACTTTGTACAAGATTAATTGTAATGATACCATAAATTGCCTGTATAGAAATAGTGCATCTGATTGTCATGGAAGCTAGCTTTCATCTTGGATCATATAAACATTTCTCTCCAAATCTCATGACACTACCAGTAATTCACATTGTGAGGAAAAAAGGATGGAGGGGGATTCAGAATGAGTGTTAGCCCAGTCCTCCTGTTTTGACCACACTTTCTGAAAGAGCAGAGCTCTAACGTGGAAGTTACAGTTATAGGGAGTCCTGAGTGCCTTCTTCTGCCTGCCTATCCGCCTATGCACACACTGCTGTATTCACACAGGAAGTCACCTGCCTTGTCATTCAAGGTAAAAGGTAAGTCCATAGAAACATATATGGCAGGTCTGTGTCCATCTGTTGGAAATGCATATTTTTTAGAGTAATGCAACCTCAGAAATGTGGTTGCAGATAGGAGGTAAAAGGGTAGAGATTGGCTGGCTGCCCACCTTACAGCTGGGGAGCCTGACTCATAGGAGAGAAGACCCCCACACCCTGTCTCCTCTCCAGAAGGCAGTGACTCAGTTGCCCCACTGGCTCCATAGCAGTGAGGTAGGCCAGGGACTTGTACCAAGTGCTCAGTCCTTGCCCCTGCTGGCTGGTGTGAGAGCCAGGGACCCCACTGTCCTCTCCCAGATTTGCCTCCTGCATTTTAAGGCAGTCCCTGAAACACTTCCCAGCAGGGGTGATCTCAGGGCTAAATGGCCCCTTAATCTATAGTAGGACTGGCAGGAAAGAAAGAGAAGGGAAGGTCAGTTCAGTCTGCTCTTGCCTGTGTGGAGTGGCGGAGGGGGTCAGCCCTGGTCTAGGAGCCCCCATTTGTGTGCTCAAGGGATGCCTGGGGCCCAGGCTTTATGGTCACCTTCAGCTCTGCTGTGATCCTCTCCGGACTGCCACAATAGAAGGAAATGGAGGCTCTGCAGGATCTGCCTGCAGTGGGGATTTCCACGGGGAGGGTGGCCAAGCTCGCCAGCTGGAGCCCTACAGACCCTGTGAGAGCTGAGGCTGCTGGGTATTGGGGGGCTGGGAGATGGGAAAGGTCCTACAGGCTGGAGGGTACAGAGGAGTGTCCCTATCACACACCCAAGGGTGCTTGGGCATTTTTATGAGCAGCTGCTGAGACAGAGTAAGCACAGGGGTGGAATGGAGAGGGGTCTGGGGCTCAGGAGTGGGGACGTCTGGTGCACGGGGTGTGTGTGTGTGTGTGTGTGTGTGTGTGTGTGTGTGTGTGTGTGTGTGTGCGCGCGTGA
>NW_020185331.1:2777317-2787067 GCF_003031525.2 Neophocaena asiaeorientalis asiaeorientalis
CCATACCAAACACCTGCAGGGTCCAGGGACAAAAAGCAGGAAAATACAAGAGTTGAAAGGAGGGGAAAAGGGAATGAAGTAAGATGGGGGAAGGGAGGAGGCAGTGAAGAAATAAGGGAGAGTGAAACAGGTGTGGGAGGAGTGGAGACCGAGTAGCAAAGGAGGCTGGGGAGAGGAGGAGGGGGTAAGGGAGAAAGGCGGTGGGGGAAGGGTGGTCAGGAAAAGAGGGAAGTGAGGAAGGGAAGGAGCGGGGGAGTAAGAGATGAGCCCAGTGGAAGAGAAAGGGGCCGAAAGGGGAAACAGACTGGCTGCGAGGGGGAGGAGGAAGGCCACTGAAGTTCTGGGGTCCGGGTCTCGGTGGCTCTGCCAGGCCCCTGCGTGCCGCGAGCCGCGAGAAGTAAGGCGGTCCTTCTCTCGGGTTGGCGGGAGTGCAGAGAGGTCGAGCAGAGTTCGAGAACCTACTGGCAGGTTCAAGGACAGAGGCCCAGCAGGCGTCTCCCCGGGGCTCTTCGCTAGGGCCCCCCGGGCTCTTGGTCTGCAGTGGGAGAGAGACGTGCCGTGGAGAAGCTCTGGACTCCCGGCCCCAACCAGCGTGGACGAAGTGCACGGGCTTGGAGACGCGGCGCCCTTGGCTGGTGGGCAGAGCGAGGCCTGGCAACCTGACAGTCCCCGCAGCCTCGAGGCCGCCGAATTCTTGACCTCCTACCTGACTCACCTGCGTCTCTGCAGGGCAAGCCTGCCAAGTCCGGAGGCCTCGAGTTGCGGGACGGGACCTGGCGTGTCACGCTTTCTGTCCCTGTGGCTGTGCGCCCTGGTGCGCCGCAGCTGCCTGGGTCCTCGGTCCTTTCCAGGTCGGGTCCCCGGCTGTTCCGAGCCCACGCTTTCCCACTCCCAATATCCCCGCAGGGTCAGGCAAGATGGGACTATCCCAGGGCAGTAGTAACTGTTAGGTGCCCCCGGAGCTTCAGGGAACCAAGGGCAAGTGGGCAGCTAGGCCCGCAGATACGGTTGCCCACTGACGGAGCGAAGGTCCCGCTGCACCTTGGGAATCGCTCTCCCGGTGCCGACCGAAGACCGGGAACTCCAGGCTGGACACAGCAAGGGCAGGGATAAGGCGTTACTTAAGGCAACAAGACTTCGGCAAACGTTTCTTTCCAAGTGAGAAAGGTTTTTTGTTGTTTTCAAACGGTTTGAAGTTATTCGCTCCAACTTGACCCCCAGGGAGGTTTGGGGAAAGAGTTCTGCGTCCGAGAAGGCCGAGGTCCCCTCGGTTTGCGGTTGAGAGGAGACAGAGTTGAGAAGATCGCGCTAGGAAGAGTCACGAAAAATCTCTGCTTCTTGGACATAATAACCACATCCCTCCCTGAAACCCTTTGTGCTCAGAGCAGGCAGGCGCGCTGGTTTAAGTTAATTCGCCAAAAACTGCAGCCACCCTTCTAAAGTCAGATTATATTTTAAAAGGTCTAAAGACATTGACATTTCGATACAGGAAGTTAAACTCACACTTTAAAAAAAAAAAAGAGTTAAGGAATGCATCCAGAATTCCAATTTAACCCCCAAGTTAAAACTGCTCACTGCATTCCCAAATAACACACGCAAATAGTAAAAATAAATGTCTGTTTATGGACATCTTTTATTTACGTGTTTTTGTTTGAAAAAATATTGACTTTCACTCGACAAAGTTAGCTTTTCCGACTTCTGTGTTTTATTGGCAAAACAACTTTTCGGTGATGAAAGCTGTATTTACACCGTTAACTTAAAATTTTTGGACTGGGGCAGATACACATAGATAGATGTGAAAGGTCCTCTCCCTGAGAAATCGAAACTCACTTCCTCATCAAGGGCCTGTAATTTACAAAGAACTACAGGGATTGCTGAATTTGGACCAATTTTCTCCCAGGGAAGGGAAGTGGTGGGTTATTTAGAAAACTCAATTCCAAACACAATCTGAGAAAATATGGCATTTATACAAACACATGCAAAACAAGCTAAAATGCTCAAAAATGCCATTTTTAAATCTCTCTTACCAAATTACTGAAAGGAGGGAAAAAATCCTCTTGAGGAATTAGATCGGTTTAATGCTTTCTGGGACTGACGTACCTAGCTGACATTTCTTGAAAAGTAGAAAATGTATTCACCCTTCTCACAAAACACTAGCCTCTAGATTGCTCAAAAATTTGGATAGCTTTCTAATATCTCTCAACGAAAAACCAAACCAAGACACATACACACCACTGCCAGCAACTACAACAAAAATCTATTTAGTGCTCCTGCAAAAGAGGAAATTTTTTTCTTTCAACTCTTTTTTTTGTAAGATGGCATTGACAATGAAATTTCTAGGAGAGCAGTAAAAAAAAAAAAAAAAAAAGAAGAAGAAAGAAAGAAAGAAAAAGAAGGAAAGAAAATTTCAACGAAAAAAAAATCGCCTGAAAAGTTATCACATAGTTTTAGCTAGCTGCGTTCATCGCATGATGGTTTTTCATGCCTTAATAGAAAATCCCTCCTGACTGTGGTACTACATGTAGATTAGAAGGCCACAATAACCTTCAGGTTTTTGGTTTTTTGGGTTTTTTTTATAGCCATGGCTACATAATTAAATGGCTATTCAAACAGGTGAAGGATATCAGAATAAGGTGTGGCATATATAACTAAAATGATCAATTATCTGACTATATAAGTATATTAAGCAATTTTTGGGTAGAGAATAATAACTTCTTGGAACACTTTACAGCTTTCAAAGAACCATCACATTTTTCTTGGATAATATGTTTGCTGTAGTGATTAGTATGTGGGTTTTCTCCCCAAAGGTATAATTTTATTTATCGCCTTTTTACGCATCTATATAGCACCTCCCCTCAGAGAATTTGCCGTCATTTTACTATGATCTGTAATCACATACTGGAGGAGGAAGACTTGTATAAATGTATAACGTGACAAAATGGAACGTAGGCAGATACACTCGATTAAAATAAGATCAAACGCTTCCATGGATGCAACAATATTTACTCTGTCAGTAATTAGCTAAACTGTCTGGAACAAAAACCAATTATTAGCTACGGGATTTCAAAGATCCTCTTTTCCCACAAGAGAATGCAAATGTCCCAGAACGAGATTGTAACTGGATAGGCGCTGGAACCAGATTCTACATTCTGATAAGCGACTCCTGAGAACCGACCGCTGCTGTAATGTAACTATCGCTCTGGCGGCGTTTTCGTTCCGGACAGTGGCGCGCAGCTGGCGGCGCACACGCTCGCGATCGTCGGGGCTGCGGGCGCAGGAAAGGCAGGCTGCCGAGATGTGATTGGCCTGGCGGGTATCCCTGCAGGGAAGCTCCGCTGCTGGGGAACCAGACCGACCAAAGGGAGCCTGAACAATCAGGAGAGGAACCGAGCCCCTGCTCAGGGCTTAAGGCCAAGATCTAAGTCTCCCGCCCGCTAGATCAGCCCTGCGCAGAGCTGGGGTTGGGAAGAGAAAAGGAGGACAGGGCACACCAACCGCCTGCTAGGCCCCTTCGCCTGTGTCCCCCACACTCTGCTCCTCACGAGCCTCCAGCCCCTCGGGCCTGAACTGCGTCCCGGGGCGGCCTGCCGAGGAGCAATCTGGTTAGGGACCTCTGGAGAGAACTATTCAGGCCTGGGCCAAGGATATCTGGCGGGGTAGTCGTGGCAGCAGGTTTGGAGGAGAGCGAACTGCGTGGGCCTGCGGCTGGGGAGGAGACAGCCTTCTGCGTGCTAAGGAAGAAGGAGACTCGGTGGACTCTGGGCGGCAGCAGCGGGTGTGTGGGCGTGTCTCCGCGTTCCCGGCACCCCGGGCCACGGGTTCTAAGATAGGGATTCTTGAGGATGAGCTTAGGGAAGGCCTAGGAACGAAGCGCCGTGTAGAAGCAAGAGAATGTAGCAAGGAGAAATGCAGGTTTCGGCTGGAAACTGGGGAGAGAGATTTTCCGTAGCTTTTGTCTCTCTCTCTCTCTCTCTTTTTTTTCCTGAATCTTGAAATCACTCAAGAAAATCGCCCACAGAGGCAAAAAAAATAATTTTTAAAAATTAGGAGACCAGCAGGGAGTAGAAATATTCTCAACGACAGTCTAGCCCTCGGGATGGGGATGGAAGAGTGGGATTGGAAGCAGCTTCCTTCTTTTATGCTCGCCTGCTACCGCGACGCACACACTGAAGGACTCCTACCCGGCAGTGCCCCGCACTCACCCCCATCTCTCTCTGGATCTTTGCGCTCAAGCGCTCGCGATCCGCAGCAAAAGCAGGCGCATTCTTCTCTCTGCAGCTGCCTGGCCCGGTCTGAAGATGCCGGCTCTGCCTGGGGCCTCAAAAGTCTCAGAATTCAAAGCGGAAAGGCACCGGGCGCCCTTGTGGCTGAGGGATGGTCCTCCCGGCGCAAAGGCAGTCTCACAGAGGGTCTCCCCAACAGCCTGCGGGCTGCCGCCACCTAAGTACTCCCGGGCGCACGTGGCCCACGCAGAATCCCAGCTCCGCAGGCGGCCCCGGGGGCTGACTCCCCGCACCATTTCCGCTCCCTCCGGAACAGCCCCGCCTCTCCCCCCTCCCGACTGGCTGTTCATTCTCTTTTCAGCTTTGGGCACCCACCGCTCCCGCTGTTGCGGGGTTCCTCCCACGACAGCTCTCCGCTCTCTCCCCCACTCCCATCCCGTGTCTGCTGCCGCCGGAGGTGTTGTCCACAGTCCCTGAACCTTCCACCTACCCCTTCTAGCTGAGGCTAGTGCTCCCCGAGCGCCACTATCTTAACCACCAAAAAATGCTTGGGGTGTCTAGGGCCAGATGAGGGGCACCACGGTTGGGCCGAATCGGTCCCTATTATTTCAAGGCCAGCACTGCGCAAAAGTTTTTCTGCAGGTCTCACAGCGGTGCCTGCTGCTCCTTACTGGGCTAGATGTGGTGGCGAGCGAATGCCTATTTTGCGGGAAGATGATCTCCACCAGAGCGGTTTCCAGACCGCTACAGGGGACCCCATAGATTCGCCCACAAAAAAGGGCCTTAGGAGGGCGCCAAAAGGAGTGTGGGTTGGAGAAATTAGAAAGATGCCTCCGAGGGTCAAGGCCTAGACCAAGGCGCCTGATTTCAATAGGCGGAAAAGACGGCCTCCATGGCTGGGTCACCTCCCTTGTGAAGACAGACTCTGCTCTCAAGACCCTATGAAACCACCCAATGTGTGAGGCACTCCAGCCATGTCATCACCAATGCAGTCAACAAATACTGCTTGACCGCTGATGCAGAATAGCAGTCGATGACGTGTATTGAGCACTAACATGCGCCCCGCATGAAAATCCTGGCATGTTTTGCCTCATTTATCCCTGGCAACAACCCTGAAGAAGGTATTACTGTCTTTTTGTAGACAAAGAAACTGAGGCTTAGAAACGCCCAAGGCCATACACTGACTAGGCCAGGATTCAAACCAAGAGCTGTCAGTCCACAAAATTCAGTAATGGCTCCATCATCCTGTCTCTCACATACCTGCTTAGTGCGGCCGCTGGAAAAGCTACAAGAGCCAATGCTACCGGTGCCCTGCCCTCGGGGGCTTATAGTTTACCCAGGGAGACCAGGCAGACAGTATAGCTATAGTACTAGGCGGGGAGTGATAAGTGACACGAATGTCCTTTACTAGCACGAGCTGCAAGTTCAGATGCGAGAGAGATGACTTCCGGCTAGGCGAAGAGGGAGCGCTTCCTTGGAGGAGGTGGCATTTGAGCAGAGCCTCGGAGAACAGGCTTGTCGTGGAGACAAGGGCGGAGAAGACATTCCGAGTGGAGGGAACAGCTTGAGCAAAGTCAACAAGGCGAGAACGCACACGTCGCCCATCCATAGATATATAAAACATTCCATCTCCTTGGGGATCCAGTGCCGGGTATTTACATGCCAGGAAGTTTTCCTGTCCCCGCAGCATCTGGAAAAACCACACTCTTGGGCTGTCCTTCCTGGTAGCTGGTTCTCAGACAGGAAACCTCCCAGAACTGGCTTTGCCCGGGAAGATGCGGCCAGTCTGGGTGGGAATCGGTAGTTCGCGTACCCCAGGCAGTGCAGCCTCGCCCACAGCGACTAGGACTTTGCGACTTTATACTAGTCCTTGTCTATTTCTGGTAGCTCCACGGCACCCACACTCACTGCCTGAGGAGGGGCGTGGTCCACAGGAGCTGGAACCAATAGAGAGGGAGGTCGAAGCGAGAGCCCCGCCCCAGACGTGACGTAAGACCCCCGGACTCAGGCTTCGCAGCCCCGGCCCCAGTCCCTTCAGTGGCTTTAACAAAACCCAGACCCCCACGTCCCGGCCAATGGAGGCGATTTAGACTGGAGCGGGACCGCGTCTGTCAAAAGCCCGACTCGGCAGCAGCGGCGGAGTCCAGAAGGAGAGCTGGAGCCGCCGCGCTGCCTCCCCGCCCCCGCCGGGATTTATTGAGTATTTGGACTGGACAATTAAGTGGCCCTGATGATGTTACCAAGCCCGGTCACCTCCACCCCTTTCTCAGTCAAAGACATTTTGAATCTGGAGCAGCAGCAGCAACAGCATTTCCACGGCGCGCACTTGCAGGCGGACTTGGAGCACCACTTCCACTCGGCGCCCTGCATGCTGGCCGCCGCTGAGGGGACGCAATTTTCTGACGGAGGGGAGGAGGACGAGGAAGAAGAGGGAGAGAAACTGTCCTATTTGAACTCACTAGCTACAGCCGATGGCCACGGGGATTCGGGGCTCTGCCCCCAGAGCTATGTCCACACGGTCCTGCGAGACTCGTGCAGCGGGCCTAAGGAACATGAAGAGGAGCCCGAGGTCCTGAGGGACCGGAGCCAAAGTGAGTAGAGGGGGAAAGGAAACGCACCCGCACATCTGGAGCAATGGCGGGATGCCCGCAAACAGCCCACAAATCTCGCCAGCACGGCTGCCCGCCCCGTTAGCCCCTGGCTGGGGTCATGCCCTGGCCCTGGTCAACGACAGCTCCGCAAAGCGCAGGTGCCTGCAAGGGAGCCAGGGCGGAGGGAGAAAGACAAGGTGACTCCGTCAACTACTCCCCCCAGAGGGGGGAGGCGATGCAGCCCCGGAGGGAAGGGAAAATAGTTATTGCTGCCCTGATGGTGATAAGCAACATGGGCTCAGCTGCTGGGTGCTGACAACTCATAGTATTTTTGCTCTTCCCGAGAGCTAGAGGGGCACGAGCCTGAACTCTTCCCACTTTCTCTCTAGCGTGAGACGAGTTTTCTGAGGCCAGGGCAGCCGCTCCCTCTTCTTGGAAAAGACAGTCGAAGCAGCTTGTGTGCCTAGTGTCCACAGGGCGCAGGAACTTCGGTAGAGTTCAGCTGGGTGGTTTCCTCACTTCTCCGCCTGGAACTCAGCGTCCTCGCACCCACGGCACCCGGCAGAGAGGGAGGGGATGCTGGGAGAGTGCGTGGGAACACAGTCCATTCCGCACTCACATCCCTGAGGCACCAGACTTTTTTGAAAATTCTTAACGTTTTGCTTTGTGTCCCAGGCTGTGGGGCTTCGGGCTGAGTGAAAAACGCGCCGAACTTAGATCCTGGCTGCTCAAGTAGGATGCGAGGTGAATTGGGTAGGGAAATAGGACAACTGAATAAAGCCTCCAAGGAAGTGTTTGTTTCTGAGGAGAGAGAGCCAAAGAATCTCCTTCCCTAAGAGGAGGTTTGATGTGGTGGAAGCCAAGGCCTATGCTCTGACAGCTCCCCTGGGCCTAAAATCGACATGAAACTGTCTCAATCAATCAAATTTCTTTTTCTCTCTAAGGTAATACAGATGTCGTCAGGCAGACATTTAGCTGTGGGCCTGTAGGCTTTTAAAAGTAAAAAACTGTCCCTGGGCAATACATGAGCGTTACACTCAGACATTTACGAGCAGGAAGATTTTCGCAGAACGCACGCATACCGGCTCCCAAATACCAACATGTCTCACACCTTCAGCTATTCATGACAGAGTGGAAGGCAAACGAGTTTGCAAATACTATAGTTATTATGGAGTTGCAAACTTCCATCCTGAAAATAATCATCAGCACGCCGAGCCGCACATTTAATACAGGGTAATCTCTCGCAGATGCTCAAGTTCTAAATAAACGCGCACTAACTACCCCTCCCCACGGAACGTGCCTCCACCCGCCAAGGGCGTTGTGAGGGGCCTTAGGCTATCGCAGGGTCCCACGGCGTCAGGAGCCACAAACTTTCCCAAAAGTCCAAGCAGTTATTACCGCACACTCCGCGCTGCCACCCAAAGGGGCCACAGTGCTCCGGGACCGGAGCCGCGGTGAGATCGGGAACAATTAAAGGACGCTGTTGTTTTGCTTCTTCCGCAGAAAGCTGCCAGCTGAAGAAGCCTCTGGAGGCGGCCGGAGACGGCAAGGCAGCGGAGGAGAGCGAGAGGCCGAAGCCACGCAGCCGCCGGAAGCCGCGGGTCCTCTTCTCGCAAGCCCAGGTCTTCGAGCTGGAACGCAGGTTCAAGCAGCAGCGGTACCTGTCGGCCCCCGAGCGCGAGCACCTCGCCAGCAGCCTGAAGCTCACGTCCACGCAGGTGAAGATCTGGTTCCAGAATCGCAGGTACAAGTGTAAGAGACAGCGGCAGGACAAGTCTCTGGAGCTGGGCGCGAACGCGCCCCCGCCGCCGCCGCGCCGCGTGGCAGTGCCGGTGCTAGTGCGGGACGGCAAGCCGTGCGTCACGCCCAGCGCGCCAGCTTACGGCGCGCCCTATAGCGTGGGCGCGGGCGCCTACTCCTACAACAGCTTCCCCGCCTATGGCTATGGGAACTCGGCTGCCGCCGCTGCAGCCGCGGCTGCTGCAGCCGCCGCCGCTGCGGCCTACAGCGGCAGCTACGGCTGTGCGTACCCGGCAAGCGGTGGAGGCGGCGGCGGGGCCTCCGCGGCGGCCTCGGCCATACAGCCCGCCTGCAGTGCGGCCGGAGGCGGCCCCTTTGTGAACGTGAGCAACCTGGGCGGCTTCGGCGGCGGCGGCTCGCAGCCATTACACCAGGGTGCGGCGGCCGGGGCCGCGTGCGCGCAGGGCACCTTGCAGGGCATCCGGGCCTGGTAGGGACCGGGCGGGTCATGCGGCAGCCGCCCCACCGCAGCCTGGCGCCGCGGGACTGAAGCGCGAGAAAGGCTGGATCCAAGGAAGGGCCAGGTCCCCTCGTTAAATAAAAATAAATAAATAAATAAATAAATAAATATATATATATATATACACATACGTCTCGCTCGCTCCCCAGAGCCCCGGAGCGCAGCTCACGCGAGGCCTGGGAAAGGGGGCTCAGGGGCGAAGAGGATGCCCGGGAGTGGTCACGAAGACTGTCTCTGAGGCAGAAACGCCGGCTGGGTGCTGGGAGGACGATGGCCCCGAGCTTGGCCCCAAAAGGAGTGCGAGAGGCTGAGACTCGGGCTGCCGCTCCGTTCTCCCAGAACAAGAAGGGCTTCTCTCCCTCGGGCTTCTCTCCCTCAGCCTTCCCGCGGCCGCCGCGAAGCGCTGGCGGAAAACTCAAGGACAAAAAAAGCATGAAGGAGAGAAAAATGGGCGTCGTGGCTTGAGAAATCCCCAGGCCCTACCGACCCTCTTCCCCCTTTGCGGGGCCGGCGTACCACAGCACAGTCCATTTTCCTTTTCCCAACCGCCTGCCTTCCGCACCAGATACCTCGGCCTGGATCTCCAGATTGTCAGGGAGGTGAGAACTCTGCGAAAAAAACCAGTGGAGCGAGATCAAAAGCTGGGGGGCTGAACAAATCCGGGAACTGGTGGCCC
>NW_020185331.1:2787394-2788267 GCF_003031525.2 Neophocaena asiaeorientalis asiaeorientalis
CTACAGGAGTCAATAAACAAGGTGCAATATTTTCAAACCGTTGGCCGGCTACAGACTTTGTTTAGCCCACAAGAGTGGGGAGGGATCCTTTAACAGGGCGGGAGGGGAAGGAAAAGATACTCAGGAAAAACAGTTCCCCCTGGATGGTTGTAGGCCTGGTATCCCCTGCCTCAGCCCCTAGGCTGCAAGTCCGCTCTCCAAGGCTTTGTTCATTAATTTCTCTTTACTGTTGTAGGGAGGACAGGTCGGAGACTCAGGACCTTTTGAGGTCTGGGCTTTGTAATCCCCCCACGTTTCACCCAGATGCTTGCGCTAGTATCTTGGCCTGCGTTAGATCAAGGCCTAGACTCTGGCCCGCCTCGAGGGTCGCCAGGGTAAAGGGAAACCTCGCCCCCAGGCCCAGGCGTAGGCCGCGCGAAGGCGGCTGCATCTGCGGCCGCCGCCCAGGCTTCCAGCGCGCCCGGGGGCGCTGTGCCCCGCCGCGGCCGAGTTCTCCCCCTCGGTCGCCCTCCCTTCTCCCCCGGCGGCCGCGGCTTTATGCGGCTCCTTGTCACTTGCGCAGAATGCCTGTGCGAGGCCTGTGCTGCCACACGGCCGATTGTGAGCGTGCCAAGGAGGGTGAATGGGGAGGCCTCAGCGCGCCGCGCCATTGTGGGGCCGGGCCTTGCTGAAAGGCGGCTCCGGGCCGAGAAGGTGCGGAAAGAATGGCTTTTTATTGGAGTCCCGAACAAAAGGTGTGGTAGGAAGGCGAAGTCCCCTGCGCGAACAAAAACCCCAGCGCGTCGGGATTGACGTCCCTCCCGAGCTCCCCATTGCTTCCCAGAGCGGGGGCTTTGTGCAGCAGTCTGCTCAACAGAGGGACGGAGAAATGGG
>NW_020185331.1:2788480-2868766 GCF_003031525.2 Neophocaena asiaeorientalis asiaeorientalis
CCGGGCCGGCCAGGGCGCGGAGAAGTTCAGCGGGAGCCGGCGGCCTGAATGCAGGGTCATTATTGCTACAAGTTTAGCAATTTCGCCCTTACAGGAGGGGGCGGGGGCTGCTACGTTGCTGCGGTACCCGGGCTGGGGAGCTGCAGAGCCCCGGAGGAGGAGGAAGAAAAAAGAGGAGGGGAGAGAGGGAGGCAGGCAGGCAAGCGAATCCACCAAAACCCACTGACCGCCCAGGATGAGGCTTGGACGCGTCCAAAAGGGTCTAGCGGGAGGCTGGAAAGGGGGCGCCTGGGGGGCGGATACCCGCCCTCCCCTTGCCTCTCTAGAGGCAGAAAGACCCCGGAGCCAGGCGTGAGTTATTGCACCAGACTGCGGGTCCCTCAACTCCTCGCCGCCAGTTCCCTCCTCTCGCAAGCCGAACTGGAGTTGGAACACCGCCTCCCACCACCGCTTTCACCACCGTGACGTCCCAAGCCCCCTTCCTAGCGAGCCCTCCTTCTGGAGCTATTATCTTTCCTTGAGTTTCTTAAGCTAAGGGCATGGAGGGAATTCTTGCTTCCTAATACGTTTCTGCAGCCTCGGACTCATTCATTCATCCATTTATTCAAAAGTATTCACTGATATTGATACTACTACTATATGTTCACTTCACTGTTCTGGCCGCTGGGGACGGTGAAAAACAGTGTCCATAGGCTTAGGAAGTTTATTTGAAGGAGTGTATGTGGCGGGGAGATAGCTAACAAACGTAAAAATTAGTAGTCGATAAATTCTAAAAAAGAAAGAGAACCAAGTACTGGAGGGAGGGTTCTTTTCCAGTAGGTGGTCAGAGAAAGCCACATTGAGGAGATTAGATTTAAGCCGATGCCTGAATGACAAAAAGGAAGCCAGTCCAAGCAGCGCTTTGCTGTTGCAGGCTCCATGTCTCTGCACATGTCCTCTCCTCTGTCTGGGATGCTCTAATACCCCCAATTTTCTAGTGAACTCCTACTCCTCCTTCAAGGCCAGGGTTTTTTCCTGAACCACCCAAGTTGGGGTAATCACTCCCTAATATGTGCCACCAGAGTCTTAGGTACTTTCCAAAATCACAACGTAGTGTCATGCAAACATTTATTTGTCTCTCTTTCTACACGTGAGGGCCTAGTGAGATCGTAGGGGGCCAGGTTGGCATCTTTTCCCTCTAGGACAGATAACACAGTAGGAGATGATGGGGCCAGCCTCCTTAAGCACCGCGTTCCCCAATGCGGATGGCCCCTGTGGTGGGGAACTTCGCGTTGGGTGTTGGCTGCAAGAGAGATGAACAGCTAGACTCTTGGCCCACCTGGGCGGAGCCAGAACACCTAAAACCGTCTGCGGAAGCCGTGCAGCCTATCTCCATCCCACAGGAAGGTCTGGCCTTGGGTACCCCGTGATGCCGCCGGGGAAACGGCTTCCCCAAGGGATTGTTGCCCCTTGCCCTACAGCTCAAAACCTAGGAAAGGAGGCTGAGAACTTGGTGATAACCTTGACAGGAGGACACAAAGTTTAGGGTTAGGGAAGACGCAAGGATAGGGCAGGGTGGGGCGGGGGTGGGGTGGAAAACTGGGAGGTATACGGTTATTCTGGGACCTGCATCTGGGACCCAATTCGACTTCCCCTACATTCTCCAAGTGAGGAGTATTGTCGGTGATCAAGATGCTGCCCTACGAGGAGCGCTCACGTCCAAGACCCGCGCATGCGCGCTAGGAACCCAAGGCTCCTGGGAGCAGATGCCTTAGCTCCGCGGGGGGTTTCCTAAGTAAGCCACCCCTTTTTCTCCCTCCTGATCTGTATCTTCCTGGGCTGTGGCCTCGAAGTGCTCCCCAGCGCCGGATCCCCACCTTCCTTGCCTGGCTTCCTCCTGGCCCGAATTAATCTTCCTTCACTTTGCATCCATCCCCTCCTGTTCTGGAAAAGAGGTGTGTGATTCTCATAGAGGAAACAGCTGGTTCTGTGGATTGGTTCCTGCGCAGTTTGCGTGTCTTGAGATACTTAAAGCCAGTCAGGACCAGCCCCCTCCCTGCTCCCTACCCTTTTCCAGATCCTGCAATCTCTGGGTATAAATAGCTCTCATCTCTTCACTGAAGGATTTCCCTACAGCTCAGTTGCTGGAGTTCCAGTGCCTTGGCTATCAGAGGGTGAAAACCCTCAACTAACAGCTACCTCTTCCGCGAGCTCTCTCTCTAGGGGAAAAGACACCCTCCCAGGCCCAAACCACTGCTTCACTGATTGTCCTGTGAGCCAGGAGGAATTGTAAAATCCAGACAAGCCTTCTAATGACCCGTGAGACATTGAGTGGGTGAAGTAAATCGTCCCTCTGGGTTCTGGTTTCTGAGCTCTAATGCAGAGAAAAGGGATAATCCCTCCCCACCCAGTGACTGGTATCACATTGGGCTCAAGAAGTGGGTAGGCACTACTTGTGGGGCAGGTGGAATAAGTGCTAGAAGGCCAGCATTTTTTTTTCTTTCTGCAGAGCCTAATCTTGAGGGGTTGAGGATGGACTCTGGAATCAGGCTGCCTCTATTCCAATCTCAGCGCCACCACAAACAGCAGTAAAGACCTTGAGTAAGGAGCGCTCTGAACCTCAGTTTTCTTCTCTATAAAGTGGGTATGCTTAAAAGCGCCTCTCTTGTAGGTTTTTTTTTCTTACGGTAGAACACACAAATGTTAACAAGTCAATTAATGCTTATGTGTGTAAATGCTCATGAACCAATCACCTTGGCTTTGCAATTAAACGAGATGATCCATGTAAAAGCAGCTTAGTGCAGTGTCTGGTACGCATCAGGCATTGCATCCATGTTATAGGGCAGGCCGGCGCTAGGCGCTGTGTATAACTCAGAAGCCCAGGACTGACCTTGGGGCACTTCCAGGTGCGCGGGGAGAGCGGGGCGGGCCCGAGGATTCGGAACCCCAACACTGTAGGCTCACGACACCACAGAGGCGGGTCGGAGCCATGGCTGGTAAGCCAAGGGCAGGGGGCACCCGGCGGGGCCTGCAAGGCTGGCAAACTTATCAGAGGCTTGGACCTTGGCAGGGTCTGGGGAATTCGACCGAAGGGGGAGGTGAAAAGAGGTTCCACGAGGAGCCTTGAGTCCCCTCTAACCCATGCTGCAGGGAGGAAAGGGTCGGGAAGGAAACCTAGCTCCTCTGGGCAAGGCTCCTTGGCGTCCAGCGTCCGGCGGTTCCCGGGCGTCGCCGGGGTGGGGCCGAGTGGGCGGTCTCTTGGCTGGAGAGCTTCGCGTGCAGGAGGTGGGTTGGTTCAAGGCCTCCTCCTCCGCTTTATGGTTCAGGGCTCAGGGGGGAAGTCCCGGGCGCCTTCTCCCAACTCGTGGGCCCCGAGCCAGGGAAGAACGGCGGATTCTCGGTGACTAGAGTTCAGTGCTCTGCCGCCGCCTGCTCCACGTGAACGGAGGGCGCCTCGGAACCGCGGGGGGCGGCGCAGGTGCTTCGGCGCCGGGCGCCGCGTGCCGCGTGCCGCGTGCCGCGTCTCACACAGGCCTGGGGCGGTCAGAGCCCGCTGGGCAGGGAGCCACCGGCGAGCCCCGGGAGAGCCTGGCCAGCTCTCAGGGTGAGAGCCCAAACTGGAAGAGCCAGCCGTCCTGACAGTCGCAACCTGGACGCGGAGCCAGGCCAGCGCGCGGCGCGGAGGTAGGACACTACGCGGAGGGTTTGGTGAATCCATAAGGCCTCCATGCCAAGTCCAGGGAGGCCTGGGGCGGGAGAGGGCACTGATCTCAAAAGGACGCTTGCTTTTTTGGAAAGACGGTCCCGCAAAAAGCCTAGACTTTAGGTAACGTCAATAGCAGCAAAGTTTTCTAAAGGGGAGTTTAGAAAATGTATTGAAGTATGAAATACATACAGGAAAGACGTAAGTGTACATACAGTTCGCCGAATCTTCATAAACCAAACGCTCCCTGCGAACAACACCCAGATGAAAAACCAAAACAGTATCCGTCCCCCACCCCAAGTCCCCTCATGCTCCCTTGTGTCTCCACCGCCACCGCCAAGAGTAAACACTATCCTGGCCAGGATAGGTTGGTTTTTGCCTGGTTTGGAACATTATGTAAGTGGAATCACGTAGCGCGTAGGCTATGTGCCTGGCTTTTTTCATTTGTGAGATTTATCTATATTCTGCCTGTCGTTGTAGATTGTTCGTTTGCATTATTTTACAGTATTCTCTTGTGTGAATGTGCCACATTCTGCTGTTAACGGGCGTTTGGGTAGTTTCTAGATTTGGGCTGTTGTGACTCATGTTGTTACAAACATTCTAGAACAGTATCCAGTAGAACTTTCTGCAGTAATGGAAGTGTTCTACATCTGTGGTGTCCAGTATGGTAGCCACCAGTCACATGTGGCTGCTGAGCACCTGAACCATGGCTGGTGTGACTGAGGAACTGGACTTCTAGTTGTCTAAAATTAGAATTAATTTAAATGCAAAGAGGCATATGTGTTGGACAGCACAGTCCTAGTATGTCTTTTGGAGACTGTAATGCACGTTTGTATTCTGTACATACCTAGGAGTGCAATTGCCATGTCTTAGGGGATGAAAGTCAGCTTTAGTAGATTCTGCCAAGCAGTTTTCTAAAGTTGGTTGTACCAGTTTACACTTCTGTCAGGAGCAGCACTACATGCTCCCCAATACTTAGTATTTTAATTCCATTTTAGCCATTCTGGTGAATATGTAGTGAAAAAGGGCTTTTGTTCCCTTTTAAGACTATGAAAATTGACATTTCACCATAGTGATAATGATGATGGTTGGAGGATTTCTTGGGGACTGAGAGATGTTATGGGGGTTGGAAGCTTACCCTTTATGCCACCCCACTTCTGCAGTTGGGCCTCCCACCCAATCAACCTTCTGCCCTAGGAACTGGACCAGGATTAGCAGGCCGCTAGGGAAGAGGCTGTATATTTGTATAACAACATCTCCCACATCTGTTGTTACTTTTTGTCTTCTTAAAATCAGCGCCCCTCTTCCTTTACTGTTATAATTGGAATATCCCACCGGAGGTCATGGTGAGACTGCCTGGCAGGCTGCAGCCATAGCAGAGAAGCCAGGTTTTGTGCTGGCTGCAGTTTTAGTTTGCAGCTTGGCTCGGCCTTGTATAAAAAGGCAATAACAATCCTGAGTGTGCTAGCTCACTGGCTTGCTGAGAAGCAAAGTCAGCCCTGGGGAAGCAGCAGGGTGACTCCTTACTGTGTCAGAGAGAGAGAGTGTGTGTGTGTGTGTGTGTGTGTGTGTGTGTGTGTTACTTTGTAGAGGTGCTCTCTAATCCACAGAATAATCTTGTGAGTTTATACATGTGAAAACTGAGGCTCAGAGATGTTAAGTCATTCCCCTCAAGGCCACACAGTTAGTAAACAGTGGCAGCAACCCCAGGAGGACTTTCCACCCAATGCCACTGAGAACATTTCTGACATTTTCTACCTCCCTTCCCTGGGTAAACAGAGCCCTGGCTGGTGCAGATCTTGAAATTCTGGATCAGATTAGATGTCCTCTGCTAAGTGTCCCTTTGGACGGACTCAAACCAATCACTGACGATGTGTTTTTTATGTTGTAATATTAGTGAAACTCACTTTGTGTGACATACGAGTTCTTGGAAAGTTGTGTGCAAAAGAGCTTTTTGCTTGTGGCGAGGGAGAAAAACTGAGTACATTTTAAGTCCATCTCTGGAATTTGTTGCTTAAAGATATCCCAAAGTGAATTATTTTGTAAAGTGAAGGATTCTTTTGAAATATGAATAATAACCTAGCATTGTTGGGTTTTCAAATAAAAAACAAGCGTAAAGAGCAGCTCAAAATTGTATACAGGATTCGTCAATATTTCACACATATTTCTTCTTTCATTGAGAAGGGTTCTAATGAAAGTTTCACCTGCACCATCTTGACAGTGAGCTCTCTGAGAGGTCCACAGATTACTTCTCTATCCAGATGTTAAGTTACTAGAAACCCAGTGCCCCCAGTGGCTACTGGTTGATTCAGGCTTAACTTGGGTGTGTTTCACAGTCCCTGATCACTTGGTGAGCCTCTCACGGATGGGGCTGAAGAGTCAAATGGGTTATTAGATTAAAAGACCTTTAAAGTCCCATCGAGTCTTGAGATTGTGTAAACTAAATGTTACATGCCTATAGATTTATAGATTTCAGCTGTGCTGGTGGGAAGGGCCTTAGAAATCACCGAAGTCCAGCTCTTTTCTGTCGCTGAATCCTGCCTGGAGTATCCTGGGCAAGAAACTGTCCCACAGCTCCTGGACACCACCCATGGGAGAGCTACTCACCTCTCCACTCCCTAAGTGTGAGAAAGTTCTGCCTTGTGTTCATGTGGAATCTGCCTCCTGCATCTTCCATCTGCTGCTCCTCTTGTCCCCACAGATGTCTACTCCTTCTGTATGTCAGTTCTTCAAATATTTGAAGCCAGCCATCGAAGCCCATGTAGACCTTCTCTCCTCAGGTGAAATAGCCCCAGTTTCTTTGACTGTCCTGAACCTCCTGGTCATTATGCAGTGGGTGTTCTCTAGCTCACCCATTTCTTCTGTGCCTGGGCTCTTCTGGTGTATTCCCCATAGGAGGCCCCCCTTCCTAAGCCTTTAAACATTTCCATCTTCCCATCCTCTTCTGAGAAGGCTGAGGCCCACTGGCAGCCTCTCCCTCATGGGTCCCGCTGTGCTCAGTTTATGTTTTTATTCCTTAGTCTTCAGAGGAATAAGTATCCATTCTGTCTACAACTAACACTTCCCCTTAACGTCTAGATATACTTTCTTCCCTACTTCTAGAAACAACGCTTCTTATTTTGAGTTCTGAGGTCCCCCCACTCTACAATTTAATATTCTCTACCTTCCTTCCTTTCACCCTCAAACGTGTAGCAGTCTCTCCATATTGTCTTCTCTTAACACTGGTGTCCCTTCCTCAGATATCTTTCCTTTCCCCTTTGGGGTCAGATTTCTGAATTTTTGTCTTGACAGCTCTTCCCTTTCCCTCAGCCTGAATGCCGCTTACCTCCCAAGTGCTGGATACTGATGCCCAGTTGGAAGTTACCTTTGTGGTCAGTTGGTTCAACACTTTCCCTGATGCCCCGATTCCTTCCTGAGATGTTAAAGTCCTGCCCCTCCCCCTAATTATCTGAGACTCATTCTTTGAGATCAAACGGCTTCTCCTCCAGCTTGTGCTTTGTTACCTCTCTTCAGTGTTTGGCAGAATGACTTTTTTCTGGAAAGTCTGGAAAGCTTTTGACACTCTCTACTATCCTGATCATTTTCTCTCTCAAAGAGGAGTTACTCCTCTTCCTTCTCCAGCCCCGCTTATTGGAACCCTCCAAGTCTCAGTGACTTTTCTACACTCTTGCTGTCCTAAAGCTTGTCATTGCATACACACAGCATCAACTATCACTTTTGTATTAAGGGTCCCTGAATCTACAGCTTTTGCTTGGTCTTCCTCTAAAGTCGTATTTTCAAATGCCCAGGGGATAATTCTTCATGTACCTGTACCATTGTCACCTCAAGTTCATCACCACTCCCCCAATCTACACACACCTCAACTTCTGCCCAGGGCATCACCTCTCCTTGTTCTCTTCCCTTTGGTTGGAACCAATCAGTCAACACAACACATGCTTTCCCTGAGAGTCTCTCTTCTCTTAGAGCAGAAGAAGTGGGAGAACAAACAATGTCTGAACGCCTAAACATTTCAGGCCCTGGGCTCTGCATATCCTGACCTGTTTAGTACTTGAACCATCCTGAAAAGTAAGTGCCATTATCTACATTTTTAAAAATTTATTTATTTAATTTATTTTTGTTTTTGGCTGTGTTGGGTCTTCGTTACTGTGCGCGGGCTTTCTCTGATTGTGGTGAGCAGGGGCTACTCTTTGTTGTGGTGTGTGGACTTCTCATTGCAGTGGTTTTTCTTATTGCAGAGCACGGACTCTAGGCCCGCAGGCTTCAGCAGTTGTGGCACGTGGGCTCAGTAGTTGTGGCTTGCAGGCTCTAGAGCACAGGCTCAGTAGTTGTGGCGCAGGGGCTTAGTTGCTCCGCGGCATGTGGGATCTTCCCGGACCAGGGCTCGAACCCGTGTCCCCTGCATTGGCAGGCAGATTCTTAACCACTGTGCCACTGGGGAAGCCCCTACCTACACTTTTAAGGGTTAAGAAATGAGATTTTGGGACTTCCCTGGCAGTCCAGTGGTTAAGACTCTGCTCTTCCATTGCAAGGGACACAGATTTGATCTCTGGTCGGGGAACTAAGATCCCGCATGCCTCACAGCACGGCCAAAAAAAAAGTAAAAGAAAAAGAAAGAAGATTTTGAGGATATAGACACCTTGCTCAAGGACCCTCAGCTCTTAAGTGAAAGAATCTGGAGCTCAAATCAAGGTCTGGCTGATTCTAAAACCTAAGGACTTTACTATAATGGCCTTCTTGTTTTTTTTTTTTTAGTTTAATTTTATTTATTTATTTTTGGCTGCATTGGGTCTTCATTGCTGTTCGCGGGGTCTCTCTATTTGTGGCGAGTGGGTGCATGGGCTCCTCTTTGCAGTGCATGGGTTTCTCTTTGCGGTGGCTTCTCTTGTTGTGGAACACTGGCTCTAGGCGCGTGTGCTTTAGTAGATGTGGCACGCAGGCTCAATTGCTCCGCGGTATGTGGGATCTTCCTGGACCAGGGATCAAACCTGTGCATTGGCAGGTGGATTCTTAACCACTGCGCCACCAGGGAAGTCCCTATAATGGCCTTCTAACTCGTCACCTGGCTTGGGCGTATCACTGATAAGCCCCATCCTCATACCAGCACCAGATTCATTTTCCCCAGATGCCTCTTAATCAAAGGTACATTTTCTTAACCGTACTCTGGCTCCTTGCTGTATGTAGGATCAAAACTACTCTCAAGACCACCAGTGAACCCTCATTACCATGCCTAATCAACCAAATTTCTCATTATTTTTTAGTGATCTGTACAATCTCCTTACTGTTCCTCTCCCCCAACCCCGCTGTCTACCATGCTCTTTCCTGGAGAAATATTTCAGCTCTTCCCAGTCAAGCCCCTCCTAACTTGTAAGTCTGATGCCTCCCAATTATGAAGTCTTTTCCAGCTACCGCAGCTCACAGCCGTCACATATCACATTCTCTTAATGTAGATGAAATGGCCTCACCTGCAAAATTTAGCTCTTGATCCAAGTAATGGTTTTATTTACTGTCTCGTTATTTCCATCTTCCATTTAAAAATAAGCTCCTTGGGCTTCCCTGGTGGCGCAGTGGTTGGGAGTCCGCCTGCCGATGCAGGGGATGCGGGTTCGTGCCCCGGTCTGGGAGGATCCCAATTGAGCTCCACAACAAGAGAGGCCACGACAGTGAGAGGCCCGCGCACCGTGATGAAGAGTGGCCCCCGCTCGCCGCAACTAGAGAAAGCCCTCGTACAGAAACGAAGACCCAACACAGCCAAAAATTAATTAATTAATTAAAAAGTTTAAAAATAAGCTCCTTGAGTTAAGGATCATGTCTTATGCTTCTTTTGTATTATCTAGAGATAGATACAAAAGAAATAATTTAGGAGAAAACGCTTAGAAAAGTATAAAGTGCAGTATAAACAAAGTATATTATTCTTAAAATTACTAGTGTTATAAACATTGGCAAAATGTATTGGGACCAGGTTCAACGAACAGCAGAAACTGAGGAATTCAATAAATAAGTCAGACCCAGAGTTCCTCCCCCTCTCCTCCCATTTAATCCTTAACAATGCCTTCCTGCTCTCTCAGACTGAACATACGAAAGGAGAGGCACCTACATTGCCCACTAGATGATGGACTTTTTCAGGGCAAGGAATACTTGTCTCATCTGTCCAGTTATTTTTTCAGCACCTGAGTACAGTATCCAGAATATGCTGGGTGTTTGATATGTGTTTGACGAAAGAATGAACAACTGGAGATATGACTTGGACCAGATGTTGGTGTTGTCCTACATTTCTGATTCTTTGGGATTCTTTTCCTGCTTCCCCACATGGAATGAGAGAATGTCAGAGCTGGAAGGGATCAGCCCAGCCTCGCATTTTAAAGATGGAAAAACAATCCCAGAGAGGAGACCATCTGTCCCCAGGTCACCCCTCGTGGCCTTCTGACATCCTGTCCAATCCAGCGTTTTCCCCCACTATAATTCACAGTCTCCCTCTTTTCAGTGTTCTGTCACTGAACCTATATCCAGCCCTTCTTCCTCTCTTGCAAGTGCCCTTTCCCACATCCCTTCACCCAGCTCTGTACTCTGCATGCCCCCAACTTGTGTTTAATATTGTACATAGTGCTCTTATGAATGTGTACAAAAAATTCCTCTGAGGTTGCGAGCATACACACTTTTAAAATGTGTGACTGTTTGGGAGGAGCACAACCTTCACCAGGAAGTTACAATTCAATCTCTTCAGGGCCTCTCTCCAGAAGAATTTCAGAATTTCTCTGAGTCCAGAAACATAGTAGGATTTTAATAGTAATAAACCACAGTCCAATTGCTTGAAGTGCCGGTGATGTACTAGATATTCTAGAAGGCGCATGGCAACTCTGCAACTCCGCAGCTCCAAGGCTAGTAGCTCCATTTTACAGATGAGTAAACTGAGGTGCAGAGAGGTAAAACAACTTGCTCAAGGTCACACAGTATCAGAGCAGGAGATTGATCTGATCTATTTGCCTTCTCTAGAAAAGTCTTTGAGACACACTGACCGACTATCAGCTGCTTCACTTGGATGCCCATTTCCTCCTCAACGGCTGCTCTTGGTGAGGTCTCTCATGTAGGAACTGCTGCCACACCTTGGCTCTATCACTGTTCCCATCTGTTTAGCATCTCTGGAGAGCTCAGAGGCAGTGCCCTGCCTGCACCCCCTAGTGGTCACAGGGGGATGTACAAGTCCTTCTGGCGCTGTCTCAGTACCTCTGTCAGCACCCTCTGGTGTTGGCCAGGGACGCAAAGTCATACAGACTCAGGCTTTCAGAGGTGCACTTATCTCCCAGGGTGGAGGGTAGGCTGTTCCTTGAGGAAGGACCTGGATTCTCCAAGTCCCCCCACTCCTGATAGTCCTTTAAGGGAGACACCCCCCCACCCATGCCTGACAGTGACCAAAATCAGTTAAGAGAGGGACTTGACAACAGCCTCAAGTTCCTCTTTAGCAAGTTAGCAAGCGCATCTGACTCAGAGTCCACGTAACTTGCTCTTGGCTCCACAGCCCTTTTTTCATTGACATACCTATGCTTACTATTGTGCCAGGTTCCCAAATTCGCTTATCTTACATGCCCTTGATAGGTCTCAGTCTCTCTAACCAACAGTGTCCTCATCTGAAAACAGGGAACACCTGCCTCACCTACCTATGGGGATGGGATGAGATCAAGCCAGAGCGCAAATGTAACGTGGTTGTGAGGTTTGAGATTGTCCACCTTCCTCTTCCACTGCCATCTTGGGGGCACTGGAGCCTATGTGCAGATCAAGCCTCCAGAGCTGCCCACAGTCTTGCAGCCTCCTTCAAATAAATAAGAGTCTTGCTCTGATTGAGCTCTGGGTCACATAGGCCCACTGGTGCCTTTGGGTAAACTAGGAAGGCACTGCTTTCTCCAAGTGGACGTGGCTTTGCCAGCTGCTTGGCTTAGTGGATGGATATGCGTGTCTCTTGGACAAGGCACGTGTTGAGTGAACAGCCCCCACAGCCAAACACGGAGGCTTTGGTGCCATATGCATCTGTTAATCCCTCTCCTTACTCCCTGAATAACATGACACTGAATGAATGTGCGGGCCACATTTACAGGACACCAAAACAATCACTGTTTGGGGAAAATTCAGCAATAAATAGGTGATTCTGCCTGTCACCTGGGGGAGGAAAAGCCCAGCTTTCTGTCTGGGTTTGCTTGATTTCTTAGGCCCTGGGATAAACATAGCTCTTGTCACTGGCCCTACAGCCTAAAGAATTCCTCCCGTAAATGACCCAAGTTCCTACAGTGGATTTAATCCTTAAGTCACTAAAAGTGCAGATGAAGACTTGGGTTGTGGACAGTGATGAATTACAGACTTACACTTTAGGGCAAGTGAGAACAAATAACCCTGTGATGAAAGACAACACCCCTGGGGAGGAGCAGGGCCCATGAAGGGCATTTACGTTCCATTTTCATCTTTTTCCCTGGATGCTCTTTGCTCTCTCTATCCACTTCTCTTTCCGCTCCTCTCTTGTCCCCTCTCTGTCTTTCCTCCCTCTATCCTCTTCTGCTTCTCTCCCTCTCTGCCTCTTCCTTTTTATTTTTATTTATTTATTTGCGGTACGCGGGCCTCTCACTGTTGTGGCCTCTCCCGTTGCGGAGCACAGGCTCCAGATGCGCAGGCTCAGCGGCCATGGCTCACGGGCCCAGCCGCTCCACGGCATGTAGGATCTTCCCGGACCGGGGCACGAACCCGTGTCCCCTGCATCGGCAGGCGGACTCTCAACCACTGTGCCACCAGGGAAGCCCCGGCCTCTTCCTTTTTAAACCTCTACTTAGCATTCTATCTTCCTCTCTGTCTCCTCCCTTCCTTCTTTCTCCCTCACTTTTCCTTTTCTCTACTGAATTATGGAATTAAAGAATATTTGATAGCTTGATGTATTCTATTATTCGTATTGAAAAATAAGGCAAGTCTCTCATGAAAATAGCAATTATATTAAATTGCTTTTTTATTTGTATATAAACCATAGTACTTTTTCCTGTACCTCAGTGATCTTTGATAGAGAAAAGCCCCCATCCCCCAACACACACACAATTCATGCAGTGCAAGGCAGGGGAGGGAAGCCAGCAAGGAGGCACTCGTGTGATTAGCGTTAAGGGGAAATCCTCAGGACACCGGCAGCAAGGAAGGGTTAGGATTGCAGAATGTTGAAGGTGGACCCTCTACTCCAAGCTCCTTGCTTTGTTTCCAGGCTCCTCATCCATCCATCCCACATTCCTTGAGTTTTCTGGAGAAGGCAAATAGATCGTATCAATGCCCGCAGACAGGAAATGGAAGTCCAGAGAAATTACATGATTTCTGCAAAGTCACGCAGCCGGTTCATGGGAAAACCTTGAGGAGAACCTATTTGTCAAGCACAACAAATATAACACCAGATATATCATGTGAGGACATCATAGGAGCTACAAGAATTGGAACAGCTTGATAAGACCCAGTTACCACTTAAGTGGAATCATGACCTCCAGGGAGAAGCTAGATCATTTAACCAACACTCATTTACCAGGTGGACAAAATGGGATTCGGCCCTAGAGTCTATGGATTACATGTCAAATTCACATTCACACACAATGGGTCACTCTATTGGAGGGGTCAGGGATACGGGCCATGCGCACAGAAGATGATCTTGTTTCCTTTCAGCACTCAGTACACACCCAGCGCCTCCCTTGCTGACATGTTAGACAACAGCTCCAAGCAGCTGCTCCCGTTACTGTCTGCCCCTCTGTGTCCTCTAAGTACCTTCTGCAACCTGCCATGTGACTCCTCTTCCCAGGGAGGCTGTGATCTGCAATTAGCAGGCAGTCTTGACGACTGGCTTTGAGTTTATTAAGTCCTGAATTCCCAAGTACACTTTGTTCTTTTTCTTCCTCCCTCCCTTCCTTCCTTCTTTCCTTCCTTCCTTCTTTTCTTTCCCTTCCCTCCTTCCTTCTTTCTCTTTTTCTTTCTTTCATGGCACCAGTCACTTTATGTTCAGCCAAAAGAAAATATTTATGGAGTACTTTCCTAGCCAAGCACTGTGCTGGGCACTAGGAATACAGATACAATAAACCGGGCTCCCTTCCCTTCCATTGGTTACAGTGTCATGGGAGATGGGGTGGCACATTCATGAAAAACATCTTCCTCCCTCTGAGATGGGAAGGGATAGCCTGTGGGTTGCACAGGGTGCTATTGGCCCAATGGGGGCGGGGTGGGTGGCTGATCAGGACAGCCTTTTCTGGGAGGGGGGTGACATCTGAGCCAAGTTTTGAGGCATGAATAGAAGTTGGCCAGGCCAAGTGAAGAAAACTAGTTCTGTCAAAAGAAAGGTGGAAAGTTGGTGGGAGAGCGGGTTGAGAGAGAGCTCAGGGCAGGTTGTGCTCACTGTGTCACTACAGTTTTTCCACACTGAAACCATCTCTCTGGGGGAGAAACAGGTAGAAAGGCGTAAGTTTTATTTTGACTGTAGGAACAATTTTCTTTGGCTTTAAAACTTATGTTGGAATAATGGGTGAAACTGTGCAGAGGAGAGGGGTATATGGGAACTCTCTTCTATCTGCTCAATTTCTCTGTAAACCTAAAAACATTCTAAAAATAAATTATTAATTAAAAATTTTATGTTGGATTATTTAACTTAATTAATTTTTGGAGGGGGGGGTCAGCTAATGTTATCCTTGTCATCGTTGAGAACATGGAACTCCTTGGAGGTCATGATAAGGAGTCTGGCTTCTCCGCCCATTCCTCTTTCCCCCTAGTGCCTCCCCGTCTCGTCTCGGTAAAGGGCACCGCCATCACCTGTTCAGGCCAGCCTGATTTGATCATCCTTGATCCCTTCATCTCTAGTTCTATAGATTGCACTCTAACCTGTCTCTAGAATTCATCCAGTCTGTTCCATCTCCTTTTCTTTCCCTCTGGAGCAGTCCACCATCATCTTCTCCCAGGCTGTCCTCTTCAGTGACCTCTTAAGTGGACAGCCCACTTATATTAGTCTGCTTAAGCGGTAACAACAAAGTGTCACAGAAATTAATTTTCTTACATTTCTGGAGACTGGAAGTCCAAAATCGTGGTGTCAGCGGGTTGCTTTCTTCTGAAGCCTCTCTCCTTGGCCTGTGGGTAGCTTGTCTTCTCCTTGTGTCTTCACATGGCCTTCCCAATGTGTGTGTGTATTTGTGTCCTAATCTCTTCTTTAAGGACACCAGTCATATTGGATTAGGGCCTGTCCTAATGACCTCGCATGAACTTAATTACCTCTTTAAAGACTTTATCTCGAAATACATTCAAAACCTGAGGTACTGGGACTAGGACTTCCACATGTGAATTCAGCGTATAACACCACTTCCCCTGTGTGGCCCTCTGAGCCATTTTTCATGCACCCACCAAGGTGATCTTCTGAAAACGTAAGTCAGACCAAGTTACTTCCCTGCTTCAAAGCCTTCAGTGGCTTCCCAGTGTATTTAGAATGAAATCCAAACTCTTCCCCGTGGCTTACAAAGAATGGTCTGACCCCTACAAACTGCCTCCCCCAAACTCTCCCTGCCTCTTCCCCGGCTCATCACCATGCAGCTACACAGCCTTCCTTATGTTTTTTTTTTTTGAGGTACGCGGGCCTCTCACTGTTGTGGCCTCTCCCGTTGTGGAGCACAGGCTCCAGACGCGCAGGCTCAGCGGCCATGGCTCACTGGCCCAACCGCTCTGCGGCATGTGGGATCCTCCCAGACCGGGGCACGAACCTGTGTCCCCTGCATTGGCAGGCGGACTCTCAACCACTGCGCCACCAGGGAAGCCCTTCCTTACGTTTTTAAGATACATGAAACTCTTCTATGCTCTGCCCACTCTTCACCTGGCCACCTCCTACTCATCCTTCAGTTCTCAGAGACGCCTTCCCTGAAGGCCTGGTCTCAAGTAGGCGCCCACTGTGATTCTCAATCCTAGCTTCAGGTTCCTTTGCTTTGTATCTTTTATCACAATTTGATATCACATGTTTTTTTGTTTACTTGTTTGTCTTTCTGAGGACAAAGACCTTTTCTGTTTTGTTCCTGCTGGTGTCCTTGCTCTTAGCATAATGCCTGGTACAGGGAGGCTGCTCAGCAAATATTTACTGAATGACTGACAGAATGAACTGGAAGCTTGCACTTTATTCTCCAGGCATGGGAAGCTGCTGAAGGATTTCTAGCAAGGGAGTGATGTGGTCAGATGCACGTTTGAGAGAGATCACTCTGGCTACAGTGGGGAAGGGGTGAGTTAAGGGTCCGATCCTGGAATCAGGGAAACTAGTGGGAAGACTACTGTAATAGCCCAAGTGAGAAATGATGAAATATTGAACTAGGGTCATGGAAATGAGATAGCATTTATAGGATGTGACCGTTTATCGGATGTAAGGAGAGCGGGGACTCCGAGATTCTTGGACCAGGTGAGAAGGTGAATGGGAGTATCTTTCATGGAGACTGGAAGAGAAGAGAAGGAACAGGTTGGTTGAGAGTCTTGGGGGATAACTTGGAATACTTATCTCCCCACTAGAAGGCTCCCCTTAAAGACAGGGAGTGTGTTGAAGTTCCCATTTAAAAAATACATGGCACATAGCAAGCCCCCAGTAATCCCAGTTGGGGACGGTGCATGTGGGCCCTTAGTCACAGGCACACCGTCAGTTATAGAAACCTTCACCTCTGTCCACAGCCTGAACACCCTGGGGATGTTGGTTCTCTGAATTCCCATGTCACTCACCCTCCAGCCCTGCTCAGCCTGTTCCATTCCTGATGACCCCCCACTCTTTGCTTGTTTTCGGCCCTGGCAGAAACAAAGCAAGCCCAAAATATACCATCCAACTGGCAGGTGATGAGTGATTAGCTGCCTGGCTCTAAAAGGCTGGAATGAGGCGGCCTTTCAGTACTAAGTGCAGTAACCCTAGCTCTCAGCTTGTTGTAATTCTAGATGGAGGTGGTCTGGGACTGGGCGTGGGCAGGGCAGCATGAACAGACCCTCGAGGTCCGGCGGGAGGTGGGAAGAGAGCGCATCTCTCTGCAGTCAATTGAAAGTATGAAATTAATGCTCAGATGGAGGGAAATGAGATGCACTGGATTACGTGAGAGGATGAGTGATTCTTCTCGCTAAGGGAAGGCTCGCTGCAGGGGATGGGATGGCAGGTTTGGTGGCCACACTTAATCTCTTTCTTGCTCCTCACCTAAGATAAGATACGACATTTATACAAGGAGATTCTCATTGCTTTTTTTCTTCACTTTATTTCTGCCAAATATCCTACAGCTCCGTGGCTTTGGGCAAGTAACTTAACCTCTCTGAATTTTAGTTTCCTCATCAGTAAAGTGGGAGTTGTAGCCCACACCTCAAACAGCTGTTGTGAGAATCTAAATGAGCTAAAGGATTTAAGGAATCATAGAGGCATTCCATAATTGAGGTGGTTAGTCCCTACCAAAAGCAAGTCTCTATTTCAGAAGCACCAGGGCACTGGTGAATGCAGTCAGTGCTCAGATGCCTGTGGCTTACAGTGTGATACTAGTGTTCATTTAATCTGTGCTCTAGGAAAGGCCCGGTGCCTTAATCAAGAATATACAGCACAGGAGTGATCAGTTGGCATTTAATTAAATGTTCACAGCTACTAGGAAGGTTTCAGTCTTTATCTCCCACTAGCATCAGAGTATTATAATTAGAATAATAAGGGTCTTAGATTCACTGGGGGTGGGGGGATGTGGCTTGTTAATAAACCCCATTAGAAGTGAGTCCTCATCATTAAAATCAGTGGTCTGGAAGATATGTATATTGGCTCAGACAGTTTACAGTCCCTCCCAACGCTTGCATGATCAGAAAAGAGTCTGCTGAGCCCCCCATACCATTCACCTTTCTGGAGGGTACCTGCTGCTAGATTCTAACATGGCCCTGGGTCCAGCCATAACATCAAAGGATTCGATTTGCCTGAAGCCTTAAGGTTAACCCACTCCCGCTTCTCCATTTTGGAGACCCACCTGGAGCAAACCTTTGGCGCAAGGCCTGGTTAGAGCACTTCAAAGGACAGAGCCGTGATCAGTTTTCAGAACAGGTCCTTTTGTGTCTACTCGCTGATAAAAGTGTGTCTAATAAATGTCCAAATGTGGCAGAATTTGATCTGGAACTTGTGTGAAGTGAAGTGGTTGGGGGAGCAGCTAGCCCTCCACAACCCGTAATGTTTGGGAGCTACCTACAGCTGCCGAAAACAACCTAACAGTTTGTGCGTAATTAAATTCGTGTAGGTCAGTTTGCAGCAGCTGCTGTTAATGTATGTTAGGGCCAAGCACTTTACTTACCTTATTTCATTTAATCCTCAGAACAAATCTGTGAGGTAGGCCCTATTATTATTCCAATGTTTTTAACCAGGGAAAAGGAGGCCCAGAGATCTTAATGCACTGCCCAAGGTCACACAGCTACTAATTAGTGGATCAAGTTTTGAATCCAGAGCCCTTGTGCTTAATCAGTGCACACTACTTCCTGATAGCATTTGAGGGTTTGAGATAGAAAACTGTTTCCCTCAAACAGGGTCAGGCTATAGTCTGGCTTTGCTCACAGCTATGCCTTTCTCATCTGAGCCCACCTGCTGAGAAACGGCCACCTTCAAATTGAGCGGGAGCTGCCCTACTCGGACTGTGTCACAGATTCTGATGCCTCTGTCACAGATTCTGGCAATGGCCCAATGGCCACCTCTTGACCCTCACAGTTTCTTTTCTCCTCTTTTCCTCCCTCATTCTTCATATAGACTCTTAGGACCTCAGAGTTGGAACATCCAGTCCTGGCCAGGATATATAAATATACAAGATCTCAGAGGGGGTTCTCCAGCCTTGCTGGAATGCAGCCCAGACTGGGCACTGATGCTGTATTCGAAAGGCTCTAATCCCTCGGGAGCTTGTCTTCTTATTGACCAGACTGTGCCTCCTTGTCACTTCATCCACTGGTCCTAATCCTGCCCACTGGAGTCACTCAGAAGCCCAATCCCTGTGTCACATGACAGCCCTTCAAGTACCTTAGGATGGATTCATGTGTCACTAAAAGCGCTACCTTAAAGGACCAATGGATATCACATGCCTTGAGATATAATGTGGGATTTCTCCAGTTCCTGCAGGTCTCCCTGCTGGAAGCTTTGGAACCTGAAGGACTCTGGCTTCATAGGAATCTCTCCTGTCCTCTGGGCAGAGGTGCTTCCTGACCAGCTTTCCAGAATCAAAGAGGAAGCTGCTAAAGCCCTGTCTCCTTTTACTATTATTTTTATTAAGTTATAACTTATACAATTATTTACACAGATCTTTTTTAAAAATTTATTGACATACAATTTATCTACCATAAAATTCACTATTTTAAAGTGTACAATTCACTGATTTTTAGTGTATTCCCAAAGTTATGCAACCATTACTACTACCTATTTCCAGAACATTTTCATCACCTCCAAAAGAAACCCCATGCCCATTAGCAGTCCCTCCCATTCCCCTGCCCCCATCCTCGGTAACCACCACTCTGCTTTCCGACTTTTAGGGTTCGCCTACTGTGGACATTTCATCTAAATGGAATCACACAATATGTGCTCTTTTGTGAATTCTTTCACTTCGCATAGTGTTTTCAAGGTTCATCCATGTTGTACCATGTATCAGAATTTCCTTCCTTTTTATGGCCAAATGATATTGCATTGTATGGATATACCACATTTTGTTTACCTGTTCATCAGTTGAGGGACATTTGGGTTGTTTCCACTTTGGGGCTGCTATGAATAACGATGCTGTGAACATTTGTGAACAAGCTTTTGTGTGAACATGTTTTCAGTTCTCTAGGAGTGGGACTGACCTTGCACAGCTCTTAAGTGTATGTCCATTTTAATGCATCTCGTGTGGAGCTCTTTACACACACAAAGGTTTCAGCCCAAGCTTGGTACCTGAGTGAGCAGACAGGAACCTATCTCACTAACAACATGTGGTGGGATCCAAGTCAGCTGGAAAGCCCAGCCAGAGTCCCACTAGCAATTCTTTTTCCTCTCTCCCATGCCCTGAGAGGCTCAATGGTTTCTTCAATTCAAAGATGCTGTCTATTTGATGACAATTCAGAGGGCTGGGGTAGGGGAAGTGGTGGTGGGAAAGTTTCTTTTGACATTGATTGTAAGATACCTCTTGATTTTAGAAAGTTAAATTGCAAGTGTCAGGTTTAATCCTTCAACAACCCCATCTCCATCTTCTCTATGAAGAAAGTAAGGCTTGAGATTGGAACCAAGATGGTGGAGTAGAAGGACGTGCTCTCACTCCCTCTTGTGAGAACACCAGAATCACAACTAGCTGCTGGACAATCATCGACAGGAAGACACTGGAACTCACCAAAAAAGATACCCCACGTCCAAGGACAAAGGAGAAGCCACAGTGAGACAGTAGGAGGGGCTCAAACACAGTAAAATCAAGTCCCATAACTGCTGGGTGGGTGACTCACAGACTGAAGAACACTTATACCACAGAAGTCCACCCACTGGAGTGAAGGTTCTGAGCCCCACAACAGGCTTCCCAACCTGGGGGTCCGGCAACAGGAAGAGGAATTCCTAGAGAATAAGACTTTGAAGGCTACTGGGATTTGACTGCAGGACTTCGACAGAACTGGGGGAAACAGAGACTCCACTCTTGGAGGGCACACACAAAGTGGTGTGTGCATCGGGACCCAGGGGAAGGAGCAGTGACCCCCGGGGAGACTGAACCAGACCTACCCACTAGTGTTGGAGGGTCTCCTGTGAAGGTGGGGGTTGGCTGTGGCCCACCGTGGGGACAAGGACACTGGCAGCAGGAGTTCTGGGAGGTACTCCTTGGCGTGAGCCCTCCCAGAGTCTGCCATTAGCTCCACCAAAGAGCCCAGGTAGGCTCCAGTGTTGGGTTGCCTCAGGCCAAACAACCAACAGGGAGGGAACCCAGCCCCACCCTTCAACAGTCAAGTGGATTAAAGTTTTACTGAGCTCTGCCCACCAGAGCAACAGTCAGCTCTACCCACCACCAGTCCCTCCCTTCAGGAAACTTGCACAAGCCTCTTAGATAGCCTCATCCACCAGAGGGCAGACAGCAGAAGCAAGAACTACAGTCCTGCAGCCTGTGGAACAAAAACCACATTCGCAGAAAGAGAGACAAGATGAAAAAGAAGAAAAGGAACTACAAAAACAAACCCAAAACAATTAAGAAAATGGTCATAGGAGCACACATATTGATAATTACCCTAAAGGTGAATGGATTAAATGCTCCAGACAAAAGACACAGCCTTGCTGAATGTATACAAAAACAAGACCACCAAGTGGGATTTATCCCAGGGATTCAAGGATTCTTCAGTATACGCAAATGAATCAGTGTGTACACCATATTAACAAATTGAAGAAGAAAAAGTATATGATCTTCTCAATACATGCAGAAAAATCTTTTGACAAAATTCAACACGCATTTATGATAAAAACTCTCCAGAAAGTGGGCATAGAGGGAACCTACCTCAACATAATAAAGGCCATATATGACAAACCCACAGCAAATATCATTCTCAATGGTGAAACACTGAAAGCATTTCCTCTAAGATCAGGAACAAGATAAGGATGTCCACTCTCGCCACTATTATTCAACATAATTTTGGAAGTCCTAGCTACAACAATCAGAGAAGAAAAAGAAATAAAAGGAGTACAAATTGGAAAAGAAGAAGTAAAACTGTCACTGTTTGCAGATGACATGATACTCTACATAGAGAATCCTAAAGATGCCACCAGAAAACTACTAGAACTAATCAATGAATTTGGTAAAGTTGCAGGATACAAAATTAATGCACAGAAATCTCTTGCATTCCTATACACTAACAACAAAAGATCAGAAAGAGAAATTAAGGAAACAATCCCATTCACCATTGCAACAGAAAGAATAAAATACCTAGGAATAAACCTACCTAAGGAGACAAAAGGCCGGTATGCAGAAAACTATAAGACACCGATGAAAGAAATTAAAGATGATACAAAGAGATGGAGAGATATACCATGTTCTTGGATTGGAAGAATCAATATTGTGAAAATGACTATACTACCCAAAACAATCTACAGATTCATTGCAATACCTATGAAATTACCAATGGCATTTTTTACAGAACTAGAACAAAAAATCTTAAAATTTTTATGGAGACACAAAAGACCCTGAATAGCCAAAGCAGTCTTGAGGGAAAAAAATGCAGCTGGAGGAATCAGACTCTCTGACTTCTGACTATACTACAAAGCTACAGTAATCAAGACAGTATGGTACTGGCACAAAAACAGAAACATAGATCAATGGAACAAGATAGAAAGCCCAGAGATAAACCCATGCACCTATTGTCAACTAATCTATGACAAAGGGTATCACCTCACACCAGTTAGAATGGGCATCATCAGAAAATCTACAAATAACAAATGCTGGAGAGGGTGTGGAGAAAATGCTGGAGAGTGTAAATTGATACAGCCACTATGGAGAACAGTATGCAGGTTCCTTAAAGAACTAAAAATAGAATTACCATATGACCCTATAATCCCACTATTGGGCATATACCCAGAGAAAACCATAATTCAAAAAGACACATGCACCCCAATGTTCATTGCAGCACTATTTACAATAGCCACGGAAGCAACCTAAATGCCCATCGACAGATGAATGGATAAAGAAGATGTGGTACATATATACAATGGAATATTACTCAGCCATAAAAAGGAACAAAATTAGGTCATTTGTTGAGACATGGATGGATCTAGAGACTGTCATACAGAGTGAAGTAAGTCAGAAAGAGAAAAACAAATATTGTATATTAACGCATATATGTGGAACTTAGAAAAATGGTACAGATGAACCGGTTTACAGGGCAGAAATTGAGACACAGATGTAGAGAACAAACGTATGGACACTAAGGGGGGAAAGCGGTGGGGGGTGGAGTGGTGTGATGAATTGAGAGATTGGGATTGACATGTATGCACTGATGTGTGTAAAATTGATGATAACTAATAAGAACCTGCTGTATAAAAAAAAATCAACAATGAAAAAAAAAGTTAAATTGCTTGGGGAGGGGAAAGAGATTACTGCATTTTTAGACTTGGGGAGATTACAGTCTTACATTTAAAGGTTACCCTCAGAGGCCAACCCAGTATTTTTATAGAGGAGGAAAAGGAGGGATGGCTCCATAGGTTAGACAACAGCATAGGCCAACCCTTACTGCTGAGGCTGCAGCAAGAAGGGTCATAGACACAGAAGTAGCAGGCAAGGCTGGGGCGGTGGTCCATCTCCTGAGCATCTCTGATGTGGCTTCTAGGGGCAGCCCGTGGAGAGAAAGGTTACTCTGTGCTACATCAGACACTAAGCAATAGGGATCTGCTCCTTAATTCTCCACACCATGATGTCACAGGAAAGGCTGAGGAGCTCCAAGTGGCAGAGCCCAGAGAACTCTGGACTCCAAGCCCAACCCTGTTCCTTCCATAATGCCACATATTACTTCACCTCCCTGGGCCTTGGTTTCCCGATCCGTGCAGTCAGGAGAGTGATCCCTTCCCTGTCTGAGTCACTCTGTCATTATCAGGACCAAACAAAATGAGTTAATAAGGAGGTGAGCGCTCTTTAAAATGAAGGACACATGTGGGTCATGATTTATTATGGGCCTGGATTCATTTAAGCTCGCTGATCTACTTAGGCCACAGATATTATTAATAAGTACCTGGTTATAGTTTAACCTCAACTACCTCTTAAAGTAACTACCACTACATTTTTATCACCTACTGTATACTTTGTCTAAGTCACTGTCTAATTTCAGAAGAAGATCCTTACGCTTCCCTCCTAGTACTCATGTCTCCTACCCCCTGCCCAATACTCACATCTTCCTGAAACTTGGGTCTTTACAGTGGTCTCCTTCTCAGGACTGTTTCAACTCATTTATGTTTTGGCTGAGATCTCAAGGTCAGTACCCCATGCAACATGCACCACAGTCTGCTACGGATCAACAGAGTAAACAAATCTGGTTTACTTCTAAAGCTTTTTCCAGCAGTGCGCAGCAGACACTTTCTAAGACAGGGCGAATTCTTTCAGCCTTCAGTAAAGATTTAAGAACTTGAGGTAACTTCTTCAAAGCATTCACTTAATGTTGTCTTTCCACCACCATATACCAAGCTCACAAGTGAGACACATATCACCCCTTTGATATTCTAACGACTTTGTAATTATACAACTGGCAAGAAAGGAAACTTGAAAAGTTAAAGGCACAACCCAAATGTCCCTTGGTGGATGAACGGATAAATAAAATGTGGGATATGCATACAATGGAGTACTATTCAGCCTTAAAAAGGAAGGAAATTCTGACACATGTTGTAACATGCATGAACCTTAGTGACGTTGTGCTAAGTGAAATAAGCCAATCACAAAAAAACAAATTCTGTATGATCTCACTTATATGAGGTACCCAGTGTAGTCAAATTCATAGAGAAAGAAAATAGAACAGAGATTACCAAGGCCTGGGGGGAGGGGAGAATAGGGAGTTATTGTTAAATGGGTACAGAGTTATAGTTTGGGATGATGAAAACGTCCTAGAGATGGATAGTGGTGATGAGTACACAACAGCGTGAATGTACTTAATGCCACTGAATTATATACTGAAAATGGTTACAAAGGTAAATTGTATGATGGGTATTTGGCTGTTTGGCTTCCTTCTAGTGTTTGACTATTACGAATAAAGCCACTAAAAAGAGTTAAAGGCAGCCTTTAGAATGTTGTGCTATAGTAAGGGGCAATGTAGGTCATAAAAGACTATCGTGCTCTTTCCACCATCTTTCCGTGCCACCGTAATGGTGCACGTGGACATCCTGGCCAGGGTTCTCAACATTGCTGAGAAGAGAGGCAAACACCAGGTTCTTACCAGGCAGTGCTCCAAAGCCATCATCTGGTTTCTAACTGATGATACAGCATCCATTAATGACAACAGAGTTGGGTAAATGGTTGTGAACCTCACAAGCAGCTTAAACAGTTGTAAAGTGATCAGCCCCAGATTTGGTGTGCAATTGGGTGATCTAGAATAATAACAGACTACCCGATCCCATCCCATCCGTTGTACTAGTGATCTTGGCTGGCGTCACGGACCAAATGGAAGCAAGATGAAAACACACAGGAGGGAAAATCCTGGGATTCTTTTTCTCGGGATGTAACACATACATACAATAAAATGCCTCAGTGAATAGCAACAACAAATACTATTATTTCTTTCTTAATAAAATAATGATATATACTATTATACATGCACATAGTAAAAAGTCTTAGATAATATTCACCAAAATGCAAATAGTGAATAACTCTGCATGGTGGGATTATGAATAATTTTTTAAAATAAATTTATTTATTTTTGGCTGCATTGGGTCTTTGTTGCTGTGTGGGCTTTCTGTAGTTGTGGCAATCGGGGGCTACCCTTCGTTGCGGTGCGCGGGCTTCTCATTGCAGTGGCTTCTCGTTGCGGAGCACGGGCCCTAGGCGTGTGCTTCAGCAGTGTGACATGCGGGCTCAGTAGTTGTGGCTCACGGGCTCTAGAGTATGGGCTCAGTAGTTGTGGCACACAGGCTTAGCTGCTCCGCAGCGTGTGGGATCTTCCCAGACCAGGGCTGGAACCTGTGTCCCCTGTATTGGCAGGCGGATTCTTAACCACTGTGCCACCAGGGAAGCCCAACAAATAATTCTATAATTTTTATGTTTTAACTGTTACAAAACAAAAATTCAACTGAATAAATTTGAAGAGCTAATTGGATTTATTCAATGATTCATAAATCGAGCAGCATCTCATCTAGTAAATAGAAGGGCGCTCCAAGAAGTTGTACAAAATGGAAGGTTTTTATAGGCAGAAGGAGGGTGGGGCAAGGAAGTTATTAGCAAAAGAAAAGAAAGAATTGTTTCAGGCCAGGTCGTCTTCTTTTTTGGGGGGAAGCAAATGGCAGGGGGCTTATACAGATTATCTCACTAGTGCTGATCAGATTGTCTATTTGAAAGTCGCTTTCTGGGGAGAGGTTGAAACTGCAGCAAAATCTTGGTTTGCTGACATGGGGACAAATGACTCCATTTGGGGCTTTTATTTCTTTTTAACAGTACAAAAAATACATAAAGTTATTTTCTAGTGTATATGTCTGCTTCCCCTAGTCATGGCAGAGAACTTAAGTAAGGAGGCATGGCTTTTCATTCCAGTGATCTGTTTCCTTTCCATTATGTTCTTAGGTGCTTACATGTTGTGAGGAGCTGTGGTTCAAAGGTGGAGCCGGTGGCCTTGGAAAAGTCACTGAATCCTCTGAGCCTCTGTTCCTTCACCCATTAGATGAGAATAGTAGTAATAATAACAACAATAAAACCTACCTTTTGGTGTTGTGCAGAGGTGTGTGGTACGATAAGAAAGCGCTCAAATGAAATTGATGTCACTCTTTATTACAGAAAGTACTGCTAGCATCCAGATTACCACAGGAAGTAGGGTTGAGGAGAATATTTTCAAAATTCTCTCCATTCCAGCCAACTGTAATCAATTAAGTTGAGGCTGCCACTGATCTCCACCACCAGTCCGTTCCTCACTCCACCTCCCAATCTTTGATCTTTAATGACTTGAATGTGCTAAAGAACAACCACTAGGGGGCACGATTTCATCACTTGAGAACCTGAGTCCCATTGCCCTAATTTCTTACCAGTGCATTTTACCTTCCAAAAATTCTGTGAATATGAACCTAAGTATTAAGGAAGCTTTCCAGTGGAGGGAAACCCAAGGTCACAGGCTCACAGCTCCACCCTTTTATGGGTCTCCTCCCCCCACCTCCTTTCCTCCTCTCTGTTGTAACTGGCACCAGTTCCCCTCCCCTTTGGCCGGTAGGGCCTTGTTTTGCTTACTCAGCCAGAGGTTGCCAGAAAGGAACTATTTTCCCCTTGTAGGCTGTGAGGCTAAACATTATTTGTCCTGCTCAAGGCTGCTATGGGACAATATTTGGTTTGAAGGAATTTTTTCTTTGCTTTGATTCAGCTCAAGGTGGCTACCAAGGTCAGCAGCTGTCTCCCTGTTTCTCTTCAACCTACCAACTTCTTAGCAGGTAGTTTAAGACCATTCCTTTAAAAAGTTTTTTCATTTGAGGGGTGGTCAAACTAGCCCCATTAATCTGCTATGGACAATGACACTTGTTGCCAAATCCCTGCTTTGCTTCTCAGACTTAGAAGGCTCACTGCCCCATCTCTTTCTGCTGCTAAGATTTCTTTATTTTTAAAAAATTTATTTATTTATTGTTGACTGTGTTGGGGCTTTGTTGCTGCTCAAGGGGTTTCTCTAATTGCAGTGAGCGGGGGCTGCTCTTCGTTGTGGTGCGAAGGCTTCTCATTGTGGTGGCTTCTCTTGTTGCAGAGCACAGGCTCTAGGCACGCGGGCTTCAGTAGTTGCAGCACGCAGGCTCAGTAGTTGTGGCACACGGGCTTAGTTGCTCCGCGGCATATGGGATCTTCCCGGACCAGGGCTCAAACCCGTGTCCCGTGCATTGGCAGTCAGATTCTCAACCACTGAGCCACCAGGGAAGCCCCTGCTAAGATTTCTAAAGACAGCAATTCTCAGACTTTGGTGTGAATAAGAATCATGTGGATGGACTTCCTTGGTGGCGCAGTGATTAAGAATCTGCCTGCCAATGCAGGGAACACAGGTTCGAGCCCTGGTCTGGGAAGATCCCACATGCTGTGGAGCAACTAAGCCCATGCGCCACAACTACTGAACCTGCGCTCTAGAGCTCACGAGCCACAACTACTGCACAGCTACGAAGACCCAACACAGCCAAATAATTAATTAATTAAAAAAAAAAAAGAATCGTGGAGGAGCATGTTAAAAGTGCAGATTTCACCACTTCACACCCATTAGGACAATTACTAAAAAAAAAAAGAAAAGAAGTGTTGGAGAGAATGCAGAGAAGTCGGAACCCTGTATGTTGCTGGTAGGAATGTAAAATGGTGTAGCTGCTGTGGAAAACTGTATGATGGTTCCTCAAAAAACGAAACATAAAATTACCATATGATCCAGCAAGTTCACTTCTGGGTATATACCCAAAAGCATTGAAAGAAGGAACTTCAACAAGTATTTGTATGTCTGTGTTCATAGCAGCAGTATTCACAGTAGCCATGAGAAGCAATGCCATTCCCTAACATTGGGGAGGGGGTTGTGATGCATCTCACAGAGTTCTAGCAGTTTTATTTTGTTATTCAGATATGTTTAAAAAATCCTCCTGGAAGAATTTATACTATGCTCTGTTAAAAGGACTAGAATTTGTGGCAGAAGGTGAAGGGGAACTTTCACTTTTCATTCTGTTTACTTCTGGGTTGTTTGTTTATTTTACATTAGGAGGCCCTGTATTACTTTTGCACTTAGAAAAAAAGAGTTCTTTAGTTAGTGGTGGAGGTATTAATTGTGGCTGCCCCTCCCATTTAAAGCAACACTGGCAGTACAAACACAGATACCCACTCAAAATAATATTCTTACATAATAATATGGATGATGATACCTTAGTAATTAGCAATTTACAAAGCATATCCACGTCCATTATCTCATTTAATCCATGGCGAGGCTTTGTGAAATAGGTAGTATTTTACCCATTTTACAGCCGAGAATCTAAATGCACAGTAAGTAGACATAATTGTTGTCTAAACTGCATCTTTCTCCCTCCTTATCCTCTGGGTGTTATCTTTGGTTCACTTTGCTGGAGTGTTTCTGGCACTTATTCTAGTCCTATAATAAAATATATTTATAATCCATTCATTTGAGGATAAGCATCCTTGGCTGAAACTGCCCAGATTGAAAGAACTGTTCAGACAGGCGATGCCACCCTGACCAGGTAGGAGCTAGTTCTGCTGTGTTTGTTTGCCTCCTGAGGTTATCATAACAAAATTCCTAAAAGCAAAATATCTCATGCATATATGTTTTAAAAGAAGCATCATTTTGTTTAGTCTGTGTGACAGGCAGAAACTGCATGAGATTTTTTTTTTTTTTTTTTTTTTTTTTTTTAATTTTTATTTATTTATTTTTGGCTGTGTTGGGTCTTCGTTTCTTTTCGCGGGCTTTCTCTAGTTGTGGCGAGCGGGGGCCACTCTTCATCGCGGTGCGCGGGCCTCTCACTATCGCAGCCTCTCTTGTTGTGGAGCCCAAGCTCCAGACGCGCAGGCTCAGTAGTTGTGGCTCACGGGCCCAGTCGCTCCGCGGCATGTGGGATCTTCCCGGACCAGGGCTCGAACCCGTGTCCCCTGCATCGGCAGGCAGACTCTCAACCACTGCGCCACCAGGGAAGCCCCCCTGCATGAGATTTTTATTGTGCAGACCTTCCTTTCACAGAAAACTGCAATGTCAGGTAGTTTTTGAAGAGCTGTAAATGGCTTTTCCAGTTTGGGCAAAGTGAAGCTCATCATTTGAGGGTAGATATTCCTGCTGGCAAATGTGCGGCTTTTAGTGATCATGCAAATACAGATGATTTGGGTTGTTTGCCCTGCAATTGCAAAGATTTATTTGGCTATTTATTGTTTAATGGTTGTCATTAGTGGCCACAAGCAAAAGAAAATGTCTTTGACTTCCACAAGTATCTCCTTTTAAATCAGGACTTAACCTCAGATAACATTTGTAAACCAAGAGTTTCTCCAGGATTGGCTAGATAATTTACACAGCCCTAGTGCAAGATGAAAGTGAAGGGACCCTTGTTCAGAAATTATTAAGAATTTAAAGGTGGTGACATCGGAGCATTAAACCGAGTGCAGGGCCCTTTGCAAGTATACAGGTTGTACGTCCATTAAGCCAGCCCTGGATCTCTTTTACATTTAAAAAATTTATCTTGGGCTTCCCTGGTGGTGCAGTGGTTGAGAGTCCGCCTGCCAATGCAGGGGACATGGGTTCGTGCCCCGGTCCGGGAAGATCCCACATGCCGCGGAGCGGCTGGGCCCATGGCCGCCGAGCCTGCACGTCCGGAGCCTGTGCTCCACAACGGGAGAGGCCAAAACAGTGAGAGGCCCGTGTACCACAGGAAAAAAAAAAAAATTATCTATCTATATTTATTTATAGGTACAACATTAACATATCACAAATTTTGAAAGATATAAAAGTAAGTTTATCGGGCGGGGAAGTCTCCCTTCCCTATATGGACCACTGTTACCAGATTCTTGTGTTATCTTCCCAGAGATTTTCATTCATTTATAAACATACATATACATAATATATTATCTACCCTCCTTCAGGACCCACATATGCAAATAGTAACATACTTTACACACTGTTTTGCACTTTGTCTTCTTAACAATATATCTTAGAGATCATTCCTTATCACTGCAGGCAGTCTCCTCATTCTTTTCCATGGCTGCATAATATTCCACTGTATAGATGTAGCAGTTGTTTAACCAGTTCCCTTTGATGAATATATAGGTTGCTTCCAATGACCAAAAGTGTTGTAACAAAAACCCTTGCACATCATTTTCCTATGTGTGTGTTACTGTGGAATTGTCAAATCAAAGGTAATAGACCTTGCCAGTTGCCCGCTAAAGCGATTGTACCAATTTACATTCTAACCAATACAGACTTACCAGGTTTTTGGATCTTTGCCAATGCAATAGGTAAGTGCTTCCTTATAGTCTTAATTTTCATTTCTCTTATCAGTGAAGCCCAATATCTTTTCGAATGGTTAGGGGTCAGTCTCTTCTGTGACCTGTCTATCCTCATTATTTCTTTATTGTATTGTGTTATATTACTATATTGCTCATCAATCTTTTTCTAATGATTTGTACAAATGCTTTATCCATTAAGGAAGATTGTTCTTGGTTTGTGATACTTTGAAAATATTTCCTCCAGTTGGTTTTACCTCTTTAACTTTGTTTTGCCATGCAAAGTATTTTTAAGATGTAGTGAAATTTATCAATTTTCTCTTATGGCTTTTTAAAAAATTTTTTTCAGAGTATAGTTGATTTACAATGTTGTGTTAGTTTCAGGTGTACAGTAAAGTGAATCAGTTATACATATACATATAGCCACTCTTTAAGATTCTTTTCCCATATAGGTCATTATAGAGTATTAAGTAGAGTTCCCTGTGCTATACAGTAGGTCCTTATTGGTTATCTCTTATGGCTTCTGAATTTTGTATCATACTCAGAAAGATCTTCTCCACTCCCATGCTTCCTTCTAATATTTCTTTGATTTCATTCCCTCACTAAAACCTTCTTTCCATTTGGAATTTATTTTAGTATAAAGTGTGAAATAGGGACCCAACTGTATTTTTTTTCCAGATGGCTACCTCCTTGTCCCAGCAACGTTTATTGAATAAGTCACCTTTCCCCCTGCTGATTTGAAGTCCTATCTTTATCAAATAGTATAAAGTTCCTATATATATTTGTGCCTGTTCCTAAACATTCTGTTTCATTTACAAGAATGGTTAAGCATGATGTGTCAAAAAGAAGAAGGAGGAGGAGGGAGATAATAAGAATTAGTTTTTTTAAACCTCTTTCTAGTTTGAATAATGGTCATAGAGAGATGATGATGGTTAAGAAATATAATGGATTGGGTGAATTTGAGAGTCAGACAGACCTGGGTTTCAATCCCAGCTCCACACTTACCTAGCTGTGTGACATTGGGTGAGTTACTTGCCTTATCTGATCCTTAATTTCTTTATTTGTAAAACAGAAATAAATACAGTACCTCTCTCATTGAGTCGCTTGAGAAGTAAATGAATGTAAAGTGCTTAGAATAGTGCCTGACACATAGTAAATTATTATTATTATTTACCCCTGGAGTGACCTGGTTTTATCAAAGTCCCAAGTCCTGGGAAATTGCTTGGTCCTGAGAAAACTGGGACATTTGGTCACCCTTAACCCTATTGTCATGTGCAATGTGTAGTTTTTCCTTCTATCAAAGCCATACTGCTCAGTACCTACAATGAATGCTTAGCTCAATTTTTACAGAAATATCACAAAATGCAATTTTTTTCATAAGCATAAAATCCATGCTCTTATCTCATTCCAATTGAGTGCCCCTCCCTGGGGCTGATAGACATTCTTTGGCCATCAGAGCCTAATCTAGGATTTCCTCTGGTTTCCACCTGAACCAAGATCAAAGAGACCCCCGACTCCTGCCACCAAGAAGGGGTAGGTGTTGGGATAGCAGTGGGTGTGGAGGTCAAAATAGGGGTAGACGAAAACACAAGGCAGAGTGACTCCAGGACATGGAAGACTGGGAATACTTCACTTCTAGAATAAAGCAACACAGAGCAGTCTCTCAGGGACTGATTTGCTAGAATGGAGAAGAGCAGTTGTTTTCCTCACTCACTAATCATTCTAACTTTAGCCCTGTAACAGACTAGTGGGGCGGTAGTGCAGCATGTATGTCTTAAATCCTACCACCAGAGCTGCACCTACTCTGGGGAGGTGTGTGGGAGGCTCTGAATCCACAAGGACAAACGTGCCGGGTCCTGGCTGGTTGAAGGAGACAAGAGAGAGGATTATTTGTGTTGGAAAAATCAAGTCTTGAGCTTAATCAGACTTAATTTAATGGTGCAAGGAAGAGAGGCCTGAAGGTCAGAAAACAAAGTGCTCATTCCATCTCTTTCATAAACTAACTCTAACCCCAAGCCATCCATTTCTCCCAGGGCACCCCCTGCACAACTTCAGGGGTCGTGTGTCATTCATAGAAACACGTGAATATGCCCCCTTTGGGGCTGGTGATACTGAAAGTGAGCAGGACCCTGAAGCACCTTCCCAGGTGCAAAAGCCCCTGTGTGTCCCCTGTTTCTTGTTTGTACGAAAAAAGGCTTTAGTCTCCTAGGCCTTCCCTGAGTTCCAAAGAGCAGACTCAAGCAGTTACGAATTAGGGAAGTGAGAGAATGCAGAAACAAAGGAAAAGCAGCCAAGCAAGGAAAGTAATGATAGCTAAAACAATAGTTCAGCGATAAGACAGAGTCTTAGTTCCTCCTTAAGGGATGTATGTAACATCTGATGCATATCTCTGAGCTGTTCTGAAGAAACTAAGACCTTGCTAACCACAAGCATGTAGACCCCAGACTGGTTGGAACCAGAAGGCTGATGATTAAGATTCCTGACACATCACCCTGTTACATCACCACCAACCAATCAGAAGAAAGTCCACAAACTGCAACCCTCACCCGCCAAAATGTTGCCTTTAAAAACCCTTCTCTGAAAACCATCAGGGAGTTCAGGTCTTTTGAGCATGGCTCGGCCCTGCAGTAAATGCTGCACTTTCCTTCACCACAACCTGGTGTCAGTAGATGGGTTTTTCTGCTCAGTGGGCAAGTGGACCCAAGTTTGGTTCAGCTGAAAAAACACTCTATTATAATACTAGTATGTCCTGGGTTTCTTGGACTCCTTCCCTAGAGAGTAAAGTGGTAATGAGAAACTAACCCTGATGAGGTAAATAGCTGTTGTTTCAGCTTCACCTGAATTCATTCCTCCTTCTTTGGTAACTGTCGGTAATTTTGCTTTGGGGAGTTACCTCTCCAAAATGGATAAAATCTGGCCAGTCAAGACAAGCCACTCTCCCCTGGCCAAAGAATTCTGCCAATCAGATGCTTCCTTCTTTGAATTTGAATTTTGAGCCAAAGATTCAAGAAAGATTCAAGAAGACTGAAAACAGAGTAGATCCATTGCCAAACGATATACCCTAAAGCAAAGGTTGGCAAACTGTGGCCACCAACCAAATCAGGGTCTCTGGCTATTTTTGTAAATGAAGTTTTACTGGGACACAGACATAGTCATTTGTCTATGTATTGTCTATGGCTGCTTTCATGCTGCAATGACAAAATTGAGTAGTTATGATAGAGACTGCCCCACAAAGCCTAAAATATTTACTATCTGGACCCTTAAAGAAAAAGTTTGCTAATCTCTTCACAAAAGGGATTGCCCAGTAATTCTTGCTACTTAGATCCCAGGAGCTATTCTAGTTCCTGTCCATTCCAAAGCTGGGTTCTTCAGGTTTTCCTTGGATTCTGGTTTTTTGTTTTTTTTTTGAGAAATTCCTTCTTTGCTTAAGTTAGAGTGAATTGGTTTCTGTTGCTTGCAACCAATGAAACCTGACTTTTTGGTATTTACATATACTTTGAACTTTTAAAATCACTTAGAGAAATAGATTGATGGGAGAGGATCCACATCTCTGTGGAGCAGCAAAGGTATGGCAATGAAAATGATTCCTGTTGTGGTCTATCTTTGACCTTATGAAGGATTAAAAAAATTGTGGCCAATAATCAATGTCAAAGCTTACAGTGACACCTGGTATGACCAACTGTCCTAGTTTACCAGGATGGAGGGTTCGTCCAAGGCTGAGGGGTTTGCAAACTGTAGCATTTTTAGTTTTAAAACAGGAAGTCCCAAACTGGGACAATTTGATCACACATCTAGGCTATTGTGTGATTAAAGTTAAATTCTGTTGTTTTTAAAAATCAAAATAAGAGTAGTATTTAAAAAAATAGAGTATTTCAAAAATTCCCATGTCTTTAATTTGTTTTTAGCCACAATATTTTAAGCATTTAAAGTTTTCAAATAAAAGAGATCACGAGATTTTCACGTTCAGTTAAAGGGGACACAACTTCACTATGTTTTAGGAATTCTCTGTTATAAAGGAAATAGTAATAATTGAATCTTGGCATCATGGAGCGAACATTGCATTAGGAATCCAGAGTTCCATGTCTGCATCCTGCCTCTGGGATAACAGCATTTCGTATGTGAACATTACTTCTGAGAAGCATAAGGTACCACACAAAGCAATCTGTTATAATTATTGGTGGAAGAAAAGGAGAGTACAATCATTGCAGATAATTTCTGAAACTTGGGCCAAGAACCAGAGCCTGGTTGGTGCCGGTGATGTCAGAAATGAATCCAGTGCCGATGCTTGTGTGAAGGAAGGAGACTGATCCTCTGGATTTGCAGGGTCCTGGAAAATACCTTCAGTGATGAAAAACATCTATTTGGATTAGGCAGCCTTCAATAAGTAGGCGGATTATCCAGCTTCCTTCATTCAGAACTGACTGGACTTGTTTGGCGACTTCGTAACTATTAGGAAGGAAGAAGGAGAGAGGTGCATGTTAAATCTAGTGCAGATATGAAGCACGCTGAGTTGGAAGGTGGTGAGACGAGCTTCTTTCTGTGTATGTGCAGAGGATGACCACGGAGTGGAAGTGGTTGGGGGCTGGGCAGTTGGTTAGAGATGGGTTTCTCCCATCTCTAGAAAATTAATTCTGAATGATCTCAGAGTCATGGGAGCTGGAGAGCCTGGTGGTTTGGATAAAATATGTAGAAAAAAATGAATAGGGAAGAGATATGGAAATAGTTTTCTCCCTTCATCTTTCCTAGGCTAGTAAGTATAGAAATTCTGCAGAGCAGGCATCAGTTGACCTAGAACCCATTTCCCTTATAGAATTCAGGGGGTCTATGAATTTGGGTTGGGGAAAAATGACATCTTTATTTTTGCTAACATAAAATGAGATGTAGCATTTCCTTCAATTACGAACGTGCTCAACAACCACAGCCATATTAGTGAACCTGAGACTTGTCACCAATAGAAATCGCAGATGTTTTCATATTATTGATTTGTAGATATCATGAAATATTTGTGTTCATCACGACTTTGGAATTAATGATAGAAATTAGACTCACTGCTAGACTCTGTTCCTTAATGCACAAAGAGGTACATATATTACTACAATTTTACATATTTTTGTTTTGATAATTGTACTTCAATGTAATTGTTTTCTTTTGTAATCTTATATAGCTTATTTTATACATTTGGTTTAAAAAAATATTTATTTATTTGGCTGTGCTGGGTCTTAGTTGAGGCACGCCGGACCTTCGTTGCTGCGTGCAGGGCTCTTAGTCGCAGCGTGCGAGCTCTTAGTTGCCACGTGTGGGATCTAGTTCCCTGACCAGGGATCGAAGCCGGGCCCCCTCCGTTGGGAGTGTGGAGTCTTAACCACTGGACCATCAGGGAAGTCCCTTATTTTATACATTTGAAAGTATTATTCTGGGAAGGGGTCCAGGGGTCTTACCAGACTGCTAAGCGCTCTGTCCCTGGAGCTCTGCTCTGGACACTACCCTGTGGAATAGCCCACCACCTTCTACCACCCCCATGCTCTCCACACCTTTATACAAGCCTTTACGGGGGCTCCATAGAAACGTGGGCAAATGTTTCAGATAATGTGATAAAGGAGTATTTCAGCATGGTCATAACTATTTAAAAATATTTGTTCTAGTTCTTGTATGTGGACAAGAACTGGAAAATAATTAACAAAAATGAAACTGTTTAGGACTTCCCTGGTGGCACAGTGGTTAAGAATCCGCCTGCCAATGCAGGGGACAGGGGGTCGAGCCCTGGTCCGGGAAGATCCCACATGCCACGGAGCAACTAAGCCCATGCGCCACAACTACTGAGCCTCCGCTCTAGAGCCCGCGAGCCACAACTACTGAGCCTGCACTCTAGAGCCCGCGAGCCACAACTACTGAGCCTGCGTGCTCCTAGAGCCCGTGCTCCAAAACAAGAGAAACCACTGCAATGAGAAGCCCGCGCACCACAACGAAGAGTAGCCCCCACTCGCCGCAGCTAGAGAAAGCCCACGCACAGCAGCAAAGACCAAACACAGCCAAAATAAATAAATTTATAAAAAAAGAAACTTTATTTTTAAAGTGTTGCTACATTATCTTTTCAATATTAGTTTTAAAAAAGCATTTCTATTCTCTTTTTCACTTAAGCAATATACCTTCATTGTTGAAAAGTTTAAAAATATTGAGGAGTTAAAAAGGATAAATGTTCACTCTTCCTTAACCAGTTAAAAAAAAGCATGCTGCATTTTATGTAGATTTTTAAATATAATGTAGAGCTTTATATTCTGACATGGAAAGATTTCTATCATATGTTAAATGGAAAAGCAAGAACTGTACATAAAAGAGAATTTCTTTTTTTTTTTCTTTTTTTAAGGATGTGTAGATACATATGATGATGCCTAGGAGGCCATACATCAAACAAGCGTTGGTGTTAACAGTTTGATTATGTGTTAATATTAGTCAATACCGATTTTGTTAAAGGGAAGGAAATCCTTCAAGGAAAAACATAGTGTTGATGCTAGGATTAGCAGCTTCAGGGTGTCCTGGGCATATCCTGTGGCAGCCTATAGAGGTGGCTCCAAGCATCAGATGTCTGGTGCCTGGGAGGGGCCCGCTAGGCACCCCCATGGAGCCCTCGGGGCCTGGGCTTCAGCTTTGCAGGCCCGAAGGTGCTATTTGGGTTTCTACACCCAGAAATTATTTGTCTCTGGGGAAATGATTAAATTCACAAGAGGTAAATGGATAAACCAGAATTCAAATATTCTGAATTAGGATGATAACACCTGCCTTTCAGGGTGCAGGTGAAATGAAACTAGAGGATGTACTCAAAGCTCTTAGCTGAGGGCACGTGGGAAACCCTCAGTAAAAGGGAGCCATTGTTATTATGAAGCTTCCCAAGAAGATTTACCTATAGGGGAGGTTAAGCTGGTCAGTAACAAAGAGGGCTTCCCCTGTGCCAAGAACACTGCTAAGGGCTTTGAGTACATCCTCTCATTTCATCTTCATACACCCTGCAAGACAGGTATTATTATTCCCATTTTACAGATGAGGGATTGGGGCATAAAGTGGTTAAGAAACTAAACTGTGATAAAGCCAAGATTTGAATCCCACTCTGCTGTCTTAGCCAGCATTACCTTTGAGGATAGCTTGGTGAGCATGAGCTTGGAGCATGTGTGTTACCTAGATGGTCTTAATGGCAGTATCATGCAGCTGTGAGTGCCAGGTATCTCCATGCCTACTAGCCAGATGTGGCTTTGGGTGGGTCACTTAACAGCTCTGTGCCTCAGTTTCCTCATCTTTAGAATGGGGATACTATTAGTGCCTACCTCCTAAGGTTGTCATAGGATTAAATGCTTTTAAGTGGTGACTGGCACTTAGTAAGTATCCACTTAACGTTAACCATTGATTTGACTGTGCTTGTGGTTGTTACCTGCCTCCAGAACTGATCTCCAAGTTGTGGATCTGGACACCCTGTCCCCCGTATCATACTGAAGATATAAACTGGCTCTCTGAGCAAACCTTCCTGGGTGCCTTGTATAGATTATGCCAGTTCTGAGCACATTCTTTCTTTAACCCGCGCTCCGTAAGATATAAACAGTTTAAGTGTCCTCAGTTATACCCACAATTAAGTTGGTTCTCTCTGAAGTCACTCCCCCACCCTCAGATTATTTTGATTTTGGGTGTTCACAAATTCTCTTGGAACTTTTTAAAATTTATCTTTTAAAAGCAGTTTTAGGTTCAGAGCAAAACTAAGAGGAAAGTACAGAGAATCCCTATATATTCCCTGCCCCCGCACTTGCACAGCCTACCCCATTATCAATAACCCCCACAGGAGGGGTACTTTTGTTACTAGTGATATATACATTGATATATCATAATCACCCAGAGTCCATAGTTTACATTATGGTTCACACTTGGTGGTATACATTCTATGGACTTGGACAAATGTATGATGGCATGTATCCACCATTATAGTATCATACAGAGTATTTTCACTGCCCTAAAAATCCTCTGTGCTCTGCCTTTTCACACCTCCCCCCTTCTTGGAACATCTTAAAGATGGCAACTCTTATTCCTAAAACTGGATCCAATCCTTTTTCATTCTCAGAGTGTGACTGTCAGCCCATTAAATTGAGCGCACATCCTTTTGCCATCTCAGGGTCCTAGTTCATCCATTCCCCAGGGGGGCTCTGAGGCCTCATGAAAAATAAAGGTGTGAATTGTGCATACATTGGGTTGGACCCATCAATATGGGTGTGTAATTTTTGGCAGTAACCACTCAGAGCTTAGTCCTTCCGGGCTCCAGGCAGGGGCTGGGACTGGTGAAACTGAGGAAACGCTGTGCCTGGATAGCTAGAACCAGGCTCTTTGGCTTCCACAAGGGCCTGTCCTTGGATACCGGACTCCGAGGAGCACAGCTGTCCCGGCGTGTCTGCAGCACGACTGAGATATTCAGCTGAGTGTGGTCTCCTACAGGCTTGTTGGAGCTTGAATGGGCTGGGGAATTGTCCTTTCCCTCAGCTGGACCTCACTGCAGGCCCTGGAGGGCTTGAGGCTGTGCCGTTTTCATTCCTGACCATTATTCCAAGACAATAGATTTCTTGTCAGCAACAGAAATTCTTTATTATTGAAAGACATGCTGCTGACAAGAATGTTTCCATGAAAGCCTTCCCTTCCACCTCTGACCTCCCAAACAAAGGACACAGCCCACGCCCTCTCACTACATCCTCAGGGTATACCCAGGCCACCAACCCCCCCCCACCTCCGTCACCATTTTGGCCATATCCAAGTCCCACTCGTACTGTTATTTCCTTAACATTTTGCTTTAAATGTGCTCCCTTTTTTCTTAAGTAAATTAATTTTTCCAAGAACTTTATATCAGAAATATCTGTGAGACTTAGAGAACAAACTTATGGTTACCAGAGGGGAAGGGAGGGGAGGAGGGATAGTTAAGGAGTTTGGGATTGACATGTACACACTGCTATATTTAAAATGGATAACCAACAAAGACTTACTGTATAGCCCAGGGAATTCTGCTCAATATTCTGTAACAACCTAATTGGGAAAAGAATAGATACATGTGTATGTATAACTGAATCACTTTGCTGTACACCTGAAACTAACACAACATTGTTAATCCATTGTACTCCAATATAAAATGAAAAGTAAAAAAAAAAATTTTTAAAGAAATATCTGTGAAATTGCAGATTTAAGGAGCTGCGTTTTTCTTAATATACATTTAAATAAATACATAAGTATTAAACATTTAAAAATTTTCCTGTGGATCACCTAAAACCAACCCTCCCAACTCTGCCCCAGGAAACCCTGGCAAGGTCTTTGAACTCTTCAGGAGACCCTCCCAGGTCACCTGTGTTGTCACTGTCGACTTCCCTCCCTAAGACCCCTCAATCTGTGCCCTCATGGGCAGGTGCGGCAGGAAGGAATGGGTCTGTTCCACTTGGAGGCCCCACCCTGGGAGTGGTGAGTTCCATGGCGAGGTGCCCTCGTCCACTCAAACTTGGATTTCCTTCCTGTCTGGTAGAGAGAGACCCATTCTTTTTGTGATCAGTGATGAAAACAAACGTGAGGATTCTAATCGGCTCTCCTCTCTGGGGGGTGATGAAGCCAGACAAGGCCCTGGGGAAGGGGGCATCAAAGGCAGGTGGAAGTTGGTGGCAGCTATGGAAAGAGGATGGCAGCTAGGGAGGACTGACTGACCGAAGACATTTGCCTCTTTTCACAAAGAATTTGAGGGAGAGGATGAATGTGGAAACACAAGGGCTCTGTGGGTCCTGGCTCCATCAGTTGCCAGCTATATAACCCTGTATCTTCCTGCACCTCAGTTATTCCCAGTAGAATGGGGTTGATGATATTTAGTTACACTTGTCTTTTCCGCTGTCCAGGCTGTGGCAGGAATTGAATGGAAAGTAAAGTATTGCTGCTCTGAAAACTCTTAGGGCGAGGTCCTCAACTCTGGTTGCACTTTGGAATAACCTGGGGGAGCTTTAAAACACAAGAGTAAAAACCAATTCTCTAAGACCCAAGGCAAGAGATTCTGGCATCTGTGTTTTCCAGTGTGCTTCTGGTAATTCTAATGTGCAGCCAGGATTGAGAACCACTTCCCTCGGGTTGTGCTGTCCAAATAGCTGTGCCATTTAAACTTAAATTAATTAGAATTAAGTAAAATTAAGTAAAAATTTTAATTAAGTGAAATTCCTCAGTGACACTAGCCACATTTCAAATATCCAATAACCACATGTGGCCAGTAGCTGCCATAGTGGATAGTGCAGATATAGAACATTTCCATCATCACAGAGAATTCTACTGCCTCTTAAAGCATGATCTGTGGACCAGCAGCTTCAGCATTACTGGGAGCTTGTTAGAAATACACAGTACCAGGCCCACGCCCAATCTATAGAATCAGAATCTGGATTTTAACAAAACTGAACAAAATCTCTAGGGTTTTCATGGAAGTTTGTGAAGCACTGCTCTGAAGCATACATTCTACTCATTCATTTATTCAACCAATATTTATTAAATGCCTGGCATGTGCCAGATACATTCAGGTGTTGGAGAGTGATTAGGGAAAAACATAACAACGTCTATCATTCTAGCCAGAGGAAACAGACATTAAGCAAGGAAACAAATAAGCAAACTCATTTCAGAGAGAGGTAACAGGGGAATATGCTAGAAAGGCACTATGGGGGGGAGGGCGGCTACTTTATATTGAAGGGGAGGGTCAGAGAGTGTCACTCTAAGGAGGGGACCCTTGAGTGGAACTTGAATGACATGGAGCTGGCCAAGGGAGGATGTGGCGTTAGTATGTTCTGGACAGAGATAAAAACCAAAAATGCCTTGATAGTAGGTTGCCAGATTTAGCATATAAAAATACACAATGCCCACTTAAATTTAAATTTCAGTTAAACCGTGAATAACTTTTAGTATGAGTACATCCCAAATAGTCCCTGGGACATGCTTATACTAAAAAAACAAATGTGTGGTTTTGCTGAAATTGGAATTTAACTTGCATCCTGTATTTTATGGAGGCTCTACCCGAAAGAAAGCCAAGAGGGCAGCAGAGTCGGAGGGACACGAGGAGGTGCTGTGTCACTGGGGTAGTCAGGGCGCAGGGTGCCATGAGGAGGGGTAGGACAGAGAGCAGGGCCCAAATCTTGGGCTACACAAAGACAAGTTTTAAAAAACAAAATGGTCAGTAAAGGACTGTACTAACCACTGTCGTTTCTTCCCCTCGATGACATCATTGGTTTTACCTTCCTGCAACCCTGCGGTTTCTGGGAACGGCTTCTTGGAAGATGAACAATTGTCTGGGCTGTTACACTTGGGTGGTGCCTGGGGAGACCTCGGACCATGGTTGACCTGCCTGAGCATAGCGTGCAGTATATATTGTTTGGTCTGAGCTTTTAAGTGCTCTTTCCCTGTTTGTTTGTTTAATTCCTGTGCTTTTGTATGTGATCTCCTATAAATCTCCCTCTCCTTAAGGACTGTGTTTGACAACTTCATTTCCCCCCAACTGGAGACATTTCCCCTGCTAAGGGTCAAAAAGACTAATTACCCTAAACTAAGTATTGGAGACACTCTCAGGCTCACACATGACCCAGCAGCGCATGATCGCGGCCATATTAATAGAGAATGTGATGAGAACAGAGCTGTGCACAGAGCAGTGACATCCTCCAAGCCCGACTGTATTCCTGTCTGAAAATAAACTCCTGACCCCTTTAGCCACAAATGGGTGGAACCTCATTGTAGAAGAGGCCATGCGAGATATTCTATTCAGAGAGAAGCCTAGGCCCTGGGAAGATCATGATTTGCCAAAGGATCCCAAATTGATGATGGAACTTGGACCAGAACTCACAGCTCCTAACTCCCTGTTTGGTGCTCCTTCTACCCAAGTTAGGCTCGATGTCAGAGGATGGAGGGTGGGAGTGGGAGAATTGTGGGGGGAGATGAGAAGGGCAGCAAGACATCAGCTGAGTCTCATAAAGTTCCTTAACGCTTACAAAGCACTTCCCTACATTATTTCGTTTGAGGTAGGTATAATTTCCATTTTGCAAATGAGGAACCTGGAGCTCAGAGAGATTAAGTGACTTGTTCAAGGTCACACAGCTGTTATATGGCAGAACCAGGATTCAGACCCAGATCTTCAGGCTCCTTGGTCTGTTTCCACCATAACCTGGAAAAAATAGATAAGGAGAGAGCAACATGCTGGCCACCAGTGTTATCAGAGGTGAAGGGCAGGCAGTTGGGAGGGCAAAGTGGCCTGAGAAGTCAGGAAGGAGACTGCTTTCCTGGAGCCAGGCTGGGCACTTTCCATGCGAAAGCTCCTTCCATCATCACATCAAATTCATGAAAAGGTATCATCACCTGCACTTTACAGATGAGAAACTGAGGTTCAGAGAGTTTAGTTAAGTGGCCATCCAGCTGGTTAGTGACAGAGTTGGGACTTGAATCCACACCTATCCCACTTGAGAGCCTCAGCAGGTCCCCCCTGGGGTTTTCTGGGTCAGTGGATGAAACGACATGAGGGAGGCATGGAGAACATGCAAGGAAAAAGGACCAAGAAGGCTTTACGGGTACAATGAAGGACCCTGAGGGTGAGGGTGCTCCCCACGGCTCTCCCGTCTGCTCTGTAGGCAGATATTGTCCCAGAAGCATTAGCCAAATCCCCTCATCTTTTTATGGTCTGTAGGTTTGCTTGGGGGCTAAACTGGAACTGGGGCTCTACCTGTATTGCTCTGCCCTTAAAACTGCAGTATTCTGGCCCCCTCGCTTCTCTGGCCACCTCTCACAGGGCCTGCTTCCCTCTGAGCTGCCCCCCTCCCCCAGGACCACCAGCATTAGGCAGGAAACAGAGCTGGATTGCCTTGTTATCATGTGGGAACTTGTCCCATCTTCTCTTGACTCCCTCCCCCACCCCCAGCCTCCTAATTTTGTTTCCAAAATAATTTGAGGTTTTTTCCTAACTGAGGGTCCCTGATTGAATACTAGTGGGGAAATTCCTACCAAGTCTCCCCTATCTTTTCTAGTCAACCATCTCATTTTTTCTGAGGCTGCATCACTGACAAGGTTATCATTTTCCCCAGCACTTAATTCAGTGCCTGACTCATAGTAGGTTCACAGTAAGTCTTTCTGCCCTGAACTGACAGCACAAGGGAAAAAGAGGTGGGATTATTCTGAGGGGCCGTCATTGCTAATGTTTCCCTTGTTTAGACATCTTTTGTTGCTAATGAATCTCTCAAGCCTGGTGTCTGGGACATTCCTCCGAAGCCTCCTCATTAGAGGAGTTGCTGGATGACCCTCTTGTCCTCTGGGGGAATGTTGGGAGTCGGCACATCTGTTCCAGGGCATCTGGGTTCCCATGTGGTCAGTGCAGCCCGCTGCCCACCAGCCAGCTGTCACGTTGCTTCTTCTCCTCACCTTCAGCCGGGGTCTACAATCGCTGAAAAACTGATGGAAATTTAAGTCCAACGGGACATAAAAGTACAGTGAGGAAATGTAAGCTATATTTACTCCTGGCAATAAAAGACCAACATCTGGGGCGTGTGGATGGAGGGTAGATGGGGATTATTTGTACTGTTTTTGCAAAATTTGTTTATCTGAAAATATCTCAGAATAAAATGTTAGTTAGATAGGTAAACAAAATGTTTTGCAACCAGGTTAAGTGAGATAGAACATGGAGCCAATAGAGGCAGGGAGTGGAGTAGTTAAGATGAGGGCTTTGGGGTCAGGGAGAGGTGGGTTGGTATCTTGCTTTCCCACTTAAGAACTCTCATTCCTTGAACAGGAATACTTAACAGGTTACTTAACCTCTTCAAGTTCCAGTTCCTTCATCTGGAAAATGGGAATTGTTAATGTCGACCTCCCTGGAGATTAAATGAGGTAACGCATGTACAGCATTTAGGATGATACCTGAGACTTGGTAGGAAGAGGGCAAAAAGAGACAGAAAGGACAAAGTCCTCCCCTTATCCAGCCTCAGAGAGATTTCTCAGTCACTGCCGTTTAAGGTCCTAGATCCCACACCAGAGACCCACTGTGCGGTTGAAACCAGCCCCTGGCTTCAACCCGAAGTTGCCCATGTGCTGAAATAGGCCAGGGCTGCCTCCCATAGAATGTTTCCTGACATTCCCAGCTGGTCACCTTAAAGGGCCAGCAGGAAGGTGCTTATAGATCCTTCTTAGCTTGTGACCTCAGGGCCACAGTCTTTCATTTGTTCATTTAACAAAACTTCATTGGGTAAGGGTGGAGGGAACCATGGACTAGATAGTGTACTTGGTGTAGTGATATAGCATGGAACAAAACTGACCTGGTCCTTGCCTTCTAGCTGCTTACATTCTAGGAACTAGCCTTTCCCTCTGATTTTCTCTGGCTCCCCTCTCTTGGCAACGCCCAGCCTTGGTCATTCGTTTGGAATGCAACCCCTCCTTTACTGCCGCCTGCAGGCAACTCAGGCTTACGGGTCACAGAAGGCAGGGACGTTGACAAAAGCTGGCAGCTACTGGGCCTGACCATTCCTTGACTGCAGTCCTAGAGTATAATTCGGCCTTGGGAGCTTGGGAGGAACCAAGGGTAGCCGGTGGTGTAAAGCTAAAACGGCCTATCTGTGAGTATTTAAACTCCAATTGGCCTCCCCAACCCCATTCCATGTTCACAGTATTTTTTAAACTAGTCTCTGCCCTATACGCTCTCTTCCTTCTCTGTCTGCAGTCCCTATCAGTCTGAAAAACTTTTTCCAAACAGCTTTCCTTCTATGATCAAATATGCCCTCTGACCCCTACCATCCTACCTCACCCTCACCCTGCCTCTTGGCCTGGGGCTGTGATACCTATCCAACTCCATCAAGAGTTCATGCTTCCTAGCATCTTAGATACCGAGCAGTCACAAAATTAGTATTAGCAAACCTGGCCACCCTCCCTATGTGGCAATTTTCCCACTCATTTCTTTTATAGGAAAACTGGAGTGATAATTCAAAACACAATACAAATTGAAGGAGGAAGAATTTTACCTTTCTTACCCTCTTTCACATTCACAACTATCTCAGTAGACCTCTCACTTGTGAAAACTGTTTACCTTGAATGTTCTCAAAAATTAATTTCTATTTTTTCTCTTTAGAACATTATCTCAGTATTATTTATTGAGAACTGTGTATGTTTTACAACCTGTAGAGAAAGTCTTATATATTCTTCACAAATACGACCTACAGTATACAAAAAAATGTAACTAAACATATACTGAAGGAGGGGCTCCAGTCAGTTCTGTATGGTGAGATGCAGCTTCAGAGACTATAAGACTCAATCTCTGAAAGGTGAAGTGTGTGTGTGTGTGTGTGTGTGTGTGTGTGTGTTTCGTCAAGAAAAAAAAGTTTATCAATTATTTTGTGATTTTTATATCATGAAATATGTTTCCACAAAGCCTAAAAACTTTTTTTCAAAAAGAGTCCAGGCTCTGGACTCAGAGACAGTCCAGGTCTTACTCTCCTTTCCATTATGTAATTGCTTATAGAATTGGTATAAAAATTAGAAGAGATAATTGATATAAATTGATTACCACAGTGCCTCAATAGGTGGTAGCACAGGCTGCTAGCTGTGTGCCCCCACATCTGTTCTTCTCTTTGTTTTAATAATATAACCCTGATTTTTATCTGGGCATATAGTCTCCCTTACCTAGGTACAGCCATGTGACTAGGCCAATGGGTTCTGAGCAGAAACATTGCCTGTGATTTCTAGGAACTCTCCCTAAACAGAGACACTCTTTGTCATCCTTATGCCTGTTATTGGTCTGGACTCTAGATGTGATGACTGGTGCCCCAACTGCCGTATTGGAGCATGAGGAGGAGGGCCACGCCCTGGGGATGGCATTGCAGAGAGCCAAAGAGTCCTTGATGAGCAGGGAGCTGCCATTCCAGCACTGGACTTCCTAAGGATTTCTTTTTGTAAAATATAAATTAATTTTTCTCATATTTAAAGCATTATTTTTCAAAGTGAAGCTAAACCTAACTATACTATAATTATTATTGTCATCATTATTTTATTAGTCCTAGCCCGCAATCAGTCTCTCTCACAGATCCTCTCTTTAGGCCATTAAAAACAGCCTAAATGTTATCAATAGTGCAAAGAATTTTGCCTTCGTTCTGATCTCTGTTGCCAACCCAATCACGTCTTTAATGAAGGGGTGCCTGGGTCCTCCCGGCCCCGGATGGCATGCATGGCATCACCACTGTTTTCCCTCCTTTGATTCCCTCTCTTTCTGCATTCCTGATTCTAGGTTTTCCCCACTTTCCATGGCTCTTCTTGCAGAATTCTCAACGGACTCACTGAGACTGAATCACCCTGAAAGAGGAGAAGGATTTGGACTAGGTAGAAAGGACAGGGAAGCATTCCAGGTGGGAGAAAACATAAGCAAAAGGGGAAAGCAGATGGAGCATAATTTAGGGATTAGAAGGGGAGTGGCTGAAGGTTTCTGCTGAGGGTGGTAGGAGATCAGATTGAATCGGGAAGGCCGGTGGGACCTATGGAGGGTCTTCAAGGCCCGGTAGAGGAGTTTGGACTTGATCCTGGAGGAAACAGAGAGTTACTACAAGTTACTGAGCAGGACAGTGACACAAGGCAAGTGATGTTTCCAAAGGAATTAATCTGGCTGCAGTGTGCAAAACAGATTGAAGGCAGGAAGAGCCTGGAGATGGGGGGGCCGGTATAAATCTTCCACCCGTTAATCAGTTGGTCAGACATTGTCAATGGACTTTGAAAGGCCATATGAAACAGCAAAATTAAAGTGTAATGATTTCAGTTAAGAAGAATAAGAAGTCTTAAACAAAGTCTTTCCCCAGAACTTCCCACACAGAGAAAGTAGCCAGCTTCCAAATAGCAAAAACGGGTTCAATCCTTCTGGAAAACAATTAGGCGCTATGGATCAAGAGCCTTAAGAATGTTCACATGCTTTGACCCAGTAATTCTACTTCTGGGAATGCTAGGGAAATAATCCAAACTAGAGAAAGGGGAGAAAAATGCCTGGAGATCTTCAACACAGAACACTTGATAATAGCAAATCATTAGAAACAATCTAAATGTTCAGCAATAGGGGGATGGTTTAGCAAACTATGTATGGCAAACATACATACATAATACAATACAATTGTATGTTTCTAGGAATTTATAATTTCTTCTAGGTTGTCCATTTTATTGGTGTAAAGTTGTAAAATTGTATGTAATACAATTGTATTAGCAAACAATTGTATGGCTCTCAGGCTTCCCTGGTGGCGCAGTGGTTGAGAGTCCGCCTGACGATGCAGGGGATACAGGTTCGTGCCCCGGTCTGGGAAGATCCCACATGCCACGGAGTGGCTGGGCCCGTGAGCCATGGCCGCTGAGCCTGCGCGTCTGGAGCCTGTGCTCTGCAACGGGAGAGGCCACAACAGTGAGAGGCCTGCGTACCGAAAAACAAAACAAAACAAAATAAAACAAACAACGATGGCTCTCAATTAAATGTTACCCAGGCATGAACTCCAAAGGATAAGAGGACCAGGTAGATGACACAGAAAATGCCCATGACATTAATTTGAGGAAAGCAGGATACAAAATATGAGTGTGTATCACACAACAGTTACCCCCAGTATAGAAAAAAATCAGACTGAAAAGTAATATTCTAATCACGCCCATTTGTTTCATTAAAGTGGAGGGACTGTAGATTTTGTTTCTTTTCTCTTCAAAAAAATTTTTCCCCCAGTATGCTTTTGTTATAGCTAGACCTTTAATTATAGGGAATGTCAGGAGAAGTCTTACTTTTCTATTCATTCTGAATTGTTTGGCTTTTATACGACTGTGTTAAATATGTATGACTTGTATTTTTTTAATAAGTGGTTTTTCAAAAAATATATATTAGTAAATGTGGGGAAACCATAAGAAGGGCTCATGTCATCACAGGCAAATACTTATATTCATCTTCTCTATGATGTGGTTTTTAAAAACTTAATAGGCTTTAGAGTGTGTGGGGGGCCTGAGTTTAAATCCTCCTTTAGCTGGATGACCATGGCTAGGTTATGTGTGAAGTAGGGAATAGCGCCTTCCTTGCAAAATTATTGGAGAAATCAGTGAGAAAATGTACAGAAATCTCTGAGCACAGTGCTTTGCATTTAGGAGACACAGAGCAACGGTGGCTGTGAATCTCGGAAGCTGTTATTTTCTCCCTTCTGTGGTCTTCTGCCTCTCGCAGGCAGGCAGCTGAGAGTTTAAGGGGTGACCTCTGAGGAGGGAGACAGGAACCCTGAGCAGTTCCCCCAGCCACCTCCTGCCTTTGTGCTGCAGCCACCCTGGCTCTTCCCCACTCTGAGCCCACTGGGCAATCTCTTCTTTCTCTGCCTTTGCAATGCTTTTCCCTCTGCCGGGACCGCACTTTTATGATGGTGTGTAATGAACCGCTTATAGAAGACAAAGTTTATTTTCAAAAGGAAGTTTTTTTCTCCATATACTCAGCCAGCATGTATTTAAGAATGGTTTTATGTTTTTCAACATTTAGGTTGGAACATAAAGCGGCCTTTGTTTGCTTAAATCATTCTGTTATAGCTCCCTTGACCCCTGGTTTTATGCAAGTCCCAGTTTACAACCCTGTTCAAAGCTGCACAGGTCCCTTTGAACGGTCACTGGGATTAGGAGAGAGACCGAGGGGGAGGAAGAAAAGGATGGCTTGGAGACCACCTAGGGCAAAGCAAATTGATGCCAAAAATGAATTTGGGGGATGCTGAATGACACCACTAATTTTCCCAACATCCTGCTTAATAAAACTTTCACACCGAGCCATATTTTCCAAGTTTCTCAAGGACTACTTAAGTGGGAACCCATTCAAAACCTTATTAAAGTCCAAGGAGATGATGTTTATTGGCTCTGCATGGACTGCTAAGCCTCCTGGTCTGTCAGGGGAGGCCTTGCTATGACTTCGGTGTCCCCAGCACACTGGGCACTGAGGCTGTGGGAGGAGAAAGAGCCTCCTTCCTTCCCCGTCCTGGATTCTGTTCTTGAACCCAGGATGCGGTCAGTCTGGGACTAGAAACACTGGATGTGACTCTTTTTTTTGGGGGGGGGGCAATTAATAACCACCATTTATTGAGTTAGGTTAGGAATCCAAGATTCAAAGCCAGGGTTTGCTGGATTCCAAAGCAGCCCTATTACCATCACACTTCACTAGATGAAACTCAAGGCCACTAACATTGGGTTTTTACCTATTCACAGCATCTACTAAAATTATAAATAGGTTCTTGTCCTCAAGTCTAATAGCAAGGAGAGAATACTAAGTAGGTAGTCAAGGTTTTCATTTTAAATAAGCTTGCTACAGGTATTATCATAGAATACTGAAGGCAGGGCGATGGGATGGGATCAGTTCCCTACTGGATGTTTACCACATCCAATTAAAAATATCCAGGAAGTAACAAAACCTAAAATGTACTCCAGGGCTTCCCTGGTGGCGCAGTGGTTGAGAGTCCGCCTGCCGCTGCAGGGGACACGGGTTCGTGCCCCGGTCCGGGAGGATCCCACATGCTGCGGAGCGGCTAGGCCCGTGAGCCATGGCCGCTGAGCCTGCGCGTCCGGAGCCCGGGCTCCGCAGCGGGAGAGGCCACACCAGTGAGAGGCCCGCGTACCGCAAAAAAAAAAAAAAAAAAAAAATTTTAATTTTTAAAAACCGAACAACAAAAAAAAAAAAAAAAAAGTATTCTAGTTTTTAACACTTTTCTGAGCCCTGCTGCATGAAAGGTCTAAACAACTGAGAACTAGCATGTAACTAGTTTAACAATGTATTTTTAAGTAGTAGGCTTCAAAGTTAAGTTCGTGATCCTCAAACCCAGCTACTTAATTTATGATGCAATTATGAGTAATCAACTTTTCCTGAGTGTAACTATAATGCAACAGATAACCTTTCATTTATTTATTTTAAGTCCTTTTTTCATAGGAGTTTAGAGACTATTTTCAAACTAGTACAAATATTTTATACACACTAGCCGGCAGTTTATTAACCAGTGGAATAATTGCAGAACAAACTGCCTCACATCTTTCAGGAAGAAAACCCACTAAATTTGAAAAGTAAAGACGTCACCCTCTGAATTCGGACACAAAATGTGCTTTAAATATTTGTTTGGGGGAAGGGACACACACTTCTACTCAATTAAGAGAAACATTTATACAGTCTAGTTCTTCTCTTTTCTTTCCACCCATCATGCCACGAATTCATAGGGAATGGGCTCCAACAGTTCAGGCTCCTTTCCATTGGTTCTCACGAAGTGTGCTTCTCTGGGTGGTACCCAGAGAAAGGTACCCAAGTCCCTTTCTCTTTGGCTTCCTTCTTTTTCTGATCATTTTCCTTCACCCGTTTCAGGAAGTTATCTCGGCTCTTAGGGTGCTTAATATGCTCGATACGCACATGAATTCTCTTGGCAAGAATCTTGCCCTTAACTTGTTTGTTTACAATGATGCCAACAGCATGCTGGGTAACATTGTAGACTCTCCCAGTTTTGCCGTGGTAACATTTGTGGGGCATTCCTTTTTGAACAGTGCCCATTCCCTTGATATCTACAATATCACCTTTCTTGTAGATTCGCATGTTTGTGACCAAAGGAACAACTCCATGTTTTCTAAAAGGCCTAGAGAACATGTAGCGGGTGCCCCTCCTCTTTCCTTTTGTGTTGGTCATTTTATGTGTTGGTCATTTTGGCGAATTACTGGAAGATGGTGGTTCCAGCTGAAAGTGTATGTGACTCTTGCGCCACAGATTCTGCCCCTCCAAGAAGAGGGAAGCTAAAGGGGATGGTCACAGGAGAGAACAAAGCTGGGCTGGGACCGTGTTCTTTCTCCTTTGGGGCTACTACTGGCCCCTTTTGCCCCAACGCTTGCTCATAAGTCATCCGGTTTCATTTTCTAGTCTGAGTGACACTGTGATGTGAACTGACTTAGAACAAAGGCAGGGGCCCTGTCTTAGGTGCCGTTGTAGTCCCAGCACCAGTCACCTATTGGATGGTCAGTGACTGTTTGATGAATAAAGGAAGGTATGCATGTGTGAACAAATGGTTAAGACTGCTTTTCATTCACTCCCACTCTAAGTCTTAGCCTCCTTGGCAGATGAAAAATTATGGCTACTCATTGCTATGTGTCAAACCATCTTTCGTTATTACTGACTTTTAAAAGAATTAGGACTTTAAAAGAAAAAAACCCCTAGACATTATTTAAGCACACAAGAACTCTGAATTCTATAGCCCTGTGGAGCAGAGCTGCCCAGTGAACTGGAGCCTCTCTGCTGACCTGTATATGGTGAGAGAGAAAAAGTCTATGTTCTTGAAATAAAGAGAGGAAAGAAGGAATGGAGGGAGTGAGGGAGGGAAAAAAGAAGGAGAGAGAGATTGAGAAATAAATTTGCGTTCTGGTCCTATGGCCCTGACTGAGCCACTCGTGGCTTTGTAACCATAAGCCTCAGTTTTCCCATCTATAAAATGGGATGTTGGACTGGATGAGTTCTCAGACTTTGTGAGGACATCAGAATCACTTGGGGCATGGGGAGAGGGGCAGTGGACACTGTTAAACATGCAGATTCCTGAGCCCCACCCCCAAAGACTCTGACTGGGGCCCTGGGAATGTGCATGGTTAACAAGCGCAGCTGCAGTTGTTTCAAGAGCTCACTTGGAGAAAACAAGACCCAACTGGCCTCAGAGAGGATGTGGCTCTGACCCCTCAAGGTGGACAGTGGAACTGGGAGGTGTACAGTATTCCTCATCCCTTGCAGAAACAGTCAACCACTCTGGGGCATGGTTTAGCTCTGGTTTAGATGGGAATGAATCATGAGGAAGTGGTGGAGGCAAAGGGAATGGTATGTTAGCATCTTAGAAACCAGCAGACTCTCTCAAGGTGGCCTTTGCCTTGGTTGTTAGGACTTGTTAAATGGGACCGGAATTAATGCAGGTGTACTGTCTCCCTGACTTTACCTACCGGGTGGAGATGGATCAGTACCTCCCATCAGCACCTCCCATACACTGCTCTTTATTGGCAGACTCAGGGAAAGAGCTCAGATCTCCTGATTCCCAGTGTAATGGTTCTCCCAATGTACATGTTGTAGGTAACTGCATATTTAGTAAACTAAAGGACTGAGGGATTATTAACAGTAAGTTTCTAAAACTTCTTACTTAGCCAGAGCAATGGTAAAGTTCCGTTATAGACTGAGATTCCTACTCTAACGAAGTTAATGATAAAAGTTCTAAAAGCCCTGGTGGTAAAGTCCATGTAATCCAGTCTTGTGGTGAGTGGGCATATGCATATAAAAAATATATTTGCATATGTGTGCTTTGGATAAAAGACTGAAAGAGATATACAAAATGGTAACAGTGATTGTAAGTAGTAGAATTATAGGTGATTTTTATTTTCTTCTTTATACTTTATGTATATTCATTATATTTTCCATAATGAGTCATTTTCCTTTTTTAATCAGAAAACAATGTATGCAACACATCTCTGTGTTTATGGATACTTTAGAGTTTCTAAGATGCTTTCACATATTTGTTACTGAATTTTATTCTTACTCTGTAGGAAGCACTCTGAGCAGGTATTATTTTATTATCCCTATTTGACAAAGGAGGTAATTTCCCTATGTCACACCACACAGCTTGTAAGAGATGGACTGTGACAAACACCCAGATCTCCCAGCTACTTGTAACATTTCTTTTCACTCTGAGACCCTGTGTGTGTTCTTTTTGTGTGTGAGTGACTTAGCTCTGGGGCATTGCTGGCCCCTCACACACACGCTTGCAGTCCTGCCCTCACATCCCCTCCCTATGGGTTGTCTCTGCCAGGAACCCAAAGATGGGTCTTCACCCAGGTTTCCGCCCTCACAGTGCTGGGAGCAGCCTGCTGCCCACGGCAGGGTAGACGTCCACAGGTTGGTGACGTGGACTCTTTCACTCAACATGGGGCCTGTTGTGAGTGGTGCCTGGCTGCAGGGCTCCCAGTGAAAGGCCAGGAGGGAGAGAGGCAGGTGTTTCTTGCATCACCAGTGAGGTTGAGCGGCTCTTGCTGTCTGGAGGATGATCTGGGTTCGGCCCACTGCACGGCGGCTGGATGCTCGGTGGCAACCGGAAGGGAGATGGTGACACCGATGCTGTGCTGTGCTTCTCGGAGGATGCCACTCTGCCCTGCCCAGGGGCTGTAAATGGCTCTCCCGGGTGTTGCTGGGTTTCTTTCCTTTCCACAATCAGCCAACAGTCCCTGGACTACAGAACTGTGGACTGAGTCAAAGGAGGAGAGGAAGACAATGTTGGGCTAAGAGGGCGGTGTGGGAATGAGAGGGGCCCGGGCACACATCCAGACTGACGGGGTGCCCTGCGTGACCTGACTTGCCGTATGACTTCTCTATGCCTGTTCCCTTATTTTTAAAATGATGATGAGGTTCGTGATGTTAATGATACCTTCCTTGCAGGATTGTTGTAAGGTTTAAATTGATTTACTTGCTCAATAAATTACTTATTATTGATTGTGTTCCAGATCCTGTTCTAGGTACTGGGGGTAGAGCAGCAACTGAGACAGGAAAAGGCCTGTCTTCATTTGGGGGGACGGACAATATGCAGATAAGTGTATAATGAAACTTCAGATGGTGATGAATGCGGTAAGAGAAGTAAAGCAGGTGCAAGGCACAGAGGAGTGGGGTAGGCTATTTAGGTAAGGAATTCGAGGAAGATGTCCCTGGGGAGGTGAGACCAGAGCAGAGACCAGGAAGAAGTGAGAGAGTGAACAAGACAGTGGGTGACAGTCCTGGCTGTCAAATGCGAACAGAAGGACCCTCCAGGGTGGCCATTCCTCATAGGCCTCTGGACCCTCTGACAACTAGCAAAGAAGTGGGCAGCCACAGAAAGACAGTGTTCAACTTGACATTTCCAAAGGTCTGGGTCCCACCCTTGAGCACCACTGCAGGAAGAGGCAGAGAGAAAAAGAGAACACTTTCTTCCTGCTTCTGTCAGAGCCAGGAAAACCTTATTTTCACGATCTGTTTACAAGCCCATCTCTCCCCTGGGTTGTGGCTTTGTAGGTAGGACTGCCTCTCACTTCTCAGGTGCCCCAAGGGGCCGTGGTGAGCCACACAGCCATTGGAATCCTGATTCTGTCATGTACTTGCTGTGTGAATTCAGGCATGCTGCTTACCTTTCTGAGCCTCAGTCTCCTCATCTGTGAAATGGGGCATTTTTATAGCTAACCCACAGGGCTGTGGTGAGAATGAACAGGTCCTACATAATAAGTGCAAAATTATAAATTGCTCATTGTCAATGCCGGCACATAGTAAGTGCTCAATACATCTTGTGGAACGAAAGCTCTAAAGTAAGAAAATGCTGCGTGAAGAATTTCATATTAAGAATTGTGCCTTGGGGACTTCCCTGGTGGTCCAGTGGTTAAGACTCTGCGCTTCTACTGCAGGAGGCACAGGTTCGATCCCTGGTCAGGGAACTAAGATCCCGCATGCCCGTGCAGTGCAGCAAAAAAAGAAAAAAAGAAGAATTGTGCATTGCCCCCAGGAGGGACACAGCCATCATCTTGGAGCACCTGTGAGACAGGCAAGTGAGCTAAACCCTGAATCTGACTCCTTGCTTCCGAGCCTCTTTTAATGTCTTGTTCTCAGATGGCAAACATGTCAAGCCATTAACTTGATAAGAACAGGTATAGCACCTGACCTTGGCCTGAAGCTAAAAAGTGGCCCGTTTGCTTCCCGTCCTAGGCGTTGACTGTCTTCCAGCTCCTGCACATGGGGTCTCCCCCATCCCTCTCTGGAGCCATGTGTGGGCCCTGTGCTCCCCCCACCTCCACTGCTGGTGCTTGGTTGTAGTTGTTGCTGTGATTTATGGAAAGTGGTCTGAGAATCAGGTGAGCCAGGTAGAAGATAAAGCAGAGATCTGAGGATTTAGCCAGATGCAAAATGTACCTTAAGTTCACGTGTTGCAAAGGTGAGACCAGCAAGAACCATCTTGGTTCACAATTACCCATGTAATTGTATAGGTTAGAAACAAGCAGCTCATGGTCCTGGCAGAGAGAGAATTTGAGGGGACAAGGGGAGAACACCTTAAGTGGCAGAACTTGTTGCTTGTGTGGGCTAGGCATGTGGCTGGGGAGTGGGAGTGGATTTTGAGGGGCTGGCAGGAGTATCTGGTGGCCGAGGCCTAGGAAAGTGCCTCCCAGGGATCTCCTCCTTGCCTCCTCTAATTCCAAGCAAGCAACAGCATTTTATTTGCTTTCCTAAGACTCGACCCTGGCATGAAGAAATAATGGTGACCTTGAGACCCTGCGCTCACTCTGTCCGCCTTTATCTTGCTGTGCAAGCTGATGTAATGCAGATCGAATGTGTTGTCCACCTTCTGGCAACCCAGGCCCTCTCTGAGTCAGGGGGTGGGGGAAGCAGAGAGTGTTTAATGTCTTCTAAAAGATGGGGAGGTGACGGGAGGGCTGGTCCCCTCTACTTCTGCTCCTTGGGCACCTTGTCCAGGCAGTCCAGACTCAACTGAGTGACCCTGAGCAAGCTGAATTACTAATAAATCAGTGTCAGGAATTGGTGTGTTTAGCTGAAGTGGGCAGCAGATCCAGGCCAAAGTGGTGTTTTACACTGGAGGTCTCTTTTAAATTTAACACCGTGTCTGTGGAATCAGAGTAAAAGTAAGGTGTCAGGATCCAAAGAGCTGGCCGACACTCCTTGGCTGTGTGGCTATGAGCAAGTGCCTTAACCTTTCTCAGCATCCGTTTTCTTATCTGCAAAACGGAGATCATAATTCCTGCCACACCTAACACACAGGGTTCTTACGAGACTTACGTTTGGGCAAATCCACAACACATGATACCAAGTTAGAAAGTACACGGCTTCTCGTGTATTTCCCTCAGACAGTGGTTGTGAGGTTCACCTGAGCTGTTAATGCAATGAGCAGCACATAGTAGACACTCGATAAATCATTATAAATAATTCTCATTGTTGTTTGGAAGAATTCTGTATGTGCAAATGTGATCTTGCACAGATGAGACCACAGAGCCATATAAAATATAAATTATTATTTTCATATTTTATTGATCTGCTAGGAGGTAGGGTGAACAGATGGGCACACTGCCATCTGTCTCAGCCCAGGCAAATATCTCCCATCCAGGTGAATTTAGAAATCCCCCTGCCATCCTCCTTGCATTTGGTGGGTCCCTAATTCAGACCTACACAGAGTCTCTTCCTCAAATATCATTTTCATCGCATTGTCCCTCTTGAAGCACAAGTGTCTTTTATGGGATATGACCTCAGCACCTTCCCATGTGGTATTTGAAGAAACCTCCCTTCTCTGCGCTCAGGATCAGCCACCTCTTCTCCATACCTCTGCTTATTCCTTGAGCCATCTCTGCTGGGTGGAACACCCTTGTCTCTTGTCTCTTTTTTCTTCAGACTCAATCCTTCTTCAACGTCCATATCAACTCCTTCCTTTAAGGAAACTTCCTCTAACTTCCCCACCCCACAGATCACTCAGCTCGTACGGGGGACTCAGCTTGTGTTCTGTGACTTTGCCTTTGCCTAAACATTCTTTGAACCACGTGGCAGGGACCAGGTTTTCCATTTCTTTTGGATTCCTGGCCAGCGCTTAGTGGGATGTGCCGTACAGAGGAGACCCACACTTCATTATCTACCTCCTTAGGCTCCTCTTTAGCAGCAGAAGCTCCCTGAGGAGCGGTGCTGTCCTTCAGTGAAACATCCTGTGTCAGATGCCAAAGTAGGTTCCTACACCTCCCGCCACACCCAGGTGGGGAGCCTGACAGGGACAAACCCTGCATGACACACAGCTTCCCTACGCAGGTATAATAGCTCTGGTTCTCCAATTTGGCAGAGACCTTGCAGCCAAAAGAAACCCATGCAAGGAGTACATTGGACTCTTGGGTCAGTGTCTCTGCAGCAAACTAAAATTGTTCCCCTAGTTTATGTTTCTGGTGTACCTGTAGACAAATGCGCAGGCTGTGTATCCCCTGCACACACATCTCCAGTTCTGCTTTGTTTCTAGGCCTCCCTGGGAGTCCTAGAATCTAAGACATCTGACAGGATGCTATGTTGTCACTGGTGGGCAGGCCCTTAGGAAGAAAGAGCAGTCCTGAGCTTGCTTCAATGTGCACATTTGCTCCCAAGTTTCTCTTCTCTCCTTTGGGTCTGTTCACTCAGCATCTGTGTGTGTGCTTGGCAACTGGGGATATAAGATAAATAAGATCCTATCTCCCCTGGAAAGTCTCACGATCTAGTGGAACCTCCTACCCCACTGGTAGGAGGCCTCTAAGAGGGCCCCTGGGTTCCTGTTCTCTCTTGCTCCTCTAAATATTTGGGGTTAAAGACCATTTCGAGGATTTTCTTTTTTGGCCATGCCATGCGGCATGCAGGATCTTAGTTCCCCGACTAGGGGTCAAACCTGTGCCCCCTGCAGTGGAAGCGCGGAGTCCTAACCACTGGACCGCCAGGGAAGTCCCCAGAATATTTTTAAAGCTATGGATTCTGTCCCCAGAAAAAAGTGCACACATAATTTGCATAAAACTCCAGTGGCTTTACAGACCTCACGATGCCATCCATAAACCCTACAGGCCCTAGGCGAGGAATACTTCTACTAGTATTCCTAGTGAGGAATACTTCTACTCTTTAAAAAAAAAAATCAACAAGCATGAGGAGAGGAGAAACAACCTAAAAACTGAATACAAATAGGAACAGATGAACCTAACTCTATTTCAAATAATTAATATTGCCACACTGAAAGAGTAAATAAACAAACAGAAATTAACAAATATTGAATTCTAGTTAGAAGGAATTTTTCCTGTAGTGTTATGGGTTAGCAGTCCTGAAATACTTTTTGTGTGTTATAGAGCTGAGCAAATGAATAATATACTGGAGCTAATGAGAGCCACTCCTTGCTGTTAGAGAAGAGAGTTACAAACATGGAGAAAGGGAAGATTAAAATGAGTCCTGTGGTACTGAATTGGAATGGAGGTATCTGTATGAGTTCATGATTATGTGCGTGTGTGTGTGTGTGTGTACAGATAGAGAAATAAATTAAGACATAAACTTATTATTTATATTTCTTAGTTCTGTATACTAAAGGGCTTAGAAGAATACCCAGTAGCATTGAGCACACCTGGCACCCGGATCTTGGTTTCTAAATACCATTCTCCACTAAAAGGAACCAGGGCTCCTTGGATAAATGGCTGGTTTTAGAGCTGAGAGAGGGAAGGTGCAGATGAGCCTAGAATACCAGAAGACAAGGAAGTGCTAAAAATATAATGGCGATATGTCAAAAAGAACAGAGGAGTCAGAAGGGGCCCTCATTGATCAAATCTGGGGCCATCTGAACATCAACATAAATAAGAATGGCACTGGGAATTCCCTGGTAGGCCAGTGGCTAGGACTTCATGCTTGCACAGCAGGGAGCACAGGTTCGATCCCTGGTTGGGAACTAAGATCCCTCAAGCTGCATGGTGTGGCCAAAAGAAAAAAAACATTTTTTAAAAATAAGAATGGTACTATTAAAGTAGAATATTCATAGAATAAAATAAAAACCTATGAGCTCATACTAATGTAAATAACTAAATAGGGAAGAAGGGATAGCTCTCCCTTATAGCAGAATAGCAACTAATAAATGTAGAGACAATGATGAAGTTAGGATATTATCATTGTGCAACCATTAGTAGTAAGAATTGATTCAAAGAAGAATTATCAATGGATCATAAAACTTGGAAGTTTGGTGAAGAATAGGATACCTACATAAACTAAAAGCACCTCCCTGCAAATTACTTATTAACTACAAAGGGAAAATTAGTAATTCTACAGTGGTTTAGCCTGGTGAACACAACCATAGACATTTAATTAAAGTTAACAATACCAATAAAGACACAAACTGACCTCATGTGCCTCCTGCTATATTACTCTGAGGACTCGGCGTCATTTCCATGGTACACCTGCCAAAACAGCACAGCCTGAATCTAATTGTGAGGAACCATCAAGAAAACCAAACTGAAGGGTGTTCTACAAAATAACTAGCCTGTAATATCCACACACACAAAATCAGGTTCATAAAAGATAAAGGAAGGCTAAGGACCTAATCTGGATTAATGAAGACTAAAAAGATATGGACAGTAAATGCAATGTGTGATCCTGGATTGGATGCTGGATCAGAAAAGGAAATAGCTCTAAAATAGGACATTGTCAGAGCAGTTGGTGAAATTGAACATGAACTGTGGATCAGGATAATAATTTTGTGTCAATGTTACATTACCTGATTTTGATAAATGTGCTGTGGTTAACATAAGAGAAATTTCTTGTTCTTATGAAATATACACTGAAGTATTTATGAATAAAGGGGACATAAACAGTTCAGGAAAAAATGTATGTGTGTGAGTAGATTAAATAGATACATAGATATAGCTAGATAGATGATATATAGATAGATGAATAGATAAAATGATAAACCCCATGGGACAAAATGTTAGCAACTAGAGCATCTGGGTAAAGAATATATGGGAGTTCTTAATACTTTTTTTGGCCAACATTTCTAAAATTGTGAAATTATATACAAATTAAAAGTAGAAAAATATTTGCACTAAACTGGAACTCTCATGCATTGCTGGTAGCAGCATAAATTGATACAACTTTGGAACGAAAACTAAACATATACATTCCTAGGACCCAGCAAGTCCACTTTTATGTTTTACAGAAAAGAGTGCTTATGTCCACTAAAAGACAGGTACCAGAATGTTTATAGTAGTAAAAATGAGCAATGGAAAAAAATTAGAAGCAAGCTAAACATCCGTCAACAAGAGAATGGATAAATCCATTGTGGTGTATTCAAAGTCCACAGCAATGGAAGAACCAACAGCTGACTGCAGCAACCCGGATGAATCTTCAAGACATCACGTTAAGCCAAAGAAACCAGACACAAAAGAGTATATACCATGAATCTGTTTTCATGAAGTTCAGGCACAGGCAAAACTAATCTATAGTAACAGAAGTAAGAATAGTGGTTACCTTTGGGAGATGGTACTGGGAGAGGACACGATGGAAACTTCTGGATTTTTGGAAACATTCTCAGTGTAGTAGTTACACAGGTGCATACATATGTAAAAATTCATCAAGATATGCACTTTATGTGTATTATTTAAGCATTTTACATATGCTATTTTGAAAGGGTTTTAAAAAAGAAAGAACTAAGTGAAGTCAGAAAAAGACAAATACCATATGATATCACTTATATGTGGAATCTAAAATATGACACAGGGACTTCCCTGCTGGTCCAGTGGTAAAGAATCCGCCTTCCAATGCAGGGGATGTGGGTTCGATCCCTGGTCGGGGAATTAAGATCCCACATGCCTTGGGGCAACTAAGCCTGTGTGCCACAACTACTGAGCTCCCACCCCTCAGTGAGACAGCCCGCATGCTGCAAACTACAGAGCCCACGCGCCCTGGAGCTTGCGTGCCACAACTAGAGAGAAGCCCGCGCCACAACAAAGACCCCGCGTGCTGCGAGTAAGACCCAACGCAGCCAAAAAAATAAAAAACAAAAACAGACACAAATGAACACATCTATGAAACAAAAACAGACTTACAGACATAGAGAACAGACCTGTGGTTGCCAAGGGGGGAGCATCGGGGGAGGCAAGGACTAGGAGTTTGGGATTAGAAAAGAAAAAATAAGAAAGAGTACTTACTCTAACTCTCACTTTCTCCACCCAGTCTATGGCTTTAGCTATAACCTCTGTGCAGTTAACTCATGAATCCATATTGCAGATCCCCAAATCTACTCAGGCCGCAAATACATGTTCGTAACTATATTATTCCTCCCCAGAAAATTTGCCTTCCTTTCCAGAAATGTGCAAGCTGTTCAAGACGACTCCTGTCTGTGACCCTAAGCACCATTGATCTCCAGGTTCAGTCCATTCAGCCCCCTATCTGTCCCTCCAGTTTGTCTCTTCCTCTCCTCACCGTCAGTGCCTTTGCTTAGGCTTAGGCTCCCATAATTTCCACTTGGGCCCCATCATCAGCCTCCTCACTGGTCTCCTTGCCTCCTTTCCTACAATCTCTGTGTTAACTCCTCAAGGCTGCTGTAACAAAGTACCACAAACAGGGTGGCTTCAGAAATGTACTCTTTCACAGTTCTGGAGGCTAGAAGTCTGAAAACTAAGGTGTCTGCAAGGCCACGCTCCCTCTGAAAGCTCTGGGGAAGAATCTACCAGCCACTTCTGGATTGCGGCAGTCCATGGCTTCCTTGGCTTGTAGCTGTACTACTCCACTCTCTGCCTTCGTCTTCACATGCCTTCTCCTCCCCGTGTCTCTGTTTCCTTTGCTTAAAAGGACACGAGCAATTTAATTTAGGGCCCTCCCTAATCCAGTATGATCTCATCTGAATCCTAACTAATTACATCTGCAAAGACCCTATTTCCAAATAAGGTCACATTCTGAGGTTTTAGGTAGACACAAATTTTAGGGAGGACACTGTTCAACCCACTACACTCCCCCTTCATAAAGCTATTCTCTGGCTGCCCAAATAACCTTTTAAAAACCCAAAGCTGACCATGGTCCTCCCTGCATTAAATCTCTTGGTGACTTACCATTAGGCCAGATGACAAAATAAAACCCAGATTCCTTAATATTCGGGAACAAGCTCAAAAAGACTTTGGCTTCTGTCCTCAAGAAGTTTATAACCTGGGGCTTCCTTGGCGGCACAGTGGTTAAGAATCTGCCTGCCAGTGCAGGGGACATAGGTTCAATCCCTGGTCCGGGAAGATCCCACGTGCCACGGAGCACCTAAGCCCGTGTGCTATGGCTACTGAGCCTGCGCTCTAGAGCCTGTGTGCCACAACTACTGAAACCCGCGTGCCTAGAGCCCGTGCTCTGCTACAAGAGAAGCCACTGCAATGAGAAGCCTGCGTACCGCAACGAAGAGTAGCACCCGCTCGCAGCAACTAGAGAAAGCCCGCGTGCGGCAACAAAGACCCAATGTAGCCAAAAATAAATAAATTAAAAAAAAAGAAGTTTATAACCTAACTGGTAGACAATCGTTAACATACAATGGAGTGAATAGTGAGTCTAACATCTAGTTATATGGGACACTAGTAATAATAGCACATGCTTACACAGTGCCTGCTGTGTGTCAGGCCTGGTTTTAAACACTCACTACCTACATTTTAGCCCCATTAATCTTCAAAAACAGTATTATAAGATAATACAGCTATTATAAGATAGCTACTGTTGTTACTTCCAGTTCACAGATGAGGAAATGGAGGCAAGAGGGGCCAGGACCTGTCCAGAGTTACACACTCATGAGTAAAGGGTGTGCCGGGAGTTGAACCCAGAGAACACCAGAGAGTGTGCTCTTAACCACAATATTACACAGCCCCAAGGGCGTCACGCCTGATTCAAGGTGCGCATTCCGACTTCTGTGAGCAGCACGACTTCTATCAGATCTCAATTTCCCACTGCACAGTTTCCACGTTGCTATTTATTTCTCTCCATTATCCAGTGGACTTTGAGTTCTTTGGCAGCAGGAGTTGAGTCCAGTTAAGGAATTAAATCATTTATTTAACGGTTTTTCAGTGCTAGCCTACTAAGTGTGCAGCACTGTTCCAGGCCCCAGTGAAGTCATGAAGAATAAGACCAGAGTAAAGAAATCACCTGCTCTCATGAAACTGACATCCTGCTTGGGAAGGGGGCTGGTGCTGAAACAAGGAACGGTTAGAATGACCGTCATATAGTCAAATACCCTGTTTTATTTTATTTTTCATACACGTTATTACTATTTGATAACGTGTATGAAAAATAAAACAGGGTGACATGAGAGTGACTGAGGACATTGCTTTAGATTGGGTGGCCAGGGAAGACCGTTTGAGGAGGTGACATCTGAGCACAGACTCAAACGCTCAGAAGCACCCCACCATCCAAAGGTCCAGGCAAAAATGTTGTAAATAGAGGAAACAGTATGTGGGAAGAACGTGGGACGGGCAAATTACCAAACTCCTTCAAGTCTCAGTATTCCCATCTGAAAAATGGGAACAATAGTGCCCGCCTCTTAGTACCGTTAGGAGGATTGTGTGAGGACTGAGTGAGCCAGAGGAAGTGCGGGGTCTGGCCAGCAGTAAGTGATGGTTTCTTCTTGTGTGTGTACACAGTTACACACTGCATCAGTCAGGGCTCTACCAGAGAAACAGAACCAGTAGGAGATGTGTGTGTGTGTGTGTGTGTGTGTGTGTGTACACACTCCTGAGCACAAGCTGAAGCTACAGCCCACACGTGGAACTTCTTCTTCAAGGAAACTTCAGTTCTGCTCTTAAGGCCTTTCAACTACTTAAAGCAGCGCCCCCCCCCCCCGATTATCTAGGATAATCTTTCTTACTTCAAATAAACTGATTATAGACTTTAATCATATCGTCATATCCACAGAATACCTTCACAGCAACGTCTAGATTAGTGTTTGATTGAAAACCTGGGGACTGTAGCTGTACCATGTTGACACCAAAAGCTGACCATCCCATTGGGCCAGCATCTACCCCAGTGCCTCCACCTGCTCAATACATGTTTGTGAAGTGAAGTGGCTCATTCCTAACCCCGGTACCATCATTCTCCCAGACAGACCTCAGTGTGTGACCACAACCATTCCATTGTCAGCAGGTAGTTATCAAGCACCTGTTATGAGTACTGGGGTGCAGGGGGTGATAGCAAAAAGGCACAATTCTGGGCCCCAGTCTAACGAAGGAGATGAAACAGCCAGATGAGTGCAAACAACCTATAGGTAAGTTCCCACGTGAATGTCTAAACCATCATCAAGTCCCTTTCATCTTCCAGTAATGATATTTCTCAGGGTCCTCTTTTTCTTTTTAAAAAATTATTATTATTATTACTATTTTTTGGCCACGCCACACAGCATGTGGGATCTTAGTTCCCTGACCAGGGATCAAACCCGTGCCCCCTGCAGTGGAAGCACAGACTCTTAACCACTGGACCTCCAGGGAAGTCCCGAGGGTCCTCTTTTTCTAAATGGGGACAGTAGCCCCTCAGCTAGAGTCCCTGTCTCCAGTGTCCTACCCTCCAGGTTGTCCTATATCCAGGCTGTTGCTTGAATCATCCTCAGACATTGCTTTAGTCATGTCCCTCCCTGCTTAAGAACCACGAGAGCCCCTCATTAGCTGCCAAGTCTAAACTCCTCTGCCTCGCTTTCAGGCTCTCCACAATATGACCCTCCTGAGTGACATGATAGCCATCTTAATATTTTTGAAGGGCTGTCAGAGAGAAGAAGGATTAGTGTGATTCTTTGCTGCTCCAGCAGGCAGAAGGAGATCACAGGTGGAAATTACAGGGAGACCTATGTGCCTCAGTAGAAAGAATTGTTCTTTCTTTTCAGTGTGTGAGTGTGGGCAGCGGGAGCGGTGGCGGTGAAAAAAGCTTGCGTTTACGGAACCCTGATAATGCAGGGAGTATTGTGTGCGGCGCTCATAGCATTGCTCTCTGCTCACCAATCTAAGGTAGCAGGAGGTAACAGGTATTGCACATCCAGTCTGAACAGCGATCGTGTGAGGTTTCTGATAGTTTAGACAGAATATTGTTTATCAAGCCTCCTATATCAGTGACCGAAGGCAACAGAAGGAATATTTTAGATTTTCACGAAAATATGTGTTTGTTTTTAATGCCTCATGTTCATGTTGTAGGTTTGGGTTGGAAAGACAGGCAGGGGCCAAATTATGTAAAGCCCTGTGGCCGTAAGTGAGGAATTTGGCCGCAGAAGCAGAGGAGTGACATGATTCTAGAATGGAAGCAGAGGACTAAAGAATGAACTTTCTAACCAGTGAACTTTGCAGCAATGACACAGATGGCTTTGGGCAGCAGTGTGCTCCCAGACCCAGGAGTGGGTCTGTCAGGGATGCTGTAGAGTGAAGTGGAGCTCAAGGAGGGATGACTTCTAAGAACCCTCCTACCTCTGACATTCTCGCTGGCTAGCCTTACCCCTTCCATCCCTTAACTTGCACCCTGGTCTCCAGTCAGGATCTCTTCAGCTCCTGCTGGGAGGTGGCACCAAGCTGTCTCCCCACTCTGAACCTTCTCTCTGTAACTACCCTGCTCTCCTTTTTGTCATTCATATTCTACCTCCCATGGCAATGCTCTTGAGAATAACTTAGTATGAAGGCACACCAAGGGACTGACTGAATAAGCTACTGTACATTTGTACAATGGAATGTTGTGTGGCCATTTACATTGAGGTGATGGAAGAAAATTTAATAATGTGGAAAGATGGGCATCACATACTGTTACGTAGAAGAAGCTGTTTACAGTGTGGTCCGATTTTTGAAAATTAACAAAAAATAATTCATAGAAAAAGTACTAGATGATGTGCACATCAAAATGTCATATTCTCTGGGTAATAGGATTGGAGGTATTTTCTTTTACTCTATGTTTTCTAAATTTTATAAAATTAGCATGACCTTTGATTGGATTTTATAAAAGTTTTTTTTTTTTTCATTTTACTATTCATCAAAGCCACCTCTTCCTCATTAACTCTGACCTACACTAATCTCATCTTTTCTGTCTCTCAATCTCATTGTTGGTTCCATGTAGTCTAGTATTGGGTTGGCCAAAAGGTTCCTTCAGTTTTTAAAGTAAAAATAAAAGACACATTTTTCATTTTCACCAAGAACTTTATTGAACAACATATTCACCGTTTTGTTCCCCTACCTTCCGCCATTTTTCAGGCAGCTTCATAATCCCATCTTCCCAAAACTTTTTATCTTTTTGAGCAAAGAACTGTTCCAGGTACCTTTTACAGTCTTCCAGGGAATTGAATTTTTTTCCATTAAGAGAATTTTGTAAAGACAGAAGTAAATGGAAATCCAGAGGTGCAATGTCTGGTGACTATGGCGGATGAATCAGAACTTCCCAGCCAAGCTGTAACAGTTTTTGCCTGGTCATCAAAGAAACATGCAGTCTTGCGTTATCCTGATGGAAGATTATGTGTTTTCTGTTAACTAATTCCACGTGCTTCTCGTCAAGTGCTGCTTTCAGTTGGTCTAATTGGGAGCAGTACTTGTTGGAATTAATCGTTTGGTTTTCCATAAAAAGCTCATAATAGAAGACTCCTGGGACTTCCCTGGTGGTGAAGTGGTTAAGAGTCCGCCTGCCAATGCAGGGGACATGGGTTCGATCCCTGGTCCGGGAAGATCCCACATGCTGCGGAGCAACTAAGCCCGTGCTCTAGAGCCCACGAGCCACAACTACTGAAGCCCACGTGCCTAGAGCCTGTGCTCTGCAAGAAGAGAAGCCACTGTGATGAGAAGCCCGCTTGCTGCAATGAAGAGTAGCCCCCACTTGATGCAACTAGAGAAAGCCCACGCACAGCAACGAAGACCCAACGCAACCAAAAATAAATAAATAAAATCGATTCTTAAAAAAAAAAAGACTCCCTTCCAACTCCACCATATATACAACATCACCTTCTTTGGATGAAAACCGGCCTTTGGTGTGGTTGGTGGTGGTTCATTTCGCTTGCCCCACGATCTCTTCTGTTCCACATTGTTGTACAGTATCCACTTTTCATTGCCCGTCACAATTTGTTTTAAAAACAGAACGTTTTCCTTCCGTTTAAGTAGAGAATTGCATGTGGAAATACGGTCAAGAAGGTTTTTTTCACTTAAGTGGAACCCAAACACCAAAGCGATTAGCATAACTAAGCTGGTGCAAATGATTTTCAAAGCTTGATTTGGATACTTTGAGTATGTCGTCTGTTTCCCGTGTGGTGTAACGTTGATTATTCTCAATTATGTCTCGATTTAATTGCTATCAACTTCACCTGGTCTACCCAACTCTGGAGCATCGTCCAGCAGGAAATCTCCAGCACGAAACTTCACAAACCACTTTTGACACGTTCGATCAGTCACAGCACCTTCCCCATACACTGCACAAATCTTTTTTTGCACTTCAGTTGCATTTTTACCTTGCTTGGAATAATAAAGCATAGTATGCCAAAAATGTTGCTTTCTTTATCCCCTCTTCAATATTAAAATGGCTACACAAAAATTCACCAATTTTGATAATTTTTTTTTAAATGCACACTGATATGACAGCTGTCACAATACAGTCTAACAAAATTGTTTCGAATGAAGTTAAAGACAACTAAGCGCTACTGGAGTCATCTTATGGAAAAAACCAAATGAACTTTTTGGCCAACCCAGTACATGACTACATGCTGCTTTGTGTTGATACAAGACTGTTTCATTCACATTGGTCTTGTATGTCAGATTAAGAAAAGTTTTCTCTGGCCAAATTGTGACTTATTGTCTCACTTTCTGCTTCGGATAGCACTGTGCAGGAATTGACCCCTTGATGGTGGTCCTCCTGGTGCCACAACAACCTACCTGGCTTTCCAGGAAGACTCTGAGCTTGGAGATACCCCCAAAGCCCACAGTTCTCATGGGTGTGGTGAGCCCATGAAAGTGAGGCTTGGTTCCTGACCCAGGTACCCATTCACTGGCATCCAGACTCTCGACCCCATCACGGTGTTCTGCCTCTGTCTTCTCGAGTGATTGGGCCCAGAGACCTACAGAATCTAATGCCCTGTCCAAATTCCAAACTCATCCAGCAGCTAGAACACAGTTGGAGACTGGAAGGTCACTTTGCACTCTTTTCTCATTATTTGTTATTAAAGCATTAGAGCTGAGGGGGTCTTTAGTGACTTCCATTCTTTCTGAAAATACCCCGTGTCCTTTTCTTGAAGAGTGGGCCTTATTGTCACAGTGTCTGCTGTGGTCCAGGTACCACGCCAGGCAGTAACTCTGGACAGCTCACCACAGGGCTAAGGTTTGGGGAGGCATCCCTTTGTTCTCATGCTTACTCCATGCTGGGAGGCAGCTGTTCTCTTAAACTTTACAAGCAAACCCTCTGAAATGACCTCTGCAATGACTTCATCATGCTCTTTTTACTCCACGGGCGATTCAAACTCCAGTGGCCACCGTTTGGCACTGTTAACATCTCTTCAGCGCTAAATCAGAGGGCCAGGAGAGCTTACTTAAGGCTTAGAAATGGAGACCCTGCTGTTTTCTTGACAGTTTGTGTCAAGTGCATTCAGACATGATCCTCCATAGATACTTGAAGGGCTGTCAGGTGGAAGGAGAACAAGATTTACTCTGTAACCGAACCCTGCTGATCTGCAACCCTAACCTCGCTCCAGTCAGGCACTTTTCTCTGTCTCCCTCACCACCATCCCTGCACAGACCACCATGCAGCCTTGCCTGGATGCAGACTGCAACAGCCTCCTCCCCAGGTCTGCCTGCCTGTCCAGTCTTGCTCCTCTAATCCTTTCTCAGAGAGCCTAAGTGAGGTTTCAGTTGTAAATCTCATCACACCACACCTCTGCTCAAAGCCCTGTAATGCCTCTGCACTGCCTTCAGGATAAAGGCTAAGCTCCTTAGCAATGCTTTTAACACCCAGCCCCCACTTGGCTTTCCAGCTGCATGCGTTGCCCAGGCTGTCAGCCCCACTGAACCCCTTGCACACTGAACCCCAAATGCTTCTCATTCTCTTACCTCCAGGTCTTTGCCTAGAACATTTCCCCGCCCTCCTTCACAGTTAGCTCATTTGCCTTCCAGGTGTCACCTCAGATGTCACTTTCTTCCAAAAGCCTACCCCATCACCCACGGCCAGGCTGGGTATTCTTCTGTCCTCCAAACGACTGTCTAGTTTTACCCTATCACATTTCTTGTCATTTTATCTTGTAATTGCCTGTTTATATGTATCTTCCACGCTCCTTGAGGGCTGGAATGTTGTTTTTTGGATTTAAAAAAAAATTTTTTTTGGGGGGCGGTTATCTATCACCGTGTGCCCAACACCAGCGCCTGACACAGACACTCAGTAGTTACTGAATGAATGACAGATGCAAAGATGATAGAAGTTTCAGGGGGGTAACTTCCACTCTATGTACTGAAGAACTTGCCAATAACTGGTTCAGTTACACAAAAAGGAACAGACTGACCCCCAAAGCACAGTGAAAGCCCCGTCCCTGTAAGTACCCAGAGCCCAAGTGGCCGTCGGCAGGGAGCTCCTTCAGATGGCAGGTGGAGTACATGCCCTCCGCTCATTTCCTATCTGCAGGAAGGCACAATTAGATTCACTTCTGGGGACAAAAGATCTGGGTCGGGGTCCCAGTTCTGTATTTACTGTGAGACCTTGAGCCAGTCACGGCCTCTCTGAGCTTTCCTTACCTGTAAAATAGAGATGACACCTGCACTGCCTACTTCGGATTTTGTGAGAACCAAAGGAGATCACGTATATGAAAGTACTTTGTAAAAGCCTTAAAATAAAATGAGAGGCACTGTTATTATTTACCACAGCATCGTCAGGACTTGCAGCTGCGCTAATCTTAGCTTTACAACTGCATTAGAAAACCAAGTGCCATGTGGGAAGTTTTACTGCTGCAGGCAGAGCTGAGAATTAGAGCAGAGAGATCTCCCTCTTCTGTGCCACGCCACTGCCCTAGGGAAAAGGCAAAAGTGGGGGTCAAGAGCACCTGTTTAGCTGGGATCTGCCAAAGGTCCATCGTTCCTGCCATCAGGGAGACTCCTTGGAGCCTATTACTAAATAAGGGGGAGTAGGGCCCCAAAGTCTTAAATCACCATGAAAACAGCAGAAACAAAAACTACAGACATACGCAATAAACCTTCCCCGTGGGCCCCTTGATTTACGCTTAGTCAAGAACAGTTGACAGCATTTCACTTCCCCTTTGGCAAGACAAACCCAATGAAACCGTTTAATTTAAAGGCTTTTATTAGGAACCAGGGGAATGAGCTGCTTATCCCTCTGTAACAGTCTAGAGCAGGTCACGAGGCCCAGGAAGGAGAGAGTGTCAGAGATGCTGTGCTGTGACTTGCTGCACTTGCTTAGGGCCCGGAAGGAAAGGCGGCGACGACGACGGAGGGCGGCAGGAACTGGTGTCAGCCAAAACACCAAGAGCCTGGGGGAGAGAGCCCTCTGCCTTCCTTCCCACCCCGCTCGAGGCTGGAGTGTGCCGGGAGACAGAGAACATGGCTGGAGTGGGCAGAGCAGCAGTGCTGGCCGAACCCTGGCTCCACTGAGTGCCGCTTCACTTGGCTGCCCTCCACTCTTCTTGCCGTTTAGTGATTAGGTATTTGAAGAACTCATACACAGACCATGCGATGGCTGTGGAGGGGATCTGGTAAATTACTCTCGCCTGCACCCCTCGGAAGTAGGCAGTCACCCCGCCGACTTGATACACCGTCCTGAAGGCACTAGCCATGCCTGTGATGTGTCCTGTAATGTTTGAGTTCAAAGCCAGGGATTCCTGGGTGTTGAGCAGTGTTTTGCAAACGTCCAGTGGGGTTGTGGCAGCGGCAGCTACAGCTCCTGCACAGGCTCCGGAGAGGACATGGGAGCTGGGGTTGTACCGTCTCTGGGGGTTAAAGTGCTCCTGCAGGAATTCATAGGTCATGAAATGAATGGCTTGGAAGGGAACGTTCATGGTTAGCTGCGTGGTGTAGCTGCGGTAAAAGGCCCCGGCCCCTTCATTTTGCCACACTGCCCGTACACAGTCTGTCACCCGGTGGTATGGTGAGTTGTACATTTGCATCCTCTGCTTCACCACTGGCGGTGCCATCAATGAGAAGAAGGGAACGGTGACAGCAATCAACCGGTGAGCAGGAGTGTCCAGATTCGGAGTCCCAAGTCAGTAGATCAGCCAATGGATTGGAGAGAGAAAAAAGTATGAGTGAATTGTCAGTCTGATTAGTGAAGGTTTCCCTTTTTTGAGAGGAGGGGATAGGAGAGGGTGATAAAGGGCTAAAAAATAATGGACCGAATTCTAGTAGGATTTCTTTAATACCAGCCAATTAACATATAGGATATATCTACAGTTTAGACTCCAGAGGGTTTCCTTGAAATAAGTACCTACCTATTATTGTTACCATCGTACCCTTTTGTAACTCTTAAGACAAGAAGTGATTCAGTGGCAGTGAACATAATAATGAACACATAGCCCTAACAATCCCAGTCCTCAGGTACACAGAACACTGAACTCTTACAACATGAGGATCTCATCCTTCCACAGGAAGAGGAGAAGGGCTACCAAAAACAAAATTCTTAGTCAAGAAGCGTACGGCTTTAGTTTCCAGACATCTCCTACCCCCTCAAGTAGATACATGTATAAGCTCAGGTATAATCTTCAGTTTAGCTTTGGCTCTTTCCTTGCCATGGCCTTGCCCAGACAGGTAAAGAACTGGAACTTTAAGGAACCTGGCAACTGTGCTATCCTTTCATATTTGTTTGGGTACCTCATTCTCCAACTGAAAAGCCAAGATCCAAGCAGCAGTAATAATAATAATCTGGCAGGGACTGAGCTCTACCAATGTACCTTTCATTCCTATCTCAACCATTCTTCATTCCAACAAGATAGGCAGTATTTTCAAATGTCAGAATCCATCTTCACCTTTTTGAAGAAAAGTAAAATAATCTGCTAAATTTTTTACATCAAATCCACTATAAAGCGGACTTCCAGGAAGGCCCAGGAATAGGCCACACAGAGCCATACCTTTTTCCAGGGAAACCCCAGGTGAATAAATCTCACTGAATATGCTTCCTGTCTAAGGGAATCCTCCTAAGCACGGACAACATGGAGGGAGTGCCCTCTAGTGGTAAGACAATGTAACACGCCAGGATTTCCCACCAAAACTGATGGGGTGCTCCCTGGCTTTCTCCTGCAAACCAAAAATAAAGAAAAAGCCCAGAGATGTAGTGCAGCTGCCCATAGAGGGAAAGGGTGAGGAATCATTACCTTCTGCTGGATTCATGGCTGCATCATGAAGTAATGTTGCCACACACCCGGCCGCTCCTGCAAAGGAAAAAACAACTGCCACATGTAAGGCCAGGAAAGGGTGACTGACTCATGGAGGACCCAGAGTGAAGGGGCGTAGCTGTGATAAACCACAGCAGGGAGAGGGAATGTTAAGAGCCAGTTTAAAAGATGGAACCCACTGCTTCTAAATGCCTGTTCAGAGAAATGAAGATACTTGTTCCCTCTAACTTAGTAACGCCATCAATCTACCTTCCACAGCTACGACAGGAAGGCCAGGAAGAGTCTGAGAAACAGCTCAGACTTTTTTCAACAAAGATGGCTCTGAGAATAAATGCAGTTCATGCTCCAGACAGGAAGCAGGTACACTGTGGCCAAGGGATGCCAGCACATCGCCTGCTTCCAGTGGCGGGAGAGCACGAGGGGCAGGTGGTTAGATCTCCACCACAGAATCTCACCTTCTATCCTGCTGCCGTATGCTGCCCAACCTCAGTCTCCAAATCCTAACATCTGTCCGTCTAGACCTTTCCCTCAGGTCCTGAACTACCGTATCCCTCACCCTCTCCTCTCCACTTTCACTTTGGTTTTTTCCAGGCTGCCATCCCTTCCATTACTTCCACACAACCTCCAACCCTCTGGTTTCTTTGTACAGAAGCCCCCCGGCCCCAGCACCATTCACTTGTTGAGGGCTTGTCATGTCCTCCATGATACAAACTGCCTGTGGGCAGCTGGGATCCTGAAAAGGTGAGGCGAAGAGCTGAAGCTCCACTGATGTCTTCCTTGGGTGGCTGGGTTACCTCCAACCCTGCCCCGAGGAGCAGGATACCACCCAACTACCAAGAAATACACAACGGGGGCAGTTCAGTGTGTGTCTCCACATTACCAGGGCATCAGAAGCTGATACCAGGGAGAGAATGAGAGGAAAGGGTCAAGCTGGTACTTAAGGGAGGATATTGTAACCCTTTGTTGAGATGCCCCAAAGAAGAGGTGGGGTTGACGCAGCCCACTGTCTGAGAACATCAGGTTTGGAAGTCCCTCCCCTATAATCTGGCCTACTCCAGCCCAAAGCTTCAGCTTCAAATCATGCTGAGACTGGAAAGCACTGACAACAGCAAAGCCCAAAGAGTTGGGAAAGTGGGAGAACCAGCACAGGAAGGCTCAATACCATTGGCAATATGGCTATTGCCCCCAGGGTGGATTACATCACTCAGTGTCTTTTTTAACTTTTCATAGCAGGCAAAATAGAGCGCGTGGGCGGGCCCTGCGCCAGTTGCTGTGACGTTCAGGCCTCGCATGGGCCTCCACAGCCCCTCCGTTCTTATAATCCTCCAGAGGGCCTCCAACACGTTGCGATAGCGGGCAGCTGGATCAGGCTGTAGGCTCTGCATCCGAGTCTGAAAGTACAGAAGGGAGAAGTGCAATGTCAGTGATGCTGACTGCGCACCCAATCTCAATACTCAGGCTTGAGCACTGGGCAGACCTACGTGAAATCACGCCAATAGGTAGAAGTGATACCTGGCATCCAGTTTTACTGCCTTCCAAATCTATGTGCAGTCTTTCCAAGCCTCGGCTGGACCTTTCTTTTTCTGGTCACCTATGACCCTACGAGTGGAACACCATTATGTTCCCTCAAAAAATCGCCCCTTGGTAAGCGTTCTTGAACCCAGCAACAAATATTAAGCCTGTGTTTCAGGAGAAGTTGCTTTTGTGTCTTAATAAACTCAGGCTAAGAGTTCTTTACAAGTGGATTCTAAAGTCAACTATTTACTGTCTACAACATACTTTATTATTTCTGAAGACTGATCCTGGGCCTGCTTCCTGGCCACATACTACACTGACTAATGAGATGACAGCTAATCCTTCGATATAACCTTGATGATAATCTGGCTTCTTCAGACTATTTGGCATTGGCAGCTGGGCCTGTAAGTTAAAATTTTGGCAGAAGTAGTATTCCTAATAGATGCTGCTCTAATTTCCTGGAAAAGAAAGTTTACCCTCAAACTATGAAGGTGGAAACCAATCTATTCTCTAAAACTGAGGGAGATTCCAGATTTCTCATCTAAACTGACTGAATCCCCAAACTGGCATCAATGAATAAAATTAGTCTCAGTGAAACATAACCCTTGGAATCTCTAGAGGATTCAGTGACTGGAATGAATGTATATGGTAGATACTGAAATTTGGGAAATTAATCTCACTTGAAATACTTCCCAAATCACAGACCTTCTCTGAAGGATGAGTCTCCAATGCAGATCTCTTGTCTGTTGATCTATTTCAAGGTTAGGGTGGCATGGAGACTACCAGATAGTATAAAATCAATGTCCAGGGACTTCCCTGGTGGTCCAGTGGTAAAGAATCCGCCTTCCAATGCAGGGGATGCAGGTTTGATCCCTGGTCAAGGAACTAAGATCCCACATGCCGCAGGGCAACTGAGCCCACGCGCCTCAACTAGAGCACCCGTGTGCCACAAACTAAAGAGCCCATGTGCTCTGGACCCCGCGCACCACAACTATAGAGCCCACGTGCCCTGGAGCCCGCGCACCACAACTAGAGAGAGAAAACCCGCACGCCACAACTAGAGAGAAGCCTGCGCATGGCAACAAAGAGTTGTGCTGCAACAAAAAGATCCCATGTGCCACAACTAAGACCCGATGCAGCCAAAATAATTAATTAATTAATTGATTAAATACTAAAAAAAAAAAATCAATGTCCAGTGCCTGGACCACAGTAGGCACTCAAGATTTGTTTGTTGAATGAATGAATGAATGAATGAATGAATCTTAGCTTAGCTCTGCACCAGTTCAAAAAGGCCATTAGTGAGCCAACAGGGGCAACTAACGCCCAAGTACAGTTTAAATTCCTACTTCATTCCTGTCACTGATTCAATCTGGATTTAAAAGCTTGAACCTTCCTGTTGGCCATCTGAAATCCAAGAGTAATGCCTTTTCTCCAAAGCATGGGAAAAAACGAACTAACCAGATTAACAAATCCTGGTTAGCTGCAAGCAATCCACATTCCTCTAGTTATTTTCTCCTTCCTGCTACCAACAAAGAACTGGTAGCCTAAAAGATTACTGAAGTTCAATCAGAAATATACAATATCATTTATCACAATGTGACACATTCTTTTCTACTTCTCAATTAAAAAAAAAAAGGGACTTCCCTGGTAGTGCAGTGGTTAAGAATCTGCCTGCCAATCAGGAGACGCGGGTTCGAGCCCTGGTCCGGGAAGATCCCACATGCTGTGGAGCAACTAAGCCCGTGCACCACAACTACTGAGCCTGCGCTCTAGAGCCCATGTGCCACAGCTACTGAAGCCCGCACACCTAGAGCCCGTGCTCTGCAACGAGAAGCCACCGCAATGAGAAGCCTGCACACCACAATGAAGAGTAGCCCCTGCTCACCGCAACTAGAGAAAGCCCGCGCACAGCAATGAAGACCCAACACAGCCAAAAATAAATAATTGAATTTTTAAAAAAACAACTAACTAATCTTGTATTGGGGGAATGTTTAGAAAATGCACTGTTCTGCTGGAGTCAATAGCATATTTGGGTAACTAGTCTTAAAGGTCTGGCCTCAGAGTCCTGGAACCGTTTACCCACAAGAGAAACCTGGACTGTGTGTAAGTTACAATGAAAATTTTACACACACGTCTAAATCTAACTCACAATTCTAACTCAATGAAAATACACCCTCATGGAGAGGACCCAGGCATAAGCCACACCAAATATACAAATATGGCTCCCCAAATTTGTGGGCCAATAAATCTCTCTCACAGAAAGATGAAAACCTCTTAAAGATGAAATCTCTAAGTAAGAATTAGTGAATAGTCTTCAACATAAAAAAAAACCACTGCCCAACTTTGAAGAAAAGCCAAACGGGGCTTCCCTGGTGGCGCAGTGGTTGAGAGTCCGCCTGCCGATGCAGGGGACGCGGGTTCGTGCCCCGGTCTGGGAAGATCCTACATGCCGCAGAGCGGCTGGGCCCGTGAGCCATGGCCGCTGAGCCTGTGCGTCCGGAGCCTGTGCTCTGCAACGGGAGAGGCCACAATAGTGAGAGGCCCGTGTACCGCAAAAAAAAAAAAAAAAAAGCCAAACAGGTAAGTAGTTTGGTAAGACAAGTCACATTTGAGTCAGAAAGGCTGAGTGGGAGACCCAGATTTGCTAGCTATGTGGTCTTGGGTATGTCACTTAACCTCTGAGCTTTAGCAATGTCATCTGTAACATGAGACTAAGAATGGCTGACTCAGAGTGCTGTTGTGGAGATTCAGAGTTAAGGCAAGTAAAAGCCATTGCTAATTTATGTGGTGCTAGAAATATAAGGCTTTTTATTGTATTCAACTATGTTTCTGAGAAATATTAGTTCATATCTCAGAATTTACAGATCACGGCAGTGTTGTCTCGTGTATAAGTCATTTTGCAAATATGCATGGGCAACTAACTGGTCTTTAACCACTAACAAATCAGGATTGATTTTGTATTTTTTGTTTTCATTTTAAAGTTCCTCTGTGTCTATGATTTATATGTCCAGCTGTTCATCTAAAGGTCATGTTTAGGAAGGAGCACAATTGTGAAATTCTGTGCCGTGCTTGGTTCTGGAAATCTGCTTTTGGGAGCCTGTATGGAAGGCTTGGGAGTCAGACTGGGTTTAAATCATGACTCTGCCACTAACTATGTGACCTTGCGCAAGTTACTTGCCTGTTTTCTTCATCTATAAAATAATGAAAATGGTATCTACTTCATGAAGTTGTTCCAGTGATTAAATCAGTAAATGTTAAGGCACATCACATAGTGCTTGACAAACATGAGCAATTGCCATTTACTGAATACTCATTATTAGATATAAGAAAATCAGATAAGCCAATGTTTCCATTTCCCAGCTGTCCACTGGTGAATGTATATAGATAACCATTTACATCTGGAGTTTGGAAAAGATTTACTTCCCTTTGTTCTTTCCCTCCTTAACTTATTATATAAGTAGATTATTTGCTTCACGACTACAAAGCCAAAAAGCAGCACCTTGGTGACAGGTGCTTAGCCAGATGATTTTGTGAAGAGTTTTGACTGCTTTACGCTGTAGAACCTATCCCTTTAGATAGTCTGGTGCTTGTCTCTGAAGCCCAGAAAAGGAATACTGGGATTCACTTGGGCTCCCAAACCTCCCTATTATGACCATGAAAATCACTGGTTGACTAACTATAGCCTAGCAAGGCTATGCTGACTTCCCATGGTCCTTCCCAAGGATATTTTAAGTCGACTTGACCCTGATAAGCGGTTTGGGGGTGCACAGGCTTGCATGCCAAGAGTCACTATCAGCTTTCACTTGCAAACACTGTGGTTGACCTTTAGGCTCCAACACAGATACCTGCCTCTAGTCTTAGGGTATGTTGGGCTGCTCTTCCTCTCCACCACCTATTTATGGTGGAAGAGGAAGAACAGCTACGCAAGGACAAGTGAACTGCAAAGCCCTTTCTGAATGAAGAAATTTGAATTTTACTTTCATGCCTGCACACAGTGTCTACTGTAAACAGTGTTTACTGACACTAAATCTTGATAGGCTCACCTACTTTTTCCCTCTAATCATTTAAATCCCAGCATTAATGGCAAATGAAAATGATTCTTCTAAAACACGCTTTTGTGTTTTTGAAGATTCCTGAGCATTTTTTCCTCCAGATGAAATAATTATTTCTTTAATGTAGTGCTTTGAGGCATGACTGTAATGTTGTATTAGTAATCTTTTAAAAACAAAAATTCCAAAGCTTATGCAAATGAATAAGAACTGTTCTTCAAAACAGTTATCTTGGAAGGCTACAAGCGACTTATTCCAGCAATGCTGCTGCAGTTATGCAAAACATTTCTGGAACTCCTCTTTCCAAAATGTTCCCTCAGTGGGTTTATCAACCTCAGGAGTAAATCAGTCTCCTTGCTTTTTCCAGTCCTACCTTATCTTTGACCCCAATCATCATTACCCATTTTGATCTCCCACCTGAACTGCCATATTTGATTCTGAATGGTCTCAACTGCTAAAACATCAACTCTGTCTTGTCACAGGACAAACACTTGCCCCATTTAAGGATATGTAGCCAAGTATTCTAGAGGCATTTCTAACAGAGTAAGTTATAAAATGTTCACAACAACATTAGCATTATGTAAATATATGGAGTAAGGAGATAGTCTCCTAAGGTAGTGGGACAACATTTAAATTGATAAGCTGAGGTAATATTTCTGAGGTAATATTTCTAAGTCAGTCACATTATTACATTGTACTTTTCAAGCCATTCAATAATTTTCATTACTCTCCTTGATCTAGTTTTCATTTGATACCCATCCTGAAAGACAGCACCCTAGACTATCTTGGACTTTACTCACAGTCCAAGTATAGTGAGGTTACTTTGCAGTTAGATCATGTTAACTTTTGGATATACAGCATTAACGACTCAGTCATTCAACCTAGACTCTGTTACATCCATGTCTGAATCTTTTTTATTTGTACTTATATGTATGACATTTCAATATTGTTAGAGCATTAGCCATCCTCTTACTTCTCTCTCATGGATTTTTACTATTTATTTCTATTCCTCACAATTGACATGCGTATTTAAAATTCTAGGGACTTCCCTGGCGGTCCAGTGGTTAAGACTTGGCCTTCCAATGCAGGGGGTGCAGGTTCAATCCCTGGTCGGCGAGCTAAGATCCCACATGCCTCGGGGCCAAAAAACCAAAACATAAAACAGGTGCGATATTGTAACAAATTCAGTAAGGAATTTAAAAACGGTCTACATCAAAAAAAAAATCTTAAAAAAATAAAATAAAATTCTAATATCCATTTTAGCCAAGTGCATTTACCACAGTTTCAAGGGTATGAACCTTGGTAGGAGTTACCTTGCAATGTGCTAGGATACTCCTACCAACTCGGTGTCATTCACAAAGCTTAAGGAGCACTTTCTCCATTTCCTCATCCACCTTACTAATGAAAACATGAAACGGTACTGGAACCAGGGAGCAGAAAAGAAAGACTTTGCATCTTCCAAGTAGATATTCTCCTCCTGAATATGTAACTTTTTCCTAATTTGAGAAGAAAGCATACATCCAAGAGCTGTGAGGATATTGTTTAACTATATTACCCTTAACATGTAAAGGAGGAACCAGTCTGTCATTATATTTATTTCAACAGTCTCCTTGGTTGTTCCTTTGCTAATGCACAAGAATAAGAACTGTAAAGAACAATGTGTTCCCCTCGTCACCCAGCTTTCTTCAGAAACATGACTTCTTGTACCCACTCATCAGCCTGCTTGGTGTGGCTGAAATTAGTTTTACTTTCACACGAATCATGCCCTCTTGTTGATCCCATTTTATTTTCTTCACAGTAACATCTACTTTCCAGTATTGTCATGCTTCCCTTCTAGACAACTTTTCCCTTTTTGTCAACTTCAAGTGGCTAAAGAAATACACTATGAGGTCCATCTCTCCTTGGAGGGCTGATGTGCTCCCTGCATATACACAATCCCAATCCCAGCTCAATTTTCATGTTCAGGAAATAGGTGGAGTATCACGCTTGCTGCACAGAGAAACCGAAACTTTTTCCTGAACATGGTCTTTCCCATATTATTTCCAGTCAGGAACTCTGAATTCTGACTGCACAATGATTTCCAATCACTCATGGGTTAAGATTTAATAAGTAAATACTTCCTCTAGCTGAGAGATCCCAGATTCTGGTTCCTGCCCCATCACTTTTAAGGGAAAACACAGCAAGGAGCTTGTGAAAGCACTGGCCAGAGGACATCTCTAGCCATTAAGATCCTATTGAGGATGTTCAGTAAGCTTTATCTTAATCAAGTTAGTAGCACTTACCTGTTCCCTTCCCATCCCACCCTATTCCTATTTAGTCCCAGTTGGGATCCAGGGTTCCGGCTGAAAGATTTTCTTTCCAGAGTCCCAATTTAGATCTCACTGACGGTGAGAAATTGGTCCTGGCTTCTGACTGGGATCAGTTCCCGGCCGGGACCTTTCTTGCATAGGTGTGTGCTTCAAATTGTGGTGGCAGGAGCCAGAAAGGGACTTTGGTCGGCTCCGGCTCTCGGCTGGGATCCTGGCTCCGGGCATGACCCAGGGGTCGGGTCAGCCCCAGGTGAAGTTCGGAGCAGGGCCAGGTCTCACCTTGACGCAGTCGATGGGGTA
>NW_020185331.1:2868889-2980399 GCF_003031525.2 Neophocaena asiaeorientalis asiaeorientalis
CGTTGCGTCTGCCTCAGGCGCGGCCCAGAGAGCCCGGGGCCTCGGGCTCCCGCTTGGCCCCGAGGACACGCCCCTCAGTCAGCCATTGGTGCAGCCGTCAATATAGCCCCGCCCCCATCTTACGTAGAAAATATAGGTCTGTGGTATTAGTGAAGTTGCCTGTCATTCCTCCGCCCCGCGGCGTTGAGACAGCTTAGATCCCACCCCTTCCCCTTTGATCTTGGAAGCTGCTTGTTTATTGGCTACTTGATTGGCCAACATGTAAGATCAACCCGCCCTCCGACTTTTCTGGAGGGCGGGAGAGACTTAAGGCTGAACTTTGATAGGCTCAACGACTCTTGATACTTTGAGCGCGGGCATTGGCCAGTTTTATGTCGGGATCCGATTGGCTACAGGAAGAGAGCGAAGCGCCCAGGGGCTTCGAGGGGGAATTTCGGGCCCTGAGTGGCGCCAGTAGAGCTGCGGGTGCTGCAGGCTGGATCGTGTCGGGGGAGGAGGGGAGGGCGGTGCCTGGCCTTCAAGGTCAAACCGCTGACGGATGCAGTTAGGCCCCTTCTAGAGCGCGCACCCCGAATCCCGGGACTCGCGGGTCGTGTGCTGGTGGGTGGCCTTGGCCCGAGAACTCTGTTCCCGCGGGATCTCGGACTGGCGTTGGGTGGAGCGGGCCGGGGCCGGGCATCCCCTGGCGAGGCCCGCCGGCATGTCGGGAAAGCTGTTGCGACATGCAGGAGGAGGCCCGTTAAACTCCGGTCAGGTCGGGATAATTGACCCCTCCGTGCTGCGCGCGGGCGGACTCCTTAGGGCCTGATGCTCCTCAGGCCCTAGCGCCCGGCACTGGGCTTGCCCCGGAGTCGCCAAGCAAACCCCGCAGTTGTTGAGTGAATGAGTTCTCCGGGGGCATACTGTCGCTTGGCCCTGCGCCAGGCCGAGAGCTGGAGGCGGGGAAGGGAGATGTCGAAACGGGGCGGGACGATTCAGAGACGACGACAGGTGGGGAGGCTGGGCAGGAGGCAGCTGCCCAAACACAGCAGGAAAGTACGGCAAATTTGGGGAAGCTTGTCGGACGCACAGCTTGTCCCTGAGCTGACTCACTGATGAGCTCCCCTGCCCGGTGATGATGCTTTTTGTGGTAAGACTGCTCTCGATCCCAGGCGCTTCGGCTGGGGTCTCAGAGGGGCGCTTACTGATTAAAGAACAATACCAGCAGTTCCCAGCCTTGAGCACCACCTCCTGGGCGGTGACGTTGCACAGATGGTGCTTTGCTAGGGCCGCGGGCTCGGTTGAGGAACACAGGCTTTCCCCACTCCGTCTTCCCGGCTTCTTCAGTCTCCCTTAACTGGAGCGTGTTTGCACAAGTCTCCCCAGTGTTTCCAGATCTGTCTTTACTCCCTCTTTTACTGAGATGATGATGTAATTGTGAACTTTTAAAAATCTGTTTCTAGCTTTTCCTTAGATAAGAAAGAGGTTTTTCTTTTTCTCCCTAAAGCTTAGCCCTTTTATGGGTCTCCGTTTTTCGTTTTTGTTTTTTTTTAACTTTTCCTATTCAGCACTGGCTATTTAACCTCTGGGTCTCGACATTTTGGAAAATAATGAAACTACAAATCCTCTTCCCCCCACCTCCTACCCCCACGCACACACAAAATTTTGCCTATAATTTCTAAATTTGCAGTGTCCCTGACAGTGACTCGTGGACCCCCTAGGGATCCATTCACTTCAAGTTAAGAACCATAGGTTTCACAAAAAGAAACCCACTCAATCCTGCTGGAGTACTAATTCCCTTTATTGCCAAACCTACTCCAGTAATGAGCTATACCTGCCAAGTCCTTTCTCTCCTTAAGCCCTACATTTTTACTCCTTTGTTCATTGGTCACAAATGACCTTTCCAAATCCAATGGTCTTTTTCTTATTCCCATTTTTCTTGACTAAGATAACACTTGCCCCCCATTGACCATCCCTCACTGAAACTTTTTCCTCGCTTCAGGAGACACTCTGTTCTACCCTTCAGACTTCTGAGTCTCCTACGCTTCTCTGCCCACTGAGCGGGGAACATTCCTGAAGGTTTAATGCTTCTTGTTCATCTTTAATACTTTAGAGAACTTCACTACTCCAAATCTCTTTTCCTCATTGGAGCCCTATCTATATGTCCCTTATTGCATACCTGTTAACTGAAATTTCCGTGTGAATATTCAGTAAGTATTTATTGAGTACCAACTTCGCTTGGCACTGTACTTGAAGCTGGTGATACAGGGTAGACAGAGTCTATGACCTCATGGAGCTTACTTTTTAATGGGGAGAGAGGGATAGACGAATAAAAATATCGGTTATCGGTTAGCTCTAGGTACTATGCTGATAACTGTAGTAAGGAGGTGTGATAACGTATGACAGGGTGGCTACACTTGTATGACCAGGAAAGGCCTTTCTGAGGAGGTGACACTATGGTTAAGTTCTGAATGACAGGCAGGAGCTCATGTTAGACCCAGAGAAGAGCATTCCAGAAGAAACTGTAGGTACAACAATCCTAAGGTGAGAACAAGGTTGGTGTATGAAGGAACAGAAAGGTCAGTGTGGCCGGAGCACGGTAGGGGGTTGGAAAGATAGGCAGAGGGTGAATAGCCACCCTAATTTCTGACTTAGCATGTCCGTTCCAAACTCAGCCTTTCCACTCCCCACTGCAACCAATTCCTCCACAATTTTTCATTTCTACCCAATCAATCAGACTCTAAAGCTGGGAGTCTTCCTTGACTACCTCTTCAGACTAATTATCCTGAAATGTTTTTGCTGTTGTTGTTCATGCTCTTCTTCTCCTTCCTATAGATATTATACTCTCCCAGTGTCTGATAATTTTACATCTATATTGTGATAATCTTTGAAAGGCCACCCTACCTCTGGGATCTCCTGGCTTCACCAGTATTTTGAGTCCTCTCCTTCCAGGGACATGGTAGAATTGTTCTTCCCACCTCCTTGAAGATAGGCATGGCCATGAGATTTGTCTGACCAAGGAAGTGTGAGCGAAGCATGAGAGCCACACATTACCTTCTCTTGCCACCTGACTGGTGACGTTCAGATGGTAGAGGCACCGTCAGGCTGGGGCCCAGGTGAGGATGATGAAGCAGTCACGTATTTGCCACCTCTTCCTCCCAGATGGACTTTCAGCATGAGTAAGAAATATATCTCTGTGGTTTTAAGATACAGATTTTAGGATTATTCCATACCATAACATAATCTAGCACAGCACTTCTCAGACTTTAATGTGATATTAATCACCTAAAGAATTTGTAAAGATGCCACATTATAATTCTGTAGGTCTCGGTGGGGGTCTAAGATTCTGCATTTCTGACAAGTTCCCAGGTGATTCTGATGCTATGAGACCCTGGACCACACTTCAAATAATAAGGACCTTACCCATCCTATCTGATATACCCTCTCAACACATCTACACACACTCTGTCCTACATCTCACCAGCACTTAAACCCTCCTAGAAAACAAACAAATTAGCAAGCAAAGAAACGACTTCCTTGGTGATATTCTTTTTTTTTAATATTTATTTATTTGGCTGTGCCGGGTCTTAATGTGGCACGCAGGATCTTTGTTGCCGCGTGCGGGATCTAGTTCTCTGACCAGGGATCGAACCCGGGTCCCCTGCATTGGGAGCATGGAGTCTTAACCACTGGACCACCAGGGAAGTCCGTCTTGGTGGTATTTTTTTTTTTTGCGGTACGTGGGCCTCTCACTGTTGTGGCCTCTCCCGTTGCGGAGCACAGGCTCCGGACGCGCAGGCTCAGTGGCCACGGCTCACGGGCCCAGCCGCTCCGCGGCATGTGGGATCTTCCCAGACCGGGGCACGACCTCGTGTCCCCTGAATCGGCAAGCGGACTCTCAACCATTGCACCACCAGGGAAGCCCAGTGATATTCTTTATAAACCCTGAATAGCTTCCCACGCCTGCAACTCCTCAGTCGGTCACTGTAGAATCTTAATTTCTTATATTCTTAGGACAGTTGTTTTCCCCATTCTCCCTTCTATCTCCTGGCATTTTCTTTTCTGTATTAATCTATGAGACCACTAGTTCTCTCAATGTTGTCTCAGTTATTTTCTTTAGTAATAGAAATTGCAAGTTTTAGCTTGGGCCCGTGGCTTCCCAGCAGAAGTCTATACTTTACCCAGCTTCTCTTACAGCTAGCATTGTCTGTGTGACTAAGTTCTGGTGAGTGGGATGTGAGTGTAATTGATACGAAACATCTGGGTTCTGCCTTTAAAAGGAAAGATTATGTCCTCTTTGAGTATTTTCCTCATTTTCTCCCTTCTTGTCATCTAGCATACAGACCCAAAATGTCAACCATTTTTGGCCATGAGGACAAGGCCTCTACCTTAGCAGGTAGCAGAGCAAAAGGTAAAGGAAACCTGCTACCTTATGGACTACAGTAATACCTCTGGACTATGCATGCTCTGGTACATGAGAGAACTTGTTTAGGTAGTTGCTGTTAGTCTGAATCTCTATTACAGCAGCTGATTTATATCCTAACCAGCATACGTTCTTCCCGAGAATGCATTTCTCTCTTACAAAAATCTCATCTTGAAGGTCTAAAACAGGTTCCACTACTTATTCCAGCTTACATTACCGTTTTTCCCTGAACTGCCATTGTACATGACCAGACATGAGGTATGAGTATAATATAGAATGGGGTTGATTCTGGCAGCCACACTTGAAAATAAGACTGATTTCTTTACAGTCACTTAAAGAGAAATTGATTCCTAAATTATCAAGAATAGACAATAAGAGCTGTAGGAATTCAGAGAGGGGGCAGTCAGTAAGGGCTGAAGGGATAAGAAGATAGAATTATTTTAGCAGTTTCAAACTGGAGAATGTGTACAGGAAGACTTTCCAACAGGTATGTGGGGAACAGTTTAAGGGAATCAATTTGCTGTTCCTCATTTTCCGTATCTTTCATAAAATTCATCTTCCTAAGAAAGCTGATGAAGCAGTTCTCCTTTCCTTCCTCCCGTTTCTCACTCTGTCCTCCCACCTTATGAAAGACAAGTGTGGGCTTCCCTGGTGGCGCAGTGGTTGAAAGTCCGCCTCCCGATGCAGGGGCCACGAGTTCGTGCCCCGGTCCTGGAAGATCCCACATGCTGTGGAGCGGCTGGGCCCGTGAGCCATGGCCACTGAGCCTGTGCGTCCGGATCCTGTGCTCCGCAACGGGAGAGGCCACAGCAGTGAGAGGCCTGCGTACCACACAAAAAAAAGACAAGTGTGCCTTTGCCAGTCCTATATCTTGTTATAACTTCATTGCCCTGGTGTGTAAAAACCTCCAGGTAGCCAGATGACCGAAAGAGCATCTTCTTTTGGAACTTTAGTTAGTTGCATCATCCTTTAAGCAATAAACTGTTTCCCTTTGCACATTTTTTTTTCGGGTGGTGGTAGTTACTGCAATCACACCACCTTTTTAAATTTTTTTGTTTGTTTCTCCTAAAGGATCTTATTTCTAAAAGAAAAAAAGGCAAAACAAGGAAAATCACTAATTTTGATCAGGCTAAGAAACAAACATCATGTCATCTCTGGCTCATAGGCAAAAATCCCCCCAAATTACTTTAGCTTCGCTGGTTCTTGTCTAGTAGGAAGTTTCAGTTCATTTCATACTCAAGTTGAAACAGACACAGGAAAAAAATATTATTTGATATGGTAAATCCATATTATTTGGGCACAAATCTTCTCACTGCCACTCATTTTTTCCCTTCATTTATGCATTTCTATTATATCCTTATTACCTTGACAGGAACATGTTGTAAATTATGTAAATAATCCCCCTAAACAATTATTTTTACACCATTTTGTAAACTCTACCTACTAGTCATATAAAACCTTCTCTTCTTTTTGCTGTTTATTTTCACAAACTAGACAAAACTGCACTCTTTTTTTTTCTTGGCTGCATTGGGTCTTTGTTGCTGCATGTAGGCTTTCTCTAGTTGTGGCAAGCAGGGGCTACCCTTTGTAGTGGTGCGCAGGCTTCTCATTGCTGTGGCTTCTCTTGTTGTGGAGCATGGGCTCTAGGCATGTGGGCCCAGTAGTTGTGGCACGTGGGATCTCCCCAGACCAGGGATCTAACCCATGTCCCCTGCATTGGCAGGCAGATTCTTAACCACTGCGCCACCAGGGAAGTCCCAAACTGCAGTCTTAAAAGCATCTACTTATGTACCTGGTAAAATAAAAATGTTCCCAAAGTATAACCTAAGATATAATGCCCTGAGCTTTTGGAAACCATTTCATTTAATTAGAATTAATATCTTCATCTCAGATGGTGACATGTTCTTTTAATTCTGTCAAATGTATAATTTTAAACTTGTTTAAATCTTGAAATGAGATTAAAAAACCTGTATATAATATTTTATTATACCAATTTCTGCCCATCTGTAATGTCTTCTTACGGCACTTTAACATGACCTAAATAATTGAAGTAGGTCTTTATTCACAATCAACAAGAAAAATCATGAAACACATTCTTAAGGGGTTTTCAGCTCCAAAACCAAAATGCCTTTAAGTGAAAGAGAAATAAGAACAATTAGTAGTCACTTGATAAGCCTTTTTGGGTTTATTTCCAGAGATTAAGTGATTACTCAAATGAATAACACATCCTTTTGCAAATGTGATGGTTTCTAATCCCTTAACAAATCTTAGGGATATGGAAAAATTGTGACAAAGATTTGGCAAAATGCCATTCATTTATTTGTGTAAAAAGTTCTTTGGTACCTACCTATAATAATAAAATATAGGAGTAGAATTGTTGATGATCTCTATTTCACTTTACCAAAAAATGAATCATCTAGTGATCTAGTCATCTAATTACATTAAATGATATAATTTAAAATGTTTTTAAAGCTCCATCCATCTATTAAGAGGTACAGTCCAATAAAGTTTTACTTTTTATGTAGGTAGTGATTCATCAAAATCTAATTTATAGTTATATTGTTTTCATATCCCAGTTCAATAATTATTTCCCTGATCTCCCTGACTTGATCAGTTCCCCCATCATGTCTCAGGTCCTGTATCTTACAGAGCTTAGATAGCTGCAATTTTGCATATGTTTATAAAATTATTTCATTACTGTCTATATCACCAGTAGATGGTAAGCCCCATCAGAAAGGAGTATCTTTTTTACTTTTTTTCCCCTGTGTCATTATATTTTCAGAATAGCTTAGTACCTGAAACACTGTAAGAATTTGGTAGAATTTATTTGCATAAATAAATAAATAATGAGTGAGACACTCATGAATCTTGGGCCTGAGCTGCTATTTCTCCCCTTAGGCAGTAGCAGTGACTGACTCATCCAGTAAGTTCCAGTTCCTTCACCCCTCAACCCTCCCCAGTGTCCTGCAGTTGTCACCAGAGACACCACCCAACAGGATGCTAGCAAAGCTCATCCCTTTCCTAATCACGGCCTTGATTCTGGGAAGCTGCCTCGGAAGCAACAAGCCCAGCCGTGAATTCAGAAACCAGGACTGGAAACAGAGTCCTGCCATTACTTTATCAGAGTTTACTAAGGTAGTGAGACTATGAATTAGCTTCTTCCTCTCCTTTCCTTTCTTTCCTTCCTTTCTTACCAGTGGTTCTCAAGTCACCCTGAGGACTTGTTAGACATGCAAATTTCTAGACCCTATCCTAGACCTATCAACTCATATCTCTGAGAATGAGGCATGGGAATCTGCATTTTCCAAGCAGATTCTCACTGTTTGATAAATACTGCTTTGTTATAACCATACTAATTCTAAACACCCAGGTGGTGCTTGTTTCACAGGCTAAAATTATACTCATAGCAGGGGCAGTGAAGCTTAATAGTGCTAGCCAATTCAAGTGTTCTTTCAGATGATATGTGCCAGGCCCTGAACTAGGTGCTAGGGAGACAAAGATGAGTAAAACTAGACATGGTCTCTTTTCTGGTGGCGCTTAGGGTCTAGCGAAGAGCACAGGCATTAACCAGAGACTCACAAATGTAACATTACAACTGGGATGTATGCTATGAGGGGAAAACACATGATGCGCTAAAAGCATATGTTAGAGGGACTTGACTTAGTCTAGGGAGTTATGTTACACAGGGAAAGTGGCATTTGAAATAAGATCTGAAAGATAAGAGTTAATTAAGCTAAGTCGGATGGGGAGCAGCAGAAGGGGTCAGGGAAGCAGAACTTTCTGGACAAAGAGACCGTCATATTGCAAAAGTCCTGTAGTGAGAGGCTTAAGCCAGTGTTTGGGGTAGAGGAAGCATAGATTGAGATGCAGCCTGGGAGGTGAATTAGGGGCCAGACCATGAGAGGCTTTGAAAGTCATGTTAAGGGTATCAATTTATATATCTTAAGAACAATGGGATCTCATTTTGAGTTGAAATTAGATAACATGGTCAATTTTGCATTTTGAAAACTTCTCTCTGGCTGCTGTGGAGAAAGATTGAGGGCAGCAACCCTAGAAGTGTTGTCATTATTGTTATTTTATGGATAAGAAAATGAGCTTTAACGAAAATAACTTCCTCAAGGTCACGCAGCTAGTAAGTTGTGAAAACAGCTTTCAAACACTTATCTCCCTGACATCGGAGTATAAACTTAACTACACAGTGCTGTCTCTCCAGATCAAGGTAATAAACCCCAAACAGAGTTAGTTACAATGATTTAAGGAAAGAAGAAACAAAGAGGCTTATCTCTGACTCATTCTGACATTGCCTTGGTCATGACTGTCAGAGATCAAGGAGGGAAGCATAGGGTAGCTGAAGTTCCATGACTTAATCCAAACTTCAGTTACCTAATCTGTAAAATGGTAATAGTAATAATATGTACTTCATTGCATTGTTTCAGGATTCAATCAGAAAAAGAAGGTTAAATTCTTACTATACTATAGGTTAGTTAGAAGCCAACAAATGTTGATTATTATTACTATTATTATAATTATTATTACCTATTTTTCTTTATGACTGTCCACCCACCCACTGCAGAAATCGATGGCATCATGTTACCTAACTGCCAATCAAGAAACAAAGATGCCCATGACTAGTTACTGTCCTTTGCTTCTTTGCACAATCAACTTGTTTCTAGACTAGCACACCAAATTTGGGATATCTCACAAATAAGCCTGACAATAATATCCTGACCTCAGATCCATGGCATGTATGACTTCAATTACTGTATGAGCTTTGTATCATAAAGAGTAGATTTAAATATTTTTAATTTCTTAAGTAAAATTGCAAAACTTTCCTTGAATATTATCAAAGACTGTAATGGTCTGTTGTCTTTGACATACAAAGAAGATAAGCTATTAGCAGGGAATGACACTTGGGTTATTTATCTAAGTAGATGTCATGTATTTTTAATGCTCTGTGGTATTGAATCCTTTATAAATATGGGATATCTTCTCAAAGCAACTAGCCAGAGTTACGGAGGCAAAAAACATTATCAACATCATCATTAGCAAAAAACAGCAGATGTGGGCCTCAAAACCATGAAGCTTGAAGCCCTGAATTATATGTGTAATTTTCCTGGCTGTTCTCCAGCTCCAATTCCCATTTTTACTCTTTTTATTACAGGTACATCCCTGACCGTCTTACCTGGTCCTCTGCCTTATCCAATGTGCATTTCTTCATTGCCTCCTTTTAGTCAACCAAGTCTTCCCTTTCCACCCCTTGGCCTTTACAGCTTAGTCATTACAAACTAGCATATAAAAGTCCAAGCATTTACATTAACTGCACCAAAAGGTAGTCAAATATTTTAGGAAATGGAAAGTTATCCTCACGGTGACAAAGGGAAATTGTTTCACCTTCGGATTTAACTCCCTCTTTGAGAGTTACTTACTGGGCTTCTGTTGTATGTGTGCCCAGCACTATGCTAAAGGGCTGAGAGGGCTGAGGAGAGGCAGAGAGTGCAAAAACGGGAATGAGCTGCAGTCCTTTTCAAGAAGATTGCAACTGTTGGTGAAAAGGACATGCGTGCATTTACACAACAGTTATAACAGCTAACTTTTATGAAGGGCTTACTCCTGTGCCAGGCAAGGTATATATTCTTTCTTTTAATCCTCTTCGGTTGTATATTAGTTATCTACTGCTCAGTGAACAAATTACTATAAAACACAGTGGCTTAAAACAGCAATAAACATTCACTATCAGTTTCTGCAGGTGAGGGATTTGATAGTGGCTTAGATGAGTGGTTATGGTGTAGGTTATCTCATGAAGTTGCAGTCAAGATGTTGGCTGGGGCTGCAGCTATCTGAAGGCTTGACTGGGATTGGAGGATCCACTTCCACAATGGCTCGCTTACACAGCTGTCAAGTTGTTGCTGGCTGTTGGCAGGAAGCCTCAGATGTTCTCCTTGTGGGTTTCTCCAGAGAGCTGCTTAAGGGTCCTTATGACATAGCAGCACATTGTACCACATTCTTGGCAAATTATTTTCTGCCTTTTTGCCTATAGCCATACTAGTGGGTATACAGTAGCATCTCATTGTAGTTGTTTTTTTGTTTGTTTTGCAGTACGCGGGCCTCTCACTGTTGTGGCCTCTCCCGTTGCGGAGCACAGGCTCCGGATGCGCAGGCTCAGTGGCCATGGCTCACGGGCCCAGCCGCTCCGCGGCATGTGGGATCTTCCCAGACCGGGGCACGAACCTGCATCCCCTGCATCGGCAGGTGGACTCCCAACCACTGCGCCACCAGGGAAGCCCCTCATTGTAGTTTTAATTTGCATTTCCCTAGTGACTAATGATGTTGAACACCTCATTTGCTTATTTGCCATCTGTATATCTTTTTTGATGAGGTGTGTAAATCTTTTGTCCATTTATAAATGTGCTTTTTTTGTTGTTTTATTATTTAGTTTTGAGGATTGTTTTTATATTCTGGATACAAGTCCATTAACAGATAGATTATTTGCAAATATTTTCTCTGCCAGTGTGTAGCCCATCTTTTCATTTTTTTCAGTGTCTCTTGAAGAACAGTTCTTAGTTTTAGTGAGTACCAATTTATTAAGTTTTTCTTTTGTAGATCATGCTTTTGCTGCTGAATATAAGAAATCTTTGCTAAGCTCAAGGTCACTAAGATTTTCATCTAGTTTTTTCTTTTACAAGTTTTATAGTTTCACCACTTACATTTAGGACTATGATCTATTTCAAGTTAATTTTCATATGTGATATGAGGTTTTTTGTTAGCTGTCAGTTTTTCATTTCACAATATTTCTTAGAGATCTGCTCATATCTGTACATAAAGAGCTTCTTTATTCATTTTTTGAGCCAAATTCCTGCTCTGATGGAGCTTATATTCTAGTTGCAGGAAGATAGACAATAAAACATATTGTATGTAAAATGGTGATATAGGAAGTGTGGGTGGGAAGGACAGTTATAATTAGGGTGGTTAAGTAAGTCTCACTGAGAAGTTGATATTTTAATAAAGACTGAAGGAGGAAAGGGTCTGGGTAAAGCACTGGGTAGGGAGAACAGATGCATAAAAACTCTGGCAAAGGGAACACTAATTACAAAAATCTTAAATCAAGACAGGGCCTGTCATAAGGTAGAAACTGTAAGGAGGCCCCTGTGGCTGAAGTAAAGTGAGTGAAGGGAATAACAGTGAGAAGTGAAGTTAGAGAGGTAAGAGGTATGTGACTTGTAGGCTATTGTGAGGACTAGGGCTTTTCCTCTGAGATGAGAAGCTACTAGAGAGTTTGGAGGAGTGACAAGATCTGGCTTATACTTGAAAGGATCCCACTGATTGCAGTGTTCAGAATAGACTATAAGGGGCAAGGGTAGAGACAGAAAGACCAGGAAGAAGGCTACTGCAATAATTCAGTAAGAAATGGTATAGACATTTCTCCAAAGAAGATATACAAATTGCCAACAAACACATGAAAGGATGCTCAACATCACTAATCATTAGAGAAATGCAAATCAAAACTACAATGAGGTATCACCTCACACCGGTCGGAATGGCCATCGTCAAAAAATCTACAAACAATAAATGCTGGAGAGGGTGTGGAGAAAAGGGAACCCTCTTGCACTATTGGTGCGAGTGTAAATTGATACAGCCACTATGGAGAACAGTATGGAGGTTCCTTAAAAAACTAAAAATAGAACTACCATATGACCCAGCAATCCCACTACTGGGCATATACAGTAAGAAAACCATAATTAAAAAAGAGACATGTTCCACAATGTTCATTGCAGCACTATTTACAATAGCCAGGACATGGAACGAACCTAAGTGTCCATCAACAGAGAAACGGATAAAGAAGATGTGGCACATATATACGTTGGAATATTATTCAGCCATAAAACGAAACGAAATTGAGTTATTTGTAGTGAGGTGGATGGACCTAGAGTCTGTCGTACAGAGTGAAGTAAGTCAGAAGGAGAAAAACAAATGCCGTATGCTAATGCATATTTACGGAATCTAAAAAAAAAAATAGTAGTGATGAACCTAGGTGCAGGACAGGAATAAAGACACAGGCGTAGAGAATGGATTTGAGGACATGGGGAGGGGGAAGGGTAAGCTGGGATGAAGTGAGAGAGTGGCATGGACATATATACACTACTAGATGTAAAATAGATAGCTAGTGGGAAGCAGCCGCATAGCACAGGGAGATCAGCTTGGTGCTTTGTGACCACCTAGAGAGGTGGGATAGGGAGTGTAGGAGGGAGACGCAAGAGAGAGGAGATATGGGGATATAGGTATACATAAAGCTGATTCACGTTGTTATACAGCAGAAACTAACACAGCAATGTAAAGCAATTATGCTCCAATAAAGATGTTAAAAAAAAAATGGTAGTAGTTTAGACCAGTGTGGCAGCAATGAGGTTAGTGAGAAATGGCTGGCTTTTGGATGCATTCTTAAGGTAGCGCTAATGGGCTTTGCTCATGGTCTTGATGGAGGGTGGGGAGTGGGTATGGGAGCAAGAGAAGGGTTAGGGCAACTCCAAGATTTTGGGCCTGAGCATCTGGAAGAATGGAGTGTTTCTTACTCCTTTACTACCATAGTGTGTCATCAAACATTTTAATCTTTGCCAGGTTGGGAGCTGAAAAAATGGTATCTAATGTAGTTTTTTCCCTATATTTTAATTGTGAAAATTGTCAAACATACAAAAAATTGAAAGAATAGTACCCACTTCACACTGACTTAATAAAGGATATTTATTAGCTCAAATAATTGGCTATCCAGAGATACAATGGAATTCAGGTTTCATTTGACTCAGTAACTTAACCATGTCATCAAGAATTTAGGAAGGAGGGGAAAGAGAGAGAGACAGACAGACAGAGAGACAGAGAGAGAGAGAGGCTCCCTCACTACACTCCGTAAGAAAAGCGAATAAACATTTTATTTGCCCCAGCAAATATGTCTCTTTATCTGGAATTGGACTATATGCCCACTCCTGAAAACACAGCTGTGGCCAAGGGATAGGATTTTGCCCAATACCTTAGACCTGGCTTGCGTGTTCCACTCCTAGAGCCAGGGTGAAAGAATCCTCAAGTACACACGGCCTATGCCTGGGGAAGGTGCCCACACTCAAAATCGGAATGGATGCCAAGAGAAAGGGATCAATATCTTCCCCATGCCTTCGTCCCAAGTACTATGGGAATTTTAAACTTTGCCATACTGCACCCCACCTCCCCAGCTGGAATCTCTGAAGAGTGGCCTTTCATTTCTCTGAATGACCTATGGCATTGATTTCCTGCGTTTGTCAAATTTTCAATCATCCTACTTGTTAATTCACTTCCTACAGTTGCTGTCATCTTTTTTGCACTGCTATGCCATCATTTCTCAAGATACTCCGACACATGGCAGTAGTGTTATCAGACTTTTACTGAAGGTTTAGGGTCATGGAGAGGATTATAGCATAGCGCAGAATTCAAAATTGAACCCTGGATGTCAATGCTATTACCTGAAATTTCCCTGACCACCGTGTCTTGGGGACTAGTGATTTTAAAATATGTCTGCAAATTGTTTGATACTTCTCTCTTCAAAAAGTGGAGCCTAATTGCCCTACCCTTGAATGTGGACTGAGAGTTAGTGACTCGCTTTTAACAAATAATATGTGGCATAAGTGAAGACATGGCTTCTGAGGCTAGGTCATCAAAAGAATAAAGCTTCTGGGCTTCCCTGGTGGTGCAGTGGTTGAGAGTCCACCTGCCGATGCAGGGGACACGGGTTCGTGCCCTGGTCCGGGAAGATCCAACCTGGCACTCACACTCTCCCTCTCTCTCAGATCACTCTGGGAGAAGCCAGCTTCCATGTCATGAAGACACTCAAGGATCCCTGGAAAAGTCCCACATGAGAAGGCACAGAGGCCTCCCACCAATAGACAGCATCAACTTGCCAGCCATCACTTAGCAGCGCATACTTTAGTGCCAGTTAAGATGTTAGATGACTAGAACCCCAGCTGACATCTTTTTTTTTTTTTAATGTTTATTTGGTTGCACCAGATCTTAGTTGAGGCATGTGAACTCTTAGCTGTGGCATGCATGTGGGATCTAGTTCCCTGACCAGGGATCGAACCCAGGGCCCCTGCATTGGGAGCATGGAGTCTTATCCACTGTGCCACCAGGGAAATCCCCCCAGCTGACATTTTTTTTTAATATTTATTTTTATTTTTAAAAATTCATGTATTTACTTTTTTGGTTGTGTTGGGTCTTCGTTGCTGCGCGTGGGCTTTCTCTAGTTGCGGCAAGCTGGGGCTACTCTTCGTTGTGGTGTGCGGGCTTCTCATTGCAGTGGCTTCTCTTGTTGTGGAGCAGGAGCTATAGAGCGCAGGCTCAGTCGTGTGGCATACAGGCTTAGCTGCCCTGAGGCATGTGGGATCTTCCTGGACCGGGGATCAAACCCATGTCCCCTACATTGGTAGGTGGATTTTCAACCACTGTGCCACCAGGGAAGTCCCCCAGCTGACATCTTGATTGCAACCTCATGAGAGACACTGAGCCAAGCTGCTCCTAAATTCCTGACCCACGAAAACTGGGAGAGATAATAATTTGTTATGCAACTATAGACAAAGAATACAGGGACTCTCTCATGTGCTCTTCTCTCCAGTCCCAACTGTCACCATCTTGCAGAGGTCCCTCATCTTTCTTTTATCTCATTTGTTTTTTCCTTTACCAGAGCTCCCTGAACCTAGTTTCTAGAGGGAATGCTCAAAATTCCTGTATTTTATTTGGAGAGTAATTGAAGTCTTCTTGGTCTAAACCTCTCCCATCTAGACTAAGCCCAGGGGATCCCACTCTCCCTGACCAAACATACCCATTATGGTCCAAAACCTAGATATTCTGTCTTCCTACCTGGCCAGCTGGTACCAGGTCCACTCAAACAGCTGCCAGCTTTTAGAACAAGTATTCTTGCCCTAATAGAAGAATGCGTGAGCAAAGTGCTACAAGAGCAGAGAGGAAGCACCTAAGCTGACTGGGGGAGCTCATAGAGAGAAGGTGACATTTGAGCTGAGTTTGGAAGGATAAGTAGGAGTTCATTTGGTAGAGAAGTGAAAGAAAGTCATTTAAGCAGAAGTAATAACAAGTACAAGGGCTCAGAGGTAAGAAAAGGCATAATTCTGAGACCTGTAAATATGTCAGGGTTGTGCATGAGAATACCTGTTGAGGAGCTTGGTTGATGTTGGGGGCTAGATCATATCAGGCATTGTAAGCCACATATATCAGTTAGGAGACCAAAGCTAACAGAATCCCCTGATTCAACTGACTTAAAAATAAGAACAATAATGAATTTAGTATCTCAAATAATAAGTCCGTAAGTAGGGCTGCTCCCATGTTGGTTACCTTCACAGCTTAATGATGTTATCAAGGACCCAGGTTTTTTCCATATTTCTATTCTGTTATTCCCAGGCTTGTCCCCTATCCCCCACCCCAACCCTACCCCCGTGGTTGTAAGATGACTAAAGCAGCTGCAGGTACCCTTAAGATTACTTCTGGAGGTAGAAAAGGGGCCTTTTCTTCTCTCTCATTATGTAAACTTTTGATTGACATACTCCTTTTAAGATGGAGAAAGCCTTTCCCAGAAATGTCTTCCCTCCTCCTCCCATTCCTCCCAACAGCTGACTTCCCTTTAGTATCATTGGCTAGAATTGCATCATATGCCCAGGCTCAGTATTTGGTAAGGGAATAGGCCACCATGATTGATATAGACCAGTCACAGTTTACTCCCTAGGGCTGAGGTGGGAGCTAGCACTCTTGAAGCACATGGTGAAGCATAGCAGTGTGGTTACTAGAATAAAATTGGGATTCTGTTAACAAGGTGGAAGAGAGATCGTTGGCGTTTTGGCTAGGCAGTCAGCAGAATCTGCCACACCATGCCAAGGAATTTGAACTATCTCCCACTGGGATGGGAAACCACAGAAGATTTTAAAACAGGAAATGGCATGATTATATTTCACTATGTCAGAATAGAGGGGTACTCAAGAGGGGCATGGGTCTGGAGGTAGGGCCACCAGTTAGAAGATTTCATCAGAAGATATTAGAGAGGATTTTAGGCATTTGAATTAAGAACACCTAGTGACTAATTGGAATAGGAAAAGGAAGTAGAAGGGATAGATTCAAGAATGACTTGCATGTAAACTAGACAGCTACATGTCAAAGAATGAAATTAGAACACTACCTAACACCATACACAAAAATAAACTCCAGATGGATTGACCTAAATGTAAGCCCAGACACTCTAAAACTCTTAGAGGAAAACATAGGAAAAACACTCTTTGACATAAACCACAGCAAGATCTTTTTTGACCTCCCTCCTAGAGTAATGGAAATAAAAACAAAAATAAACAAATGGGACCTAATGAAACTTCAAAGCTTTTGCACAGCAAAGGAAACCATAACCAAGACCAAAAGACAACCCTCAGAATGGGAGAAAATATTTGCAAATGAAACAACGGACAAAGGATTAATCTCCAAAATATACAAACAGCTCATGGAGCTCAATATCAAAAAAAACAAACAATCCAGTTAAAAAATGGGTAGAAGACCTAAATAGACATTTCACCAAAGAAGACATACAGATGGCCAAGAGACACATGAAAAGATGCTCAACATCACTATTAGAATCAAAACTACAATGAGGTATCACCTCACACCGGTCAGAATGGCCATTATCAAAAAATCTAGAAACAGTGTTGGAAAGGGTGTGGTGATAAGGGAACCCTCCTGCACTGTTGGTGGAAATGTAAGTTGATACAGCCACTATGGAGAACAGTATGGAGGTTCCTTAAAAAACTAAAAATAGAACTACCATATGACCCAGCAATCCCACTACTGGGCATATACCCTGAAAAAACCATAATTCAAAAAGAGACATGTACCACAATGCTCATTGCAGCACTGTTTACAATAGCCAGGACATGGAACCAACCTAAATGTCCATCAACAGATGAATGAATAAAGAAGATGTGGCATGTATATACAATGGAATATTACTGAGCCATAAAAAGAAACGAAATTGGGGCTTCCCTGGTGGCGCAGTGGTTGAGAGTCCGCCTGCCGTTGCAGGGGACACAGGTTCATGCCCTGGTCCGGGAAGATCCCACATGCTGCGGAGCGGCTGGGCCTGTGAGCCATGGCCACTGAGCCTGCGCGTCCGGAGCCTGTGCTCCGCAACGGGAGAGGCCACAATAGTGAGAGGCCCGCATACCGAAAAAAAAAAAAAACGAAATTGAGTTATTCGTAGTGAGGTGGATGGACCTAGAGTCTGTCATACAGAGTGAAGTCAGAAAGCAAAACAAATACCGTATGCTAACGCATATTTATGGAATCTGAAAAATAAAAAATGGTACTGATGAACCTAGTGGCAGGGCAGGAATAAAGATGTAGACATAGAGAATGGACTTGAGGACACTGTGGCGGGGAGCGGGGAGCTGGGGCAAAGTGAGAGTAGCATTGACATATATACACTACCAAATGTAAAATAGTTAGCTAGTGGGAAGCCGCAGCATAGCACAGGGAGATCAGCTTGGTGCTTTGCAACGACCTAGAGGGGTGGGATAGGGAGGGTGGGAGGGAGGGTCAAGAAGGAGGGGATATGGGGATATATGTATGCATATGGCTGATTTACTTTGCTGTACAACAAAAACTAACACAGTATTGTGAATTAATTATACTCCAATAAAGATCTATTAAAAAAATTAAAAAAAAAATAACTTGCAGAAACCTGCTTGGGTGAATCACAGGGTATTTTGTCAAAGTTGGGAATATGCATGGAGGAGGTTTGGGTGGATAAGGTGAGAATGGAGAGACAGTGAATTTAGTCTTCGACAGTGAGGTACCTACAGGACACATGAAGAGAGATCAGTAAACTTGGAGGGGAGAGCAAAGACCACATTAAATTCCATTAGAGGTTAGGGCAGGATGGAGTGTGGAATGAAGGAGAATTGATGAGGAGAAATAAAGCGATGCAGACAATGGACACCTAGTGTGGGACTGGTTTGACTGATTTTGCTCAGGGTGGGTAGAGTCAAGGATGCCTTGAGAAAATTGCAAATGTAATTGTAGACAAGCCTTTAAAAAGCAGTTAAAAACCTGTTTTGAAATATGGATTTCTGTAATTTGTTTCAACATGTTGAATTACAGCAAATGAGATGGAGAAATGATCTCAACCCATTTTTTTTGGCCTCCTAACTGGAAACCTCAGAACTTAGCCCTGTAGGCTGTTAATCAGATAAGCACTGCAGGCTTTACCATGCCTGAGAGCATATGGAGTGATTGAAGTAATTATTGTCCAAACCAGATGGACAAAGAAGGTATAATGAGAAAGTGTTGGGATTAAAATGTAGGTTTCTTTTCTGTTTTATAACAGTAGTTACAAAATATAAATTAGATGTTTCAATGCACCTTCAAGTTCTAAGTTAATATAGTTCATAAACCATATGAAACAAGTACTATTTAAAACATAAATAGGAATTTTATTTCCACTCAAAAACACTCATTTAGTGGAACACTGGAGTTTGAAATATACATAGATTAGATTTAGAACTGCACAGTTGGCAGGCAACTTCAAGAATTAAAAAAAAAAAACAAAGCCAAAACATTTGTTGAGCTTTTCCTATGTCTACCTTGTTCCAGGCACTGAACTGGGCTCTAGAATAAAATCACCTGGTATTTTGTAATTTTTTGTGGTTAATCCTAAATTTATGCAACTATTATACTCGATGTGGTTTCTGGGGCCTGGATAAAATATAACACTTGAAGCAGAGTAGGGACTGAGGGACAAAAAGAAAATTGAGAATTGAAGGAGAAAAGCAACCTAGGAAACCCAACAAGATTGGGAGGGTAATGGAGGAAAAAAGAAACAGTCATGAGAGACTGAATACGCAAACTGGATAATGGCCAGACCGTATATGACAATTAAAACTGACCCACAGCCTCTGCAGCAATCAGCCCAGAACCCTCATGACTGGTCAATAACTGTCAGCTTCCCTAATTTTTGCCCCTGCCCTTCCAACTCAGGACCAACTGGTGAAGGTCAAATATGCTCCCCCAAAACAATCACATTAGATGCCTGGCTTCTAGTTAGCCTGCCTCCAGCTTCCCCATGCCATTCGGTGCATACATGAAATCTTCCCTTTTTGTTTTTCCACCTTAAACTTCCCCACTCCCTTGACAGCCTTTGATTCTCTGCCAGATGCCAAGTGATAGCGGTTGACTGCCCTGTTATAGCAGGCATAGAATAAATAGCCTCTTTGTTCTCATTTGGGTGGTCTTCATTTATTTCCACAGTCATTCATTCACATATTTAAAATATATTAGTTGTATTTTATGTGCCAGGCAGTACCCAACATTGCTATGCAAGCAGATAGTCCTTGCCCTCAAGGATATTCTGTCTACTGGGATAGACAGATACGTAAATATAATTGTAATTCAATGTGGTAAGTGAAACAACATATAAAGGAGGTGTAAATCAAGTAAGGCTTTTAGGGGAAGTGACCCTTAAATCGAGTGGTAAGGGTTGAGGACGAGTTGACCCGGTAAAGAGGCAGGGAAGGATACTTAAGGCAGGTGGAGGGGAGGGGTGGAGAAGGCAGAGTGCGAGCAAAGCCCAAGAGGGCAGAAACCACAGAGGTGCGTTGCTGGAGCATGATAAGGGAGGTGCGGAGCAGCAGCAGATGCTGCATGGGCAGGTCGTGGACGGCCATGTGTGTGCCAAGTTTGTAAGGACTTGGATTTCACCCTGTCCAAGCGGCTCCCGCCTGGACATGAGAGAAGGGGCTGGTGTAAGCAAGGTACAAAAACAACATTCAGGAAACATTACCTTTTGTGTATCACCGTTAAGGTCCGGGAGGGCAGGGACACAGCCGCTCTTAATGTTTGGCTCACAGTAGACATTAAATGAATGTTGAATGAATGGATATAAGCGCTGCGGTGTAGTCGTCATTACCCCCCAACTTGTGTTTTTTTCTCATGGGACAACACAGTGGATCCGGGGCATCTGTTTGGGAGGCTGTAGGGAAGGTTTGTGGTGGGAGAACTGCCATTCTGCAGGGCAGGATTTGTGGACACAAAACCTCCGACTGGCTTTAGGCAAGGGATGCACTTGTGTCGCGAACACCCCGAGACCCACGCACCCGAGCCGCTCCGTCCTGAAAACGACCGCAGAGAAAACAGCCAGCAGAGAACTAGCGCCACCGAGAGGGTAGCAGCCGCAAAGTACCTGGACGCCGCTCCGTACTGCTCACCTGTGAGCCACAGCCGGCCCCATCAGGCGGAGCCCCGCACGACGCCCTTCCGGATTGGACGCGCTCGAAATCCCGGGGCGGGCATTAAGGCCTAGCGCTCTAGGGGACTGGCCACCCTGGCGGACCGACGTGCGGCCGACGGAGCTGGTTCGCCCGCGGCCCCAGCTGGGCGGAAGGCGGGCCCCTCTCCGCGGGTCCCCTGTCAGTCATTGGCTCCCTGCGGTTTCCTTGGGGACGTGGCGCCGCCGGCGGCCCAGGCCTCCTTCCGGCTCGGTTAGAGGCCGCGGGGAGCATCTCCGGACCTAGCAGAGCGGAGCTGAGGGAGCCGGCGGGCCGCTCGACCCGTGAGTGTGAGCTCGGGAGGGCTGCGGGGCCGGGAGGGGCGGGCCGCGGGTTCCTCGAGGATGTCGCTGGCCCTCTAGAATACCCCGCACCCAGGGAGCCTGGGTAGGGTCCACTGAGCCCCAGGAACAAGAGCATACGGATCTGGAGTGGGAGCCTGGGGAGTGGGTGGACGCCATGAGCTTCTCGTGGTGGGGTATGGGGTCTAGTCTCGTGGGTACTGCTGGAGGTGAGCCGGAACCCCAACCAGCTCTTTCCAGACTGCAGACTTCGGAGATGACTGGGACGAGGAGACCACCTTCTCAAGGCAAAAGGAAAAGGAGGTGACAGGCCTTGAGACCACTGAAGGGAACCCATGGCTAGGTAAGGTTGCAGACTTTATCCTCAGCTGGGAGCTCGGTGGGGGGTGGCTGGGAGACTGTTACGAGTGAGGTTTGCTCTAGGGCTGCATATGGACTTCGCAGCCTGGTCAGATGGATGCCAAGATCAAAGCTGCATTCTTTTGAAGGCAGATTCAACAATACCTTACAGCTCAGAGCCCCCGGGGTGATAGAGTGAGTGCTTGCTCAGCTCTGGTAAGTGCTAGATTGTAATGTTCTTTCAAGTTTCCACTTGAGTGAAGCTAGGTACCCCTTGAGGAGGTTAAAAAAAACCCAAAAAACAAAAACAAAACAAAAAAAAATTTTTTTAATGAACTTTGAAAACAGACCGAGGTCCTTCTGAATTACTAGGGAAAGTGAACTTGACAGTTGAGTATGCTTATCCATACATTATAACACTCTGAAGCTTTCAGAAAAGATTAATGTGGATCTGTGGAGCAACAGGTACCAAATGAGACAGTTGTCAAATAGAGTAAGTGGAGAAAGATGCAGAGCAGTAGGTATGGTGTAAAACCAAAGGAATGGAGACACACACACAGACACACACACAGATATATTACCTATATGGTATGTATTTATGCTTGTGTATACAAGAATATCCCTGGGTAACAGTGGTTGCCTCTGAGAGGGAAATGATGGGGTTAAGGCACAAGACTCACTTTCCACTATATATCCTTTAAACTGTTTGATTTTTTTTTATTGTGTGCGTATGTTACGTATTAAAATATTTTTAAAAATCAGTTGACTAAATTTTCTGACTGTCCAGTTTTTTTGACAGCATTCTTGATGGGAATATTACAAGTGCTCTGATTCTTCAGCGTTATGAGATTGCACAGGGAGACTGGTGATCTTTTCATTAACATGAAGTTGGTTCTTTGAACTGCAATCCCAAAGTGCACTCTGAAAAAAGAGCGGAGAAGCCTCTTTTTATTTATATAGTAGAAGCTCCATGAACTATATATGTCCTTTTCTAAAATTCGAGACTAAATGAACATTTAGACTTCTGGGGGCATAAATTTTTTGCCTTTATCAGGAAGCGCTTTAATTCAGCTTAAAAACCATTTTTTAGCACTGGATTGTAGAGACTTTTCTTACTAATGTTTGTCTCATTTCAGGATCAGTTTTTCCTACCTCTGCCCAGCCTCTTGGTACTTCACTGTGCCCACAGTGAGCCCATTTCCCCGGCAGCGGGTGGCATTCCTAGGACTCTTCTTCATATCCTGTCTCCTTTTGCTTATGTTAATCATGGACTTTAGACATTGGGGTGCTTCATTACCACGAGACAGGCAATATGAAAGGTGAGTCAGCTTTACATCACTTCGATTGGCTTTGGTGTTGAAGTCATAAATATTTTGATAAGCTGTTTAACACACTACCACCTTTGACTCTTTTGGGGAATACCGCACTTTTATTAGTAAAACTGCATGCCACTTATTACATAAAGAAGATCTTAAGCCCCATTTAGGCAATGTTTAGTTTTGATTCAGGAATGCTGTTGCTGCATTTTAACCGTGAAAGACATCTTTCTGTTTTTTTGTCTTGGTGGGCTGACTTACTGGGTGCATAAATGTTTAGGATTGTTATGTACTCTTGATGAATTGACCCTTTTATCATTATTAAATGACTCTTTATCTTTGACTATATTCTTTGCTCTGAAATCTACTAGTCTGGTATTAATATATCAATAGCAACTTCAGCTTTCTTGTGTCAGTGTTAGCATGATAGATGTTTTTCCATTCTTTTAGTTTTAGCCTATTTGTGTCTTTATGTTTAAAGTGAGCTTCTTGTAGGCAGAGTTTAGTTGAGTCTTTCTTTCTACCCAATCTGGCAATGTCTGCCTTTTATTTGGGCCCTTCAGGCTATTTACATTTATCAATTGTTTAGATTTTAATCTGTCTTGCTATTTGTTTTCTGCTTGTCACATCTGTTCTTTGTTTGTCTTTCCTCTTTTTTTCCCTTCTTTTGAATTGAGTACATTTTTTGTGATTCCATTTTAGCCCCTTTCTTGGCTTATTAGATATAACTGTTTTTATTTTTTCAGTGGTTGCTTTAGGGTTTAGAGTATACGTCTTTAACTTATTACTTCAAGTAATATTATACCTCTTCACACACAGTGTAAGAACCTAACAACAGTGTACTTTCATTCCTCTCTTTCCCCTTGGCCTTGGTGCTATTGTTGTCATATCTTTTACTTCTACATATGTTATAAGCTCCACCATGTGTTATTATTTTTGCTTTAAGCATTCAGTTATTTTTTAAAGAGGTTTTTAAAAATAAGAAAAAAAGACTTGTATATTTACCATTTCTGGGCTTCTTCATTCCTTTGTGTAGATTTCATATTTCCATCTGGTATCATTTTCCTTTTGCCTAAAGGTCTTCCTTTAACATTTCTAGTAGTGTGAGTTTGTGGTTGGTGAATTCTTTAAACTTTTATGTGACTGGAAAAGTCTTTATTTTGTTTTCCCTTTAAAAGAAATGTTCACTGAGTATGGAACTCTAGGTTGATCGTTTTCGTCTTTCATTACTTTATAGATGATGCTTCACTGTCTCCTGGCTTGTCTTAGGAGAAGTCTGCTGTCATTTTTATCTTTGTTCTCTCTGTACATAATATGTCTTCCTCTGGCTGCTTTTAAGGTTTTCTCTTTATCACTGGTTTTAAACAATTCGATTATGATGTGCCTTGGTGTAGTTTTCTTCATGATTCTTTTTTCTTTTTTTAAAGATTTTTTAAAAAATAATTTTTATTTTTAAAAATTTATTTATTTTATTTTATTTTTGGTTGTGTTGGGTCTTCGTTGCTGCACACAGGCTTTTCTCTGGTTGTGGCGAGTGGGGGCTACTCTTCATTGGGGTGCACAGGCTTCTCATTGCAGTGGCTTGTCTTGTTGTGGAACATGGGCTCTAGGCACATGGGCTTCAGTAGTTGTGGCATGTGGGCTCAGTAGTTGTGGCTCACGGGCTCCAGAGTGCAGGTTCAGTAGTTGTGACACACAGACTTAGTTGCTCCATGGCATGTGGAGTCTTCCTGGACCAGTGCTCAAACCCATGTCCCCTACACTGGCAGGCAGATTCTTAACCACCGCGCCACCAGGGAAGCCCTAAAGATTTTTTTGATGTGAACCATTTTTAAAGTCTTTATTGAATTTGTTACAATATCGTTTCTGTTTTATATTTTGGTTTTTTGGCCCTGAGGCATGTGGGACCTTAGCTCCCAGACCAGGGATCGAACCCACACCCCCTGCATTGGAAGGCAAAGTCTTAACCACTGGACCACCAGGGAATTCCCTCTTCATGATTCTTATGTTTGTGATTTGTTGATTCTTGGATCTATGGATTGTAATTTTTCATCAAATTTGGAAAAATTTTAACCATTATTTCTTCAAATATTTTTCTATCCTCTCCCACTTTTCCTTTGGTGTCTCCAGTAACATACTGAGCCGTGTGACGTTTTCTTACAGCCCACTGATGCTCTATTCATTTCTTTTTTTTTTCAGTCTTTTTTCTCTCTGTTTTTTCTGGATATTTTATTAATATATTGCCGTGCCTTCCGGTTCATTAGTATTTTCTTCTGTAGAGTCTACTCTCCTGTTAGTTCAGTGTGAACTGAATACCTTTTTTCACAGAAAATATATTTGAATTATTTGATATAGTTTTAATGCCTTGCCAGTTGCATAGAAGTTGCTATTTTTTAAAGGTTAGTTTCTGATTAGGCTACAGAATGAAATGATGACATGTGTTTATCATCTTCAACATAATTTTCTCTTTATTGCTTCCCAGAAAGTATCAGTTAGGAGGCTTTGGGCTGCAAGTAACAGTCAGACCAACTTAAATAATAACAAAGTTTATTGGCTCACATAACAAGAAGTCCAGGGATAGAGGGACCACAAGTTCAACATTGGCTGTCAGGATGGGAGTCTCTGTCTCAGTTGCCCATTTTGTCAGCTTACTAAATGGTTGCATAATAGCAGCCAGGGCTACCTGCATCCTCACTCATGTCCTGCAGGAGAGAAATGGGTCTTGCATGCTTTCTTATAAGAGTGAAGACCCTTCCTGGAAACCTCTAGCAACCCTTTCCTTAAATCTTTTTGGTCAGAATTGGGACACATACCTCCTCCCCTTAATATTTCTGGGTTGTTCTGTCCCCAGAATTTCTCATTTCCTATTCACTTTGGTCATTCATTCATTCATTCATTCAACAAACATTTATTTAGCAGCTACTATGTGCTGGGTGATAGGAACTAGGGCATGGAGACTTGGTACTTTTTCTCAAGAAGTTTATATTTTCAAACTTTTCTCATCTAGCAGCACTATTCCTTTGTATTTTTCTTTCTTCCTTTTCGAAGAGGGAACACTTATTTAGATAGATGACTAGAGTTGTCAACAGTTGGTCTTAAGAAGCCTGTAGCTTTGGAAAACTGAGCCCATAATTTGAGTTTTTTAAATGCTTATTGAGATTTTCTTGACATACCTGAGCACAGTTTCTTACTGGAACATAGCATGGTCTAATTATGGAATTCTATGTAGGATAATATGGCTAGAGTAAAGACTGCTAGGCAGTGAGTGGTGATCTATATAGCTGGAGAGGTAGATCAGGCTGGGCCTATTAAGCCATTTTAGGGGGTTTAGACTTAAGGGCAGAGGGAAGACTTTGAAAGGCTTTGAAGAGTGATATGATCAGAAATGCTTTTTACAGAAAGGTCATTTTGATGGCATGGTAGAGAATGAATTGGAATCCTCCAGTAGAGAGATGATGGTGGCCTAGACTTGGGTGGCAGCAATGATGATGAAGAGAAGTAAATGCATCTGAGGGATACTGGGAGGTAGAGTGATCTGATAGTTCTTATCTACCACTAAACGCAGGTGGCCAGATTCAATAAATACTTATGCTGAATTAATTGAAACAAGTTAGCCACAGAGCTAAGGAACACACAGACTGTGCCTGTGTAATGAGCTTAACAAAATCCTCACACCCTGTAATGCTTTGGCTGAGCAGCCAGCAGCCATATAGCCTAGAGCTCCTTGTTCTTTAATGAAATGTTATGTGCATATGGCCACAAATTACCATGTGTCCTTAAACTTCACTCATGGCTGCCTACATGAGTCATTTAGGAAGCAAACATCTGTTGAGAGCTTGCTGTGTGTGTGACTGTGCTAGGCGCTAGGGTACGAAGATGAATAAAACGTGGCCCCTGAACTCATGCAGTTAATAATCTAGTTAGAGAGGCAGATGTGAAGGAATAATTGTTTCCTGATGAGATAGTAGTTTAAGTATAACTATGTAGAATCAGGAATAAAGAATCAGGAACTGTACATAGTCAAGAATGAGGAATAAAGTTAAGAATCAGAACTTAATAAGAAGAGGCTCATGAGTAACCAATTTTGATATCACTGCGTTCATGTACTAAGAGCTTATGTACTATACTGATAAGAAAGGCTCTCACATAGAGGCTGTTTACTTTTGTTTTACATACTGTTTTTTTTTTTGTTTTTTTCAACTTTTTATTTTATATTGGAGTGTAGTCTGTTAACAATGTTGTGTTAATCTCAGGTGTACAGCAAAGCGATTCAGTTATTCATATACATATATCTATTCTTTTTCAAACTCTTGCCCCATTTAGGTTGTTACATAATATTGAGCAGAGTTTCTTGTGCTGTATAGTAGGTCCTTGTTGGTTATCCATTTTATTTTATTTATTTATTTAATTTATTTATTTTTGGCTGCGTTGGGTCTTTGTTGCCACACGTGGACTTTCTCTAGTTGCGGCGAGCGGGGGCTACTCTTTGTTGTGGTGCGCAGGCTTCTCATTGCGGTGGCTTCTCTTGTTGTAGAGCACGGGCTCTAGGGTGCGCAGGCTTCAGTAGTTGTGACACACGGCCTCAGTGGTTGTGGCTTACAGGCTCTAGAGCGCAGGCTCAGTAGTTGTGGCGCATGGGCTTAGTCGCTCCGCGGCATGTGGGATTCTCCCAGACCAGGGCTCGAACCCATGTCCCCCGCATTGGCAGGCGGATTCTTAACCACTATGCCACCAGGGAAGTCCCTATCCATTTTAAATATAGTACTGTGTACTTGTGCATACTGTTGTAATTAGCTCGGTTCTCTCTGGTCTCAGGACACAGCAAATAACAGCAAGTTAGAATGGTGGTAGTGGGAGGGGTGTGATGGTCATTAGATGCGGGCACACTGATGACAGTAATTAATAACGTACTGACATCTTGACAGTGAGGCAAGAGAGAGGAAATTTATTAAAAGTAGACTCAGGGGCTTCCCTGGTGGCACAGTGGTTAAGAATCTGCCTGCCAATGCAGGGGACCTGGGTTCGAGCCCTGGTCTGGGAAGATCCCACATGCCGCAGAGCAACTAAGCCCATGCACCACAACTACTGAGCCTGAGCTCTAGAGCCTGCAAGCCACAACTACTAAGCCTGCGTGCCACAACTACTGAAGCCCGCACATCTAGAGCCAGTGCTCCGCAACAAGACAAGCCACCACAGTGAGAAGCCTGTGCACCTCAACGAAGAGTAGGCCTTGCTCGCCGCAACTAGAGAAAGCCCCTGCTCAGCAGCGAAGACCCAACACAGCCAAAAAAAAAAAAAAAAAGTAGACTCAGTAACTCAGAATTTCTACAGACCATTTCTATAGTGCTAAACAGTTCTACACATTTTGTTTAAACTATTTTATTATACAGTCTAATTATTTGTGTTAACGATGACCTTAAGTCAGTGGTTTTCACTTTATGTATCCGAATTACTTGGGGACCTTTAAAAAATGCAAATAACTGGACTTTTTCTCAAGGTGATTCTAATATGCAGCCTAAGTTGGGAACCATTGCTCTACAGTTTAGTTATATTTATCTGGGAACGAAGTATTGTGGTATAGGGGAAAGAGATTGATTTTAGAGCTAATCAGCCCATCATTCTCTAGTTGGGTTATCTCAGACAGGTGCTCTATTCTGGGATCTCATTTCTTTAAGTATAAAGTGGAGGTAAAATGCCTGCCTTGTCTTGTCATTTGGATTAAAAAAGAAAAACACCTAGCACTGCCTGGTACATCACAGATATTAGTCTTATTAGTATTATTTGGAATAATCTTGATTTTTCTGTTCTCTAATTCTGTTTTGTGCCCTGCAAATATGCAGTGAAGATAAGGGGAAGCATTATCTCCATTTAAATTTTTTCCTTCCAGAATTTCTTTTCTGTGGCAGCTGTTACTACTTAGGCACTGGTAAGCACTAGCTGATGATAAAATGATTAAACAAATAATTAGGAATTGATGAAAACACCTAACACTCAAGTTCAACAGCTTATTAAAAATTAGGACAAGTGCTTGTGGTTGTGATTTTTATATTACATACATTGAATATAGTCATATTTTTTCCAACTTAAATTGTTCTTAATTCACATGATAAATTATATCAATATTTTATATAGAAAAAATGTTTTAATTTGAATTTTTTCAGCCATTGGTAGAACCTAGCATATCACTTCTTTTTTTTAATTTTTAAATTTTATTTTATTTATTTTTTTATACAGCAGGTTCTTATTAGTTATCTATTTTATACATATTAGTATATATATAGCATAGCACTTCTGAGGTGATATGGCCCAGGATTTTAGAAGCCTGCATGGGGGTTTTCCCTCAGTAGTTTCAAAACTGAAGAGCTGTTGTTTTACAAACATATGCCCACATGGCTTCTGGAAGGAGAAAGCAGAAGGTTTGCATCAGAACTAGAATTTAGGAAAAGGTAAATTTACAGATTGATGGGTGTCAGTAAGGATAGAATCCAGAATTTTTTTTTTAATTTATATTTCTAAAACAAACTTTATTTTTTAGAGCAGTTTTAGGTTCACAGCTAAATTGAGCAGAAGGACAGAGAGGTTTCCCATATACCTCTTGCCTTCCCCCCACAACACGCACACCAAAGCTGTTTTTAAGAATAATTTTTGTTAGATGTGTTTTAATCAACTATTTATCTAGCATGTGGCATATAAGATGGGCTCCAACAACTTCATCGTACTTAATTCATAGTTTACACCCATTTATTCATTCATCTATTCACTTACTCAACAAACACTGTCTACACTGTGGTATCCAATAGGGTAGCCACTACCCACAGAGGCTATTTACATATAAATTAATTTAAATTAAATAAAATAAAAATTCAGTTCCTTATTTGTACTAGTCACATTTCGAGTGTTCACTGGCCACATGTGGCTAGTAGCTATCCTATCAGACAGTGCAGAAAGGGAATATTTCCATCATATCAGAGAGTTCTGCTGGAAAGTGCTAGTCCTGGATACCGGGTAAATTGTTAAAATTTATTAATAATTTTTAGTATAAGGGGTGCTTTTAGCATGTATTCATACATGTTGTGCAAGACAAACAGTGAACCGTTCTTACTTAAGTGTTCTGTATATTCATTTCTTTCTCACCTTAATGTTTAATATTGTTCACTTTTTGGTAACCCCACTACTGTCTTTATTAGTGGGGAAATATTTGTCTGGTTGACTTACTGTCCTGAAGAATGTAGCTATTGAAAGGTGGTGCCTCACGTTCCTTTGCCATCTGGGAATAACTGAATGAGCGCTACTGTGTCAGCAATCAGCTCAATACTGACCTTCCTTAGGAGTTTTAATTCTGTTTAAAGCAAGTGAAAAAGAGCCATTACTTATGGTTAGAATAAAAATGATAAACAGATATACAGGTGAAGTTAAGGGTTCTTATGTACAGTGGAAAAATTCAGAGATTTTGCTGGTGAAATTGAAGGCATTTATTTGCATTTATTCATTTACTTGTCCTTAATGGTGTTTATAATGTTTATAAGCAGAGCTTTAAATTATAAATGTTCCTGACTGATCTGATTAATCTTGTTAGGAGATAAGTAGTAACCTTACAAGATGCTTTTCTGGGTATGTATTGCTATCATCAGTCATGCACAGCTACTTTGGCTATAATGTCATTATATTTGGTTTTGAGCCTTGAACAGAGTTGGGATATGATGACATTCATCAAAGAGGTGGTAGCTCCATGCTGATGGGGGACCACTTTAATGGACTTTTGGCATATTACTGAGTTCTTTTTGAACTCTAGAAGTGGTAATTAGTGTTGATTTTGTAAGCTCGGTAGTGGTTTGGTTAGTTATAGCTCTAATGCTGTTAATGTCTTGAGGATAATGGCAACGAAAAGCAATCTCTTCCGTTTCTACCTTGGGTGATGTATATGTGGGTATCTTTCTTTTCATTGACTCAGCAGTGATCAGAGGGAAATCATGTTTCTCAAATAGAGAGGATATATGTGTGTGAGGCGGGGGTAAGTGCATGTGATGGTGAATCAGATCTCTCCTGGGACGGTGGATGTGAGGGATCCAAAGCTTTTGGAACTTTTCTATTGGGCTTTAGGTCTTCTTTAGGGGTTGACTTAGTGCAGTATCAGCAAAGCAGAAGGATCCAGCAATGCAAGTAATTAACCATGATGGCTCAGGCTGGGACTGCAAATCAGAAATGAAAATATCCGAGAAAGGACCAGTGATCCATCCGCGTTAGGAGCCTAGACAGAGGAAGACCTTCAGGTGGTTGAAAAGTGTTAAGAAGCCTGATTAGGTCATAAGAGGTCAGAATTCCAGAACTTTCTGTGGCCTGAAGCAACTGATCAAGGATTCAAGTGGGAAATGTAACATAAATGTCATCTGGTCCTATCTTTCTCCCTTGTATTCTAGTGTCAGCTGACTTTTTTCTGCCAATACACACATGGCGACTTCTGAGAGAAGAGAAAGCAAAGTTGAGTTGTACCCAAATGAGAGCTGTAAAGTTGCTTATCTTGACAGGAACCAAAGAGGATGACAGGATGCTTTGGAAAGCCATTGAAATTTTCTAAGGAGAACAACTGATTTTGAATATAGCTATACAAAGACACAGACGAATTATTAACAAACTAGCGGCTTCATATTGTGAGCTCTAGGCCCAAGCCAATCAGGATTGATTGATACGTATCAGAGAAATGTGAGGAACATTGTGTCTGTATTGAGGTATGCAGATAAGGTAATAGCTCTTGAGAAGCTGAGAGTCTAAATGGAGAGGTGGAGCAAACAAATAGGAAAGAACTCTTAGGGCTCATACTGAAATGTAAGCAAACTGCTTAAAGAGAATGACACTCCACATGTTAGAACAGAAGGGGGAGGCCTTTTTTAGATCATTACAAGAATCAGCTTGTTGAGGGGAGGCTTCTTGAGAACCGGCAAGCCATATCAAAGAAGGGAAAGGGGGAGGAATAGGTAGAGAAGCCAAACGGATGTTAGAAAAAAGGTCACGTTAGAGTAGTGGTTCTCAAAGTGCTTACTGACGCTTGGGAGTCTCTGAGACCCTTTCAGGGAGTGTGTGAGGCCAAAGCTATTTTGATGATAATACTAAGATGTTGTTTGCCCTTTTAAAAAATTGTGTTTAAAAACGCATAACACAATTTACCCATCTTAACCATTTTTAAGTGTATAGTTCAGTACCGTTAAGTATATTCACATGGCTATGAAGCCAATCTCCAGAACTTTTTCATCTTGCAAATCTGAAACTCTATACCCATTAGACAACAAGCCCTAATTTTTCCCTATCCCCAGCCCCTGGTAACCACTATTCCATTTTCTGTTTCTATGAATTTGCTTACTTTACAAACTTCATATACAAATACTAGAATTATCTAGTATTTGTCTTTTGTGACTGGCTTATTTCACTTAGCATAATGTCCTCAAGGTTCACCCATGTTGTAGCGTATGGCAGGATTTCCTTCTTTTTTTTTTAAGGCTGAATCATATTCCATTGTATGTATATACCACATTTTGTTTATCCATTCATCTGTCATGGACATCCGAGTTCCTTCTACCTTTTGGCTATGGTGATACTATTTGCCTTTTTCACTGAGTTGACATTTACACTGATGATGCAAAAGCAATGGTGGGTAAAACTGCTGGTGCCTTAGCACAAATCAAGATAGAGCACCAAATTATACTCATAGTTACGGCAGTCTTCATTGTCACACAATTGCAGTGGGAAGAAAAGTCTAATTCCACTTAAGAATACCTTTTTAATATTCTGTGTGACAAAATGGGAAATAGGAATTAAGCACTTCTGTTGCATACTCAGGTTGTCTCAAGGAAAAGCACTTAGGCAATTGTTTGAATTGTGAGCTGAACACAGTCATGGAATACTAGTTTTCACTTGAAAGAATAACTGTCAGAAAAACTGTAGATTTCAGATGTGGGTATTTCATAGACATTTTCTTGAAAATGAATGAAGTAAAAACCTGTCACTTTAAGGAAAATAACTGTCAGTATTTATTGCCAGTGATAAAATTTGAGCTTTTAAGTGAAAATTAGAAGTTTGGGAAGTTTGTATCTGCCACTGTGAATTTGATAGCTTCCCAATACTTAAAAGACTTTTTTGATAAAATTGGTAGTGATATTCATGAATGTGTGTGGTTTTTTGGTAGAAAGAAATGTGTCAACATTAAGAAGATTTGCATAGCTCAGCGAACCAGTATTTTCCAGTATACGATGTGACAACATTACGCATGGGTAAAAGCAATTTAAAGTGAAAGACCAGTGCATTTTAATGTAACAGTATGAAAAGTTCTTAGAGTTTAGATTCCACATTGCAACCAACCTTTAAGAAACTCCACTTGTCAAGTTTCAGTGTAGTACCAATGATCTAAAAAGTACTCTTCCCTTTTCCAACAACATACCTGGGTGAAGCTTGATTTTCTTCATATACTTCAATCAAAACAACTTATCGTAACAGATTGAATACAGAAGCAAATATGAGAATCTAGTTACCTTCTATTAATCCAGACACAAAAGAGATTTGCAGAACTCTAAAACAATGCCACTCTTCTAACTTTTTTGTTTTAGAAAATAGTTGTTTTTCATAAAATATGTTAATATGTAATGAGTTTGCTATTGTGTCTAAATAAATAAATAAGTATTTTTAAATGTTCTGTTTTATTTTCTAACATGGTAAATATAGATAGATGTACCACAAAAGCTCTTTGGGGTCCAGTAATTTTTTTAAGGCTATAAAGGGGTCCTGAGCCCCAAAATTTTGAGAACCAATGTACTGGAAAATGTTATTCATTAAGCAGGAGGGGACAGGATCCAGAATCTTGTCAAAGAGAAGTAGAAGGGGTGGTTTTCAGAGAAGGAAAGCAGATAAAGATCTGTGAAGTAGAAAGATTGCTGATGAGAAATGAAAAGTCACTTCGGGCTGGAGATGGATTATCTTGCCTATTTCTTTTCTATCTGTGGCACACAGATGTCTGCCCAACTTTCCTGTGATAGAAGTGAGCTGTTATGAGTTGACTGGTGGATTGTGAGCCCATTTCAGCCCAATCATTTGATTAGAATGGGAAAGTCTGTGGTGGAATGGAATCTTTAGGACTGTAACCTTTCTAGTGTGTAACAGACTTTTACCATCTGCTTCACTTCCTGCAACTCACTCTCATATCAGATCCAGAAAAAAGTTCTACCTGACCCTATCCTAAGCAATAATTTACAGCATTGTATTGAAGCTCAAATATATGTTCTCCTCTTTTTAAAATAATGCATTGTGTGTTATAGAATAGGAAAGGTACTCAGCTTTACTTTTTTGATTTCAGAACTGTTTCTACACAGTCTTCTTTTCATCAAGTTTGCTTTTCTGTCCAAAGTAAGGAACTCTGTAGTCTGTGTAGCAATGTGAAATCACCAGTAAACACAGGCTAGATTGTTCTGAGAGGTATGACACATGGCTTACTTTTCTGGATTTACTGTGAAGGGAATGTTACCTGCAATGCAAGACCCCTCACTTGCATGGGCCCCTTTTGTATTTGTAATGTTGAATATTTTGTGTAAAAGAACCTTCCTCTCCCATTATATTAGTTTCAGGCTTCACAAAAGCTAGTTCTAAAGGGTTCTATGTAAGGGTCTTGGGGATCTGGGCGTTACCTCTAAAGACAATGTTGGATGATAGGGCAGAAGGGAGTTTAGGTGTATTACTTGAAAAAATTCACAACATTACTTTCAGAATATTCGTTCAATTATTAGCTCAACCTATGGTAATATTTATTCAAATTTAAAAGAATCTAGAAGGCAAAATTTTAGTCTGCCTACCATGCATTATATATTAGCATCAAGAAAGAGCTCTCCGGGCTTCCCTGGTGGCGCAGTGGTTGGGAGTCCGCCTGCCAATGCAGGGGACACGGGTTCGTGCCCCGGTCCGGGAAGATCCCACATGACGCGGAGCGGCTGGGCCCATGAGCCATGGCTGCTGAGCCTGCGCGTCCGGAGCTCCGCAACGGGAGAGGCCACATCAGTGAGAGACCCGCGTACCGCAAAAAAAAAAAAAAAGAAAGAAAAAGAAAAAGAAAGAAAGAGCTCTCCTTTTTTGAGTAATAAGCTAAAAGCCATTCTCATTCTCACCGGGCTCCTCTTCAGGTGAAGCCTTTGAAGAGGAGTCATCAGTGACGTTTGTACTTTTCAGACCCGTACGCTCTGAGGAAACTTTAATATTATTTAAAGCCTCATCACTCAGAAGAAGGGTTTTATCAGCTTTTAGCCTTCTTTTCTTTCTGGATATTTCAGCTCTTTTCTCCAGAGAGTCTTCTGCTATTTGTTCTCCCAATAGTTATGTAACAAGCACAGCACTGTGCTAACTGCTCAACATACATTTTTGCCTCTCTGAGAGTAGAGACTCCTAACTACCCTCATTTCACAGATGAGGGAACAGCTTGAGAGAAGTAATTTCCTGAAGGTCACAAAACATAGAAAGTGCTAGAGCTGAGACTCAAACCTTGGGATTTTGGTGGTAACATCTTTACTTGTTCCGTCTTCCTGCTGTCAGCCAGATATCATTCCGCCATATTCTTCATGTTTATATACAGAAAGGATAGATAAATAGAGAAGAAATTATTAGAATTACTTTAGTTATCTAGTGTGCATAGCAAACCACCCTCAAATTTAGTGGCTCAGTATTTACTCAGGCCTAGAAGCCCTTTAATGCTTAGTAAAAGATTTGCTACCCTGGCCAGTTTCAGAACTAACCCCAAACTTAGGGGAGTCTTTTGGTTACCTAATTTCAGTATAAACCAGCTGTTGCCTCATATACATCAGTAAATATGGTCAATATTGTTTCATTCCTTTGTTAGGATGTGTAGTCCCGTGTGCCTGGCACATGTAGGCACTTAATGAAGACTCACGAACAGATGAATTAACTGGTGGTGCTATTTGCTTAACACTAGTTTCTCTTTTTGCCCGGCTTAGGTATTTGGCTCGAGTAGGAGATCTTGAAGCTACTGACACTGAAGACCCAAATCTAAATTATGGACTTGTTGTGGACTGTGGCAGCAGTGGCTCTCGGATTTTTGTTTATTTCTGGCCAAGACATAATGGGAATCCTCATGACTTGTTGGACATCAAACAGATGAGAGACCGTAACAGCCAACCAGTGGTTAAAAAAATCAAGCCAGGTACTAAATGGAATATATTTCATTGTCAGTCTCTTTTATCTGCTACAGAAATGAGAGGACAGAAGAGAAGAGGGGGAAAGAAAGCTACCCTTTTCTTCTGGAGGTTCTGGATAATGGGAGGGATTCATTGCTACCCTTCTCTTATGAAAGAAATGTTTAGGACCTTAAACAGAACCTTATGGGGTATCAGTCTTCTGAGTCTATGTGATCTGCTCTTTAAAGAAAGTATTTTATCTTACTTAAGGAATCTCTGCAATGGCAGACACTCCAGAACATGCCAGCGATTACCTTCGTCCTCTGCTGAGCTTTGCTGCTGCTCATGTGCCTGTGAGGAAGCACAGGGAGACCCCCCTTTACATCCTATGCACAGCAGGCATGAGGCTTCTCTCCGAGAGGTGAGATGCAGGAGAGTGGGTGGCCCAAGAGTTGAAAGTGCAGTTTCATACATTATTCTCTGTGGTTCCCTGGTCTGAAGGCAGGATGTGGGTACAGCACACAGAGTTGCCAGGTGGCACTAAAAGACTTCTTGCTCAAAATAGAGCAGAGCCACTCCTACACCCCGTTATTTCACAATCAGTTGATCACACCTCCATGTCGTTTGCTTCTTTGGGATCAATATCTATTTGGGATGGTTGTAATGATTCTTAGTTTTGATTGAGGGTTGGGAGCAGTGGTGATGTAATAAATTTGGATCATGAGGCCCCTAGAAGGGGAGCATAATTTCAGAAGGGTAGTAGGAGGGTCACCTGAGGGGCTGGGTACCTGGGGTCTAGTAGGAGGGCTCTGGTACGAATGGGGTTTTCTCTATAACTTTGCCTGGCTCCCTGATGATAGTTGGTGCTACTTGCAAAGCTTAGTCTCCATTGCTTTAGACCACTTTTTTCAACCCCTGCTGGTTAAGTCTTTTCCGCTTGACCTTGGCAGTTTAGCCTGGCTTTTTGCCACCTGATCCTTCTTCCTTCACTGAAAGAGGAGGAAGACGAAGAGGCAGCAGCTATGCTTAGGTCAGACCCCTCCTTGTTTGTGATTTCTCCCTTTTGACACCTCCCTGACCCCTCCATACTTATTATGGTCTTGAGGTAGGAATGAGCTCCCTTAACTTGAGCACCCATCCTTCTGCAATGTTCACAGTCTCATAGTCATAGGGTATTTTTTATTAGCTTAGATGTTTTTCCTTGATAAATAGCAGTTCCCTTTTCCACAAAGTTTCATTTCATGTACTTGGCCAACAGCAAGGAAAACCTCTGCCATGTGTGTAGGGCTCCATTCTGCTTGTGCCAGACATGTATGTCAACACTTCTTCCAGTTGACTACTTTCCTTCTGCTCAGACACAGAGTTACTGGTTTACTGTTGAGAAGCAGATTATTTTATGTAGCCATTTGTCAATCTGAAAGGCCTTCTAGCTCCTTGTTTTCCCATACATCTTGATCTTTAAATTTTTTTTTTTGATTTGTTTTTACTTATTTTTAAAACTAAAGTTTAAAATGTTATTGCTAGAACCTTACATCATTAAAGGAAATCTTAAAATCAAAACAAAGAAGTTATAATTCTACTGCCCTATCAAAACTGTTTCATTTTGTCCTATTCCTTTCTCTCTGTATATATCTATGTGTAACTTCTACAAAATTGTAATCATACTACACGTGAAATTTAGAATTTTTGTTTTTGACATAAGTAATACATCATTCAAACTTTTAGAAACCATGTGAAGAGTATGGATGACATAGGTGGTGCCACATCACAGGGCCGTGAGTGGACTAAGGTCTCAAAAACAAGGAAGGAGGGTGGAGGGCCAGAGAAAAAGCTGACTCGGAGGTCAAAAAGGCAGAGCCAACCAGCAGGGTGATGAAATGGCCACATTTTGTGTGTCTGGAGCAAAGGAGAGGATTGCCTCATCTCCTGGCACTGCCCAGCCTTTCCTCTGTTTGTCAAAGAAGTTTCTATTTAAACAAAATCAACTATGTAGCTCCACCCCATTTGTCTAAGATGTTCCCTGTCATCGTGGAAGCTCTGAATATTAGTATTTATTTTATCTTAAGAATTTTTAAAGAACTTGCCTTTAACTTTTTTTTTTTTTTTTTTTTTTACGCGGGCCTCTTACTGCTGTGGCCTCTCCCATTGCGGAGTACAGGCTCCGGACGCGCAGGCTCAGCGGCCATGGCTCACGGGCCCAGCCGCTCTGCAGCATGTGGGATCTTCCCGGACCGGGGCACAAACCCGTGTCCCCTGTATCGGCAGGCGGACTCTCAACCACTGCGCCACCAGGGAAGCCCTAACTTGTTTTTTGATCAGCTCTTTTAATAATGCCTAGATCTACCCTGGGCTTATGAAATCATTGCTACTTCTAAGGTAGCTATAGTTGTTGACGTAAGTGTAACAATCACTGCAAGACCCTGTTTTGTATAATTAATGCTTTGTTAATTTATTAGCATTTGTGAGCAATATTCAAAATGGGTTTGAATCCCCTGGACTGTATTTTGGATTTATTAGCACTAGGTTTTATTTTTTTTGCCGAAGGCCTAGACTAACAGAATTTGTTCCACTGCCTTTTTAGTTTGTGATGGAAATACCTTTAAAGAATTACGAAGTGATAATTTAAGAAAAAAAACTTTATTATGGGAAATTTCAAATGCATATAGAAGTAGAGAGAATGATGTAATGAATCCGCATTTACTTGCCACCCAGCTTCAACAATTGTCAATGTTTTGCCATAAAATGTTTTTTTTAATAAAGAAACAATATTGAATTTTAGAAAATGAAAGTTCTGTCCTATCCTGTGTAATACATGAAGAGTGTTTTGTTTATTAACATAAATTGGGATCATATTATATGTACTGTTTTGTAACCTGTTGGAACTCAAAATATATTGGACATCTTTTCATGTCAATACATATAGATATAAATTGACCTCATTTCTTTTAATATCTGTGTACTATTACATTGCGTGACTATCCCATAAATTATTTAGCCAGTCACTACTGATATACGTGCATTTAGGTTATTTCCAGTTTTTCATTGTTATAAATAATGCTGTAGTATTTTTTCTCTCTGTATTCTTATCTGATGATTTCATTGCAATAAATGTCTTAAAATGTAGTTGCTGGGTCAAAGGTTAAGCACATTAAAAACTTTGATACCTAGTCCCAGATTGCCCTTTAGAAAGGTTGTACCAGTAATTTATATTCCAAACAGCAGTGTGTGTTGGTACCCATTCTTCCATGTCATCACCAAAACCAGCAAGCCCTCTTCTTTGGGTAGTTTAGAACCATATCCAATAAGGAGGGCAAAATAGCACCTCTAGTTCCCCATATGAAATTGCTATCATAAAAATTTCTTGTGTATAACAATGACGTTATATATTGGAAGATTATTACTTTAAATGTAATTTTCACTTTCAAGTGCTAATAACATTCTTCGCCAAGTCATGCTGGCAACCAGGATAGCCAGCAGAATATTTTTGTAATGAGTAATTTTAAAAATCCAAGGTAATTGCTCTTATTTTTAACGAGCATTGTCTCTAGATTTATATGATTAGTTCTAGCTTTGTTTCTTTGCTTGTTTTTATCTGATAATACTAATAACATAAAACTTTAGAGGACAAAACAGCGCTGTAGATACTAAGCTTCAAGCGTCATCCCCAAATTATGACCTTTGGATTTTGATCCTGGTCTGGGTTTTCCAAATGATAAAGATTTTTATAAAGAAAAAAAAATCAACCTTGAAATATGGAAAAGGAGGTTTAAAAGTTCATTGTTAATGTAAAAGATCATGTAAAACTTTGTGGGCCAAACAGTGCTTCTTATGTGGTGATGTGAGACACTTTTTCTGTATTGTGTGAGATCTAAGGATGAGATTGTGTTCCTCAATTTAACAGCTTCCTTTCATAGTGGTTAGGAATAACGTAATTACATCTGTTTTATAGATTATGAAACTGTGTTTCAGTTTCCTGTAGCTTATCCATACTTAGCCTGTGAGAGGCATAGAACCATAGTCTCATCTTTTAATACTATTTGAATTGTAACATTGTATAAAGGATAAGTATTACTGTTACCATATTGCCTTTTAAGAAGGAGGCTATACTTTTTTTTAAAATAGATCTTTATTGGAGTATAATTGCTTCACAATACTGTGTTAGTTTCTGTTATACAACAAAGTGAATCAGCCATATGCATACATATATCCCCATATCTCCTCCCTCTTGCATCTGCCTCCCACCCTCCCTATCCCACCCCTCTCAGTCATCGCAAAGCACTGAGCTGATCTCCCTGTGCTATGCTGCTGCTTCCCACTAGCTAACTATTTTACATTCGGTAGTGTATATATGTCGATGCTACTCTCACTTTGCCCCAGCTTCCCCCCACCCTGCCCGCCCCGTGTCCACAAGTCCATTCGCTATGTCTATGTCTTTATTCCTGCCCTGAGGAGGCTATACTTTTGAGTAATTTTAAACCTTTGAAATCTCGAAGGGGGTACCAAACAGAAGAAGGGATCAAGTGTCTTGGGTAGGTGAACAGTGAGGTCTAAGAAGGCTAAGTAGAAGGTCAAGTTGAGGTTGTTTGTGAGAAGAGAGTTTAACCATTAACTCAGGTTTTTTGTTCTTTATTGCAGGAAGCAGTTGGCTATCTTGGCTGATCTAGTGAAAGATTTACCTCTGGAGTTTGACTTCCTCTTTTCTCAGTCTCAGGCAGAAGTGATCTCTGGGAAGCAGGAAGGTATTGGGCCTTGAGGAGTAAAAGCTTGCACTTGGGGTTTGTAGTTTTGGGGTGGAGTTGAATGCATGTTCTCATGTAGCCCAAATGTGGCCTGTATGATGAATTATGTTTCAATTTCTTGAAAAACAGAAAATCTTTTGTCTTCTAGTTGCAGTTCACATAAAGGAAAAGGTTCACCTTTTTCAATCTCAGTATTGCCTTTTTCAGTCCTAAAATTCCTGTTTGGTTTTACTCCATTTCTTTGCTGAGACTTTCTATCTTTCCATTCATTGGAAGACTGCTCTTATTTCTTGGCTGTATAGCTGCTTTATTTGATAATTCCAACACCTGTGTCATCTCAGGGTTGGCATCTTTTCCCTTGAGATTGGAAAGGTTGAGATTTTCCTAGTTCTTTGTATGACAAGTCATTTTTTTTTTTTTTCTTTGCGGTACACGGGCCTCTCACTGTTGTGGCCTCTCCCGTTGCGGAGCACAGGCTCCGGACGCGCAGGCTCAGCGGCCATGGCTCACAGGCCCAGCCACTCCGCGGCATGTGGGATCTTCCCGGACCGGGGCATGAACCCGTGTCCCCTGTATCGGCAGGCGGACTCTCAACCACTGCACCACCAGGGAAGCCCTGACAAGTCATTTTATATTGTATCCTGGATATTTTGAATATTACATTGTTAGACCCTGGGTCTTGTTTCAATCATAAAGAGAATGTTAATTTTTGTCTTAGCAGACTGGTTAGGTTCAAGCCTTAAGTTCTGACCTGGCTTCTCTGGGCTGTGATTCTGCTGATTCATTTTTCAAAGCTTTGGCATGGCTATTTGGATTTGTCCCATGTGTGTGCCAGCCAGTGGCCCGTCTGAACCTGGGCACAGCCCCATACAAATGTGTTGACTAGCCAGTATGTCAGTTCTCAAAAGCTTTGATATGTTGTTTAGAGTCAGATCATGCATGTGAGTCCAGGAGTTCCTACACCAGTTTATTCCCCACTCTCCACAGTCTCCCCAATACTTTCTGGTTCCCTGAGGTTCACTTTCATGGTCCTTAGGTCAGAAAGCCAGGGATTTAATTTGCCCACTCTGCCATGCATTTCCCATGACTGCATCTATATCCAAGGCTAAGTGGTAGAGGACGAAGGGAGAAAAAAAAAGCAATAGGGATTTGCCCCAGCTCTTGAGGCTGTAGCTGCTCTGGTCAGAAAGAAGGATTCACATCTCTCACATGCCTGGTTTAGGCATCTACCCAGTCTCTACCTCTGCTGTTGCAAGATGGCCTGGGGTAGGAGAGAACAGAATTTTTAAAAAAGCAAGGAATTTCTTGCCACTCTTTCTGAACCTTTGGAGTCCCCTTTTCTGATCCTTGGACCACAAAGCAAGGTCTTGAAGTTCTTTCTGTCCACATCTGGTGTGTACTTTTGTATTTCAAGCTGATTTTGAGTCCAGGCCAGGTAGTATCTGAGGGGGAAGAATGGGAAACTCACTGTGGTTTTGGTGGTACTTTAAAGTCTGATCTCTGTCCCAGTGTGCCCACTATCATTTACTTTCAGAGTTCTCAGAAAGCTGCTCCAAATATTCTATCCAGAGTTTATACTTGTAGTCAGTAGGGAGACAGGGTGAGTGTGCTTGCCCAGAACTAGAACTCCAAGATTTTTATCTTTTTACATTTATTTTTATACATTAATTCCTATTCATTGTAAGAAATTTAGAAAATGCAAATAATTTTAAAAGGGAAAAACATCACAAGATAAAAGATTTTAAATTCATACACTGAGAGTGTGGAATAAAATACTGTTATCACTTTTTTTCCAAGAAAAGGAGGAAAAGAGCAGCCCTGGGAGAGGTATATACATGCTATAGCAGTAGAGAATTAAGCAAGGGCTTCTATATTTCTTACTTAGGGGTTTATGCATGGATTGGAATCAACTTTGTTTTGGGAAGATTCGACCATGAGGATGGTGAGTAGTATTGTCTTCTTATGACAGTTCTAAGGGCTGAAGGTTTATGTCATAACCTATCAGTAGCATGTAAGTGCTAATTTTGAGTTTTCTTTCTTTTTTTTTCTTTCTTTTTTCAAAACTTAAGATGCTTCATTTCCCAGTCGTAATTTGCTTTCTTTTATTTCTTTTTAACTTTTTAATATGGAAAGTTTCAGGCGTTCACAAAAGTAGAGTAATTAATAAAATGAACCTCCATGAACCCATTACCTAGTTTCAACAGTTATTAACAATTTGCCATTGTTTTGTTCCCACACTCCTTCCATACAACACAGGTTTTTTTCCCTACTGGATTTTTTAAAAAATATCTTTATTGGAGTATAATTGCTTTACAATGTTGTGTTATTTTCTGCTGTAACCCTACTGGATTTTTAAAAGCAAACACCACACATAATCACCTTGTCTTCATGTACTTCAGTAATACCTCTAATAGATAAGGAGTTTCAAAACAAACCAACAAAAATATCCACAGTTCCATTTTTATTTGATTTTTTTCTTTTTTTTTTTTAAATTGTTTTGCTGCACCATGCCATGCAGCTTGTGGGATCTTAGTTCCCCAACCAGGGATTGAACCTGGGCCCTCAGCAGTGAAAGCGTGGAGTCTTAACCACTGGACAGACAGGGAATTCCCCCTCAGTTCCATTTTTAAACTTAACAAACTTAACAATTCCTAATATCATGTATTGATAACAACCATCTCATGCCTAGGTAGAGAGTTCCCCAATTATATCAAGAATATTTATTTGTAGTTGTCTTGTTCAGATCAGAATCTGAACATAGATCACAGATTACATTTGATTGATAGGTCTCTTTTAATCTGTAACAGTTAACCTTCCCCCCAAACTCTTTTTTCCAAATCATTCAACAAACAACAACAACAACAAAAACCCAACAACCAAAAAGCCGCCAAAACTGGGTCACTTGATGGAATGAATTTGCCACATTCTGGCTTTGGTTGACTGAATCTTTGTGGGATCTTTAACATGTTTTTCCTCCCCTCCCCCGCTTTTGTTCTGTAAACTGGAGGTTAGGTATAGAAGCTTGATTAGACTCAGATTCAGTTCTTTTGGCAAGAATAAATCGTAGGTGGTGCTGTTCCCTGCTGTATCACATCAGGAGTTTTGCAATATCTGGTTGTCTTACTTTTAGTCATGTTAAGACTGAACAGGTGTTCAGGATTCAGGTATTGTCAGTCTGATCTGATCTGTTATAAAAATTTTCTATCCACTTTTCACCTAATGGTTATAGCAGCCAATTGTGATCATTACTTATATTTGTTTTCTCATTAGAGGTTGCAGAATGGTGATTTTTCTAATTCTGTCATTCTTTCTGCATTTAACAGTTAGGATTTTTATATAATGAAATTTTCTTCATTAGCCATTTGGTTATCCTGAAATATAGTTCCTGCGGGAAAAACAGAATGAACCCTTGATTCTTTGCTTTTATTTATCAAGTTTTTGAATAATGAGCTGGTGTCCTAGCAACTTCCGAAGGTAACCAGTGAATTTTTTTTTTCAGTATCCTTATGAACTTGCGGATTTTAATTTATCTGATGCATTGCAGTCCATCACATCATTATTCTTTTTGGTGCTCAAATTTTACCATCATTGGCCGGTAGGAGCACATTTAAGTTGGCTCTTGTACCCTTTTAACATGATCCCGGTAGTCTTTTCTGTTTCCCTGGCATATTGGCATACGATGGTATTCTATGCTCATCTTGTATTTTTTCTACTCTTAGACCCTAGCATCAGCCATTTTTTTTTAAGGAGCCCTTGTTTCTTTTAGTGGAAAATGATGTTTAGAGATTGTGGTCTAGACAACAGCGGTGCTCATTGCTCCTGGATTATCATCGCTTCTAGGCCTTTTCAGTGGACAGAGCTAGGAAATTGTATTTTTTTTAAAAGAAAAATAAATCATGATCTCATAGTGATAGTTCTGCTTCATATTTAAGATTATAAGATTATTGTTTAATTTCTTTGATTTTATATTAAAATCAAATCCTTTTTCTCTTATGCTGAATATTTGTTCCTAAAGCTATTTACATAAACATTTATTTAACTTTATTTCATAATATATGTTTAATTGTTTAAAAATAATAATGTATTACCAATAAAACTACTGGAATGCAGTTTATTCGTTTCTTTTGTCATTAAGATATATTCTACAAGAGATACATAGTCAAAATACCATGTTTTAAGTCACTTAAAGTAATTTTTTGTATAATATATAGTTGGTACAGTTAGATTAATTTATCTCAGTTTGCTTTCAATTTTTTAAGGGATTTCTGGGGTTTTTTTCCCTTTAAACTTAATTTTGGCTTTTAATTACTAGACCCCTTCTGTTCTCTTATTTATTTCAGAATCAGATGCCGAGGCTCCCCAGGAATTGGCAACAGGACGCAGAAGGACAGTAGGGATACTGGATATGGGAGGAGCCTCTCTCCAAATTGCTTATGAAGTTCCTACCTCAACTTCTGTCCTTTCTCCACAACAGGTATTTTACCTGTTGGGGGAATTCAGTGGCTAGGAATGCCAGTCTTTGAGAAGGAAGGGCACTATGTTTGGACTTAGACCAAATGGCCTGGGTCCAAATGTTGGTTCAGACCATTGCTAGCTTGTGTTATCTTGGGTTGGTTACCTCTCTAAGCCTCAGTTTCCTCGTGTGTAAAAAGAGAATAATAATAGTATCTACTTCATAAAGTTGTGAGGATGAAGTAATACCACGTGTATAAAGCACTTAGCAAGCTGCCCAGCACATAATAACGTTTAATACATTTTAGCAATTATAACTATACTACTTATCTGGAAGAGTTGCCTGAGGATTAAGCATGATAATATAAATCCTGGAGTACAGTATTTATTACATACGTGTTAATTAAACGTTATTCCCTTTCCTTTACTGATGATTCCATCCTTGTGCTTCTGTTATTCCTTACCTGACTAGAATGTAAAAATGTATTTTGAGGGAGAAGTTTCATCATACAGAGGAAAAAGAAATAAAACATTTTTTAGCACCTAGTATGTGCAAGAAATAAGACATGTTACACTGCCCCCAAAAGCTTATAATCTATCAGTGGAGACAGCCTGTGATAACAGGCAGACCATGACAGTGTTGTAATTTGATCTAAACCAGGGTTTCTCATCATTGGCACTATTGGCATTTGGGGCTGAATAAGTCTTTGTTGTGGAGGGCTGTTCTGTGCATTATATGACGTTTAGCAGCATCCCTGGCCTCTATCAGGTGCAGCAACGCCCGTACTTCCCCCAAACTCCCAGTTTTGACAATTAAAAGTGTCTTCAGACATTGCCAGATGCCCCTGGGGGTGCAAAATCACCTCTGGTTGAGAACCTTGGGTCTAAACAGAGAGCCACAGCAATGTGGGAACTGGCAGGGTCAACCCCATTTGCAAAGGCTTGAATAGGACCTTCCATGCTGCCTTCAAGGAAAGTAAGGTATTTACCTGGGCCTTGGATGATAGCAGGCTTTTGCATAGTGGAGGTTGAGGGAAGGCCATCTGCATGGAGGTGACAGTATGCACAAAGGCACAGAAAACAGCAAAGAGCCCAGAATGTCCAGGTAATGATGAATAGCCTGTTGCAGTATGGGATTTTCAAGTGTGGTAATAGGGAAGGCTGGGAAGATAAGATGAAGTTAGATCATAAGGAGTCTTGGGTGCCATGCTAGGGGATTTGGCTTTTTTATCTGTAGACAGTGGGGAACCAGCAAAGGTTTTTGAGTAGGGCAGTCATATGGGCCTAAGTTTCATCATCTGTGAAATAATTAAACTCTGAGGGTCCCCAGCTCTGAATTTTGTGACTATATGTTAATTGTGTGACTGAGTTCCAATCTATTTTTTTTTTCTTTTCTTTTTTTTTTTTTTAAAGTGAAAGCTTTGCTTATCTGCGGGTGCCTGACTTACATCCTCCCCTATGTGACAGAGGATGTCACAAGCCTGCATCTGACATTAATTAATTAATTTATTTTTGCTGTGTTGGGTCTTTGTTTCTGTGCAAGGGCTTTCTCTAGTTGTGGCAAGCGGGGGCCACTCTTCATCGCGGTGCGCGGGCCTCTCACTATCGCGGCCTCTCGTGTTGCGGAGCACAGGCTCCAGACGCGCAGGCTCAGTAGTTGTGGCTCACGGGCCTAGGTGCTCCGCGGCATGTGGGATCCTCCCAGACCAGGGCTCGAACCTGTGTCCCCTGCATTAGCAGGCAGATTCTCAACCACTGCACCACCAGGGAAGCCCCCCAATCTATTTTTTAAGAAAATAATTTTGGTGTCAGGAGAAAAAACTGTAGGTTGGGGAACCTTGGGTGAGAAGTGCTAAAGAGCTAAACTAGACAGTGTAAGTGGAAATGGAAGGGAGGGGACAGATTTCAAGGGATATTTTGGAGTAAAAAAACAGTGTAACGTGGTGATGTGGGTAGGGCAGGAAGGGATGGCCAGATGCTAAGGGTCCAGCTTAGGTAACTGGAAGGGTGAAGAACCTAGTCACTGAGAGAGAGAGACCACAGGGGAAAGGGCAGGGTTGATGCTAAGCACACAGGTATGGTTTGGGTGAGAGTATCTTTCTGGTCTCTAGCTCTGAAGTCCTATCACAAAGCAGTTCAATTTTGGGTATGTTGAAAATGTGGGTTTGGCATTCAGAAGAGATTGTCTGTGGTGGGGTTGCAGATTTGGGGAACTAGGTTATGAGACTGTTTAGTCTATATTTGTTAGTATGTATTCAACAGGTAAAATGAAGGCATGGTTCTGATACTAAGGAATAAGTGACAGGTGGCATTGAGCCTTAAAGTCTTAAACAAATGGCTTTTTGTGTGTGTGCAGACTTAGAAAGCAACACTGGTATAGAAAGTATATTTGCAAGCAACAAATTAGATGTGTACATAGCAATATAATGGATCTTTGTGCTTAGTAAAGAAAGGAAAGAAACAAAGAGACATAACACAATAGTACTTTAAACATTTTAAATAATCCTAAATATCTAATTTTTTGTACCGTTCACAAAGTTGTGCAATCACCACTGTCAAATTCCAGAACATTTCATCACCTCAAAAAGAAGCCCCGGGCTTCCCTGGGGGCGCAGTGGTTGAGAGTCCGCCTGCCGATGCAGGGGACACGGGTTCGTGCCCCGGTCCGGGAAGATCCCACATGCCGCGGAGCAGCTGGGCCCGTGAGCCATGGCCGCTGAGCCTGTGCATCTGGAGCCTGTGCTCCGCAATGGGAGAGGCCATAACAGTTACTCACCATTCCCCTCTCCCCAGCCCCGACAACCATTAATCTTTCTGTCCCTATGGATTTGCCTATGGAACCATAAAATCTGTGGCCTTTTATGTCAGGCTTCTTTCATTTAGCAAAAGTTTTCAAGGCTTATCCATGTTGTAGCAGATATCAGTACTTTATTCCCTTTTTGGCTGAATAACATTCCATTGTGTGACCATGACACATTTTGTTTATCATTCATCAGCTGATGGACATTTAGGTTGTTTCCAGTTTTTGGCTGTTATGGATAGCGCTGCTATGAGCACTCATGTAACATTTTTGTGTAGACATGTTTTCAGCTTTCTTGAGTATATACCTAGGAGTGGAAATGCTGGGCACGGTAGCATTTTCAGAAATTTAAAATAAATACATTCAAAACAATCCCATTTTGCAACAATACATGCAAACACTACATATTAAGCACATTAGAATGATTGCCTGTGGCAAGAGCCAGAATGGCAGTGAGTATGAGGATAAAAGGAAGTAAATAAATAAAATAAAAGTGGGGCTTTGCCATGATAGTGTGCCATGAACTGAGGAATATGACTAATTCAACCTCTGTACCTGAAGTCAAAAAAAAAAACAAACAGAGGTACAATAAAATTGAACTTTTCTAATCCTCAAATCTGTCACAGGGAATATTAAGGCATCTTAAATAGTTTTAGAAAAAGCCATAGAATAGATCTCATGATGATCTCTCAAATTCCTTAAATTTATTTGTCAAAGGATTTTTTTTTTCTTTTTGGCTGAAGTAGAAAAGGATAGCAAAGGGAGACACACCAGGCTTCTGCCTCAAAAAACTAGGGAGACACACCAAGCTTCTGCCTCAAAAAACTATGTGTCTCCGGATTTTTTTTTTTTTTTTTGATTATAAAAATAGTACATTCCCATTTTGGAGAATTGGAAAATCAGAAAAGTACATGCCAGATAATGACATCATCTGTAATGATTCTACCTTCTGTCTAACTACAGAAAGTATTTTAGTCTCTAATTTGTTATTTAGTCTCTGATTTGTTCCTTTTTGTGTAGTCTTGTCATTTTATGTCTTTGTTTAAAATAATGCTGTGAGGTTGAAAGAATGCTACAAGACGTTTTAAAGAGTAGTCGTAGCAGATGAAATCTAGTGTATTAGCAATGTCATACCTTTCTAGAAGTCAACCGAAAGTAAAGTTCCCTTTACATCGTATTACAGGAAGAAGCTGCGAAGATCTTGCTGGCCGAGTTCAACCTGGGCTGTGATGTGCAACACACTGAACATGTGTATAGGGTTTACGTCACAACCTTTCTGGGATTCGGGGGCAACTTTGCCCGGCAGCGCTATGAAGACCTTGTGATGAATGAAACTCTTAACAAAAACAGGTATGTTTGACATGGGATCTGTGATTCTGAAATAGAATGTTGTCAGGCTGCAGATATTAGGAAAAAATGGTTACATCCTACTAGATAGATACGTCCTTGCTTCCTCCTTTCTGACCACCCCTGCCAATGGGGTAGCATCTTTTAGAGACCCTCTATTAGTAGTCCCACTTGATCTGCTTGAGAGTGCCTTCTAATCTTAGTTATTAAGACTCAAAAATGTACAGTGGCTTATTGTGGTGACTTCTTGCTGTGCCCATCTTCAGACATGGTACCACAGGATAAGTGAGATCAATTAAGTCACCAGTTTAAGTTGTGCAGTGCAGTGTAGCTACTGGAAGTTCATTTTATCAATACATGGAAGTGCGCAGGACATGTTTTCTGAATTACAGTGGAGTTGCATCTTACGTGGGACTTAAGGTTCCATAATGTGCATAAAAGATTAAAAGTATCTTAATCAAAATTAGCCTTTAAAATAGTAGTTAAAACTAGCCTTTAAAATATTCTCTTTAAGTCCAGAATAGACATTTTTTCCTCTAGCACTGGACAGACCACTGATTCTTCACTGTGTACCAGATGAAGTATTTAGACCATAATGTACAAATAGTTGTGGGTTTTTTAGCACTGAAAATTATTTTTATCATTATGCGCATTAAAGGAAAGCATAATAGAGAGCAGAGTTCTTTTCCACCATAAAACTATTTACCCCCATTTGTTTAGCTGGAAACAGTGGCTTGAAGAGCTACTGGTTTATCCCGTTTGTAATAATTTCTCTACAGTAGTCAATTGCCTTCTATTGGGAGCATGTTAAAGAAAATATTGTCTCATAAGTGTTTTTTGTTTTTCTGAGTCTAAACTCCTAAGAGTAGAATCCTGTTATCTGGATGATTGATGAAGGCATTAAAACCAAGCAGTGTGTTTGTATTCTGAAAGTACTCTTAAATCCATACAAATGTTGCTTGGGTTATGGAGTTCAGATCACTCCTGCTGACACTACGGCATCTGAAGAACAATTACTATGAAAGTTTCACGCCAACTTTAGCCACTGTGCTTCCTCTTCCATTTCCTTCCTTTGTTGTTTTGCTGCTCTTTTATCTCTGTATCATGTTTTTTGCTGCCTCGGAAGAGGCTGCATCTTCTTCTCATGCATTGGTATTTCTTTTTACCATGTATCTAAGTTACCTAGTTCAGAAGATTGATTACTCATCTTGTGTATCTGCTAATCTGTAGAGAAACCTGTGCTTCCTGGGGTGTTAAAACTTAATGTTTCTCTCTTTTTAATAATTTTCTGAGTTTTCCTTATAGGTGGTGTCACATCTTTAAAGTAGGTTCCACTTGTTCCAAAGCATTTTGTTGTGTTGCCACATTACCATTCCCTCCTTCAGTCTCTACACTTGTGGGTGCATCTTCATCCCAGGAAGTCCACTCTTCAACATTTGTCTTAGGAACTGATGAGTAATTAACTGTAGTTGGCCAAGTTATTTGGTCTCTACTTAATTTCCATCTTTGGCCAGATCTGCATATTAATCTCTTTAGGAATGAGAATACTGTTGCTAGACAAGTACAGACTTTAGTTAACCAGAGCGGTGTGATGGCCATGGTGGGAATCAAAACCTGCCCCTCCCTTCCCCCTCAGAGCTGGGCATGTACTCGGTCACTTTTGCCACCCATCGCCACTGCACCACTGCCATGGTCCCTGCACCACTGCCATGGTCCCTGCCTCAGGACACTCCTCAGCCCTTCCCACTTCACCTCCTCCCAGTTGTTTTTTTAAACATTAGAATTGCGCTCAGAATGGTGAGATCTTTTCACTTTTAAGAGGCAAATGGGAATGAAGACCAGAGGGAGAACAGCAGATTCACATCTCCAATTTCACTATACATTGGGAAATATACATGTTGACTAAAAGGTTGAACAAAATCACTGCCATATTTCTTTCTTTTTCTAAATTGAATTTGCATAATTTAAATGTTCACGTGACACAACTACGTGGTAACACTCCATCCTTGTTTTTAGGGGTGTCACGTAGAAGAATAACAAGATATCTGGGAAGCATCTTAGAGGAGGCTGAGTACAGTACTGATGTGTTTTGTTTGTTTTTGTCATTGTGACAGGTTGCTGGGCCAGAAGACAGGTCTGAGTCCTGACAATCCATTTCTAGATCCCTGCCTGCCTGTGGGACTCACAGATGTGGTGGAAAGGAACAGCCAGGTCCTTCATGTCCGAGGAAGAGGGGACTGGGTGGCTTGTGGGGCCATGCTGAGCCCCCTGTTGGCTCGCTCCAGCACCAGCCAGGCCTCGCTGAATGGCATCTACCAGTCACCCATTGACTTCAACAACAGCGAGTTCTACGGTTTCTCCGAGTTCTTTTACTGTACAGAGGATGTGTTACGCATCGGTGGCCGCTACCACGGGCCAACGTTTGCCAAGGCTGCTCAGGTAAATTATTAATAATAAAGTGACTCATCCTGGCAGCAGCCATTTATTGTACGCCTGACTTTGTACCAGATGCCGTGCGAAGGGCTTTGCATGCATGATCTCACTGGATTCTTGGCAGGAGCCCTGTGAGCCCTCATTTTACAGATGAGGAGGTGGACTTAGAGAAGTTAAGGAACCTGCTGTGCTATACTGCCTTCTAATTAATTAAGCTTAGGTTTCCACGGGTGTCCTACTACCCAAATTATCACCCAGGTCTAATATTGTCATGGTGGTTAATGGTTTTTCCTCCAACTTTCCAATAGTCTTAATTAATGTTTGTGGCCAAAAGTGTCATCTCCAGGTATTTTTCCCTTCCTGGTTGTTCCCAGGTGTAATGTGCTTTTGGAGATGATGTCACACAGATGGGCAAGTCCACTTTCATTTTCTTACCTTGACTTTTAAGGATGGTATAGGGTCACTTAGAATATTAAAAAGATGTTGCAAAAAGCAATGATAGTGCATTTAAATTGCAGAAGAAGTAAACATGCACTTAGAGCACATTTAGGACTTAAGCATCTTATAGGTTTAAAACAGTAGTTATTTGGACAGGTAAAAGTTTAGCTAGCTTTCTACAGTGTCTGCTTTAATTTGGATTCATCTCTTTTTAATTTTTGTATATCTGCCTCTTTTTTTTGTGGTACGCGGGCCTCTCACTGTTGTGGCCTCTCCCGTTGCGGAGCACGGGCTCCGGACGCGCAGGCTCAGCAGCCATGGCTCACGGGCCCAGCCGCTCCGTGGCACGTGAGATCCTCCTGGACCGGGGCACGAACCTGTGTCCCCTGCATCGGCAGGCGGACTCTCAACCACTGCACCACCAGGGAAGCCCTATCTGTCTCTTTTATCAGAAAAATTTATGGGGAGATCTGTCCTCTCTTATATTTTTTATTCTTTCCCTTCTGCTTTCTTAGAATTCTCTAAGGTTCGCTTGGTATAAGGCTTCCAAAAGGAATAATATCTGCAGTGTTAGTACTATTCTGTTCTCTAAAGGCAGTCCCTAAGAAATAGTGAGGAAAACCTGGTTTGTATTTGCCCTTGCCTCTAGGAATACCCTCATATTCCCTTTCCTTTCCAGCGTCCCCTAAGCATCCATAGCCTGACTCTTTCTCTCATTTTAAAACTTCCTCAAATCCTATTCCCTTGAACATCAAAGGGCTCAGGTTATTACTTGCCCAAACTGCTAGTGGCTTAATATGTTTTCTTTCCTAGGTAAAAGATGATTTCGTTCGCCCTTTGTTTTTTTTAACTTTGACTCAACTGTTATCGTCCCAGTGACACCTTCCTTGGCCATCCTATACAAAATTGCAGCCCTCCTCAATATTACCTATTTCCCTTTCCTGCTTTATTTTTCCCATGAGCACTTACATCATCTAACCCACTCTGTGTATGTATGTGTACATGTATGTATGTACGCATGTATATTTGGTTATTGTCTGTCCCCCACCACTAGAAAGTAAGCTTCATAAGGAACGAAATTTTTGTCTGTTTTATTCACTGCTGGATCCCCCTGGCACCTAGAATAGTACCTGGCATATAGTAGACATGCAGGAAATGTTAGTTCACTGAACAAACCAAAAGGAATGATTCCTTTGGTGAGAATTACAACACAGAGGCAGGCCAGTGATAGATCTTTTTTTTATATATATAAATTTATTTTATTTATTTTATTTTTGGCTGCATTGGGTCTTCATTGCTGCAAGCGGGCTTTCTCTAGTTGCGGTGAGCAGGGGCTACTCTTCGTTGCGGTGCGCGGGCTTCTCATTGCGGTGGCTTCTCTTGTTGCAGAGCACAGGCTCTAGGCGCACAGGCTTCAGTAGTTGTGGCACACGGGCTCAGTAGTTGTGGCTCACGGGCTCTAGAGCGCAGTCTCAGTAGTTGTGGTGCACGGGCTTAGTTGCTCCGCGGCACGTGGGATCTTCCCGGACCAAGGCTTGAACCCGTGTTCCCTGCATTGGCAGGGGGGGGCTTAACCACTGTGCCACCAGGGAAGTCCCAGTGATAGATCTTTGACCATTTTCTGTTCCATCTGTTTGACCTACTCATGTCAGTCCTACATAGGATAGAATGAAGCTCTGTTTGGCTTTTGATGTTGCTACTCCTGGTCCTAACCTTACCCATATCTGAAGCCTAAGAGGCTCAGGAGCCATGTCAGGCAGGCTTCGTAGTGAACGTGGAGGCAATAGGAATAAAAAGGACTATTCCCAGGTAACTCAAGTCACTCAGTGGCCTGAGTTCAGGGACTTGCCTTGCCCAGGACCTGGCACTGTGTTTGGTGAATGAATATGCCATTTCTGTTTTCCTTTGTCAACTAGTATCCCACAAGTAACTTTAGAAATGGAACAGCTATGACTGTGGCGGATTTACAGTTTGCCTCCCATTTCATGTTGCACCATTTCTCTGTGGTTGTTCCAGGATTACTGTGGCATGGCTTGGTCAGTACTCACTCAGAGATTCAAGAATGGCCTCTTTTCATCACATGCAGATGAGCATCGACTCAAGTAAGTAACTTCCTTTTCTCCCTTAGATGTGGCCTTAAAATGTATGAACGGGACTTCCTTGGTGGTGCAGTGGTTAAGAATCCGCCTGCCATTGCAGGGGACGTGGGTTCGAGCCCTGCTCCGGAAAGATCCCACCTGCCACAGAGCAACTAAGCCCGTGCACCGCAACTACTGAGCCTGCGCCCTAGAGCCTGCGCGCCACAGCTACTGAGCCCACACGCTGCAACTACTGAAGCCCATGTACTCTAGGACCCGCACGTCACAACTATTGAGCCCCTGTGCTACAGCTACTGAAGCCTATGTGCCTAGAGCCCGTGCTCCACAACAAGAAAAGCCACCGCAATGAGAAGCCCAAGCACCGTGACAAAGAGTAGACCCCGCTCGCCGCAGCTAGAGAAAGGCTGTGCGCAGCAATGAAAATGCAACACAGCCAAAAAAATAAAATTAAATTAAATTTTTAAAAAAAGTGTATGAACAATGAATGAAAGAGAGCGAGTGATAGTACAGATTGGATTTTATGTTGAAGGAGAGTTTGGTTACTTCAGATTTTGATTTTCTGAAGGGTAGAGGCCAAAATAGTGAGCTTATTTTAGTGAAGCCAAGGGAAACTGGTGGTTACCAAAAAGTGTTCTCTCCAAGTGGTTTTAAATTAAAAGTGGTGGTCTTTTTATTTTTAAATTTTTATTAAAATCAAACATGCAGAAAAGTAGAAAGAACAGTAACAGAAACCCACATGTAACTGTCACCCAGCTTGAACACATATCAGTATTTTGCCAGTTTGGTTCATCAGTCCTCCCATTTTGTAAACAAAAATAGAACAGTTTAATGAACTCCTGAATATCTGTCACCCAGCTTCTCTCCTAATAGCTATCAGCTTCCAGCCCTCTTGTTTCATCTGTTTTCCCACCCCACAATTCAGTCATTTTGAAGCAAATCCAAAACATCATGTTTGTAGATATTTCAGCATTCTCCCTGAAGATAAGGGCTGTTAGAAGAAAAAGAAAGAAAAATAAAAGTAAAATGTACTCACAATAGTGTTGGTACATTGCATAGAGGTGTTCTTCCCTTTTGTGTTAAACGTTAACATAAAAGAGGCTCAGATTTGGCTCCACCTAGAGGTGAGGAAGGTGAAACGGGGAAAGAGAGGTCTTCTTGACATCTAGTGGGAATATGCAGAAAGCATTTGAATTCTTTGTTTTCTTCTTTTTTAAAAACAAATTTATTTTTATTTTTGGCTGCATTGGGTCTTCGTTGCGTGCGGGCTCTCGCTAGTTGCGGCGAGCAGGGGCTACTCTTCGTTGCGGTGCGCAGGCTTCTCATTGCGGTGGCTTCCCTTATTGTGGAGCACAGGCTCTAGGCGTGCGGGCTTCAGTAGTTGTGGCACACAGGCTCAGTAGTTGTGGCGCACAGGCTTAGCTGCTCCGTGGCATGTGGGATCTTCCCGGACCAGGGCTCAAACCCACATCCTCTGCGTTGGCAGGCGAATTCTTAACCACTGCACCACCAGGGAAGTCCCTCTTTTCCTTCTTTAAAAAAAACTAATTATTTTTTGTCACACAGATATCAGTGTTTTAAGTCAGCTTGGATGTACCAAGTTCTTCATGAAGGATTCCACTTTCCCTATGACTACCCAAATCTGCAGACAGCCCAACTGGTCTATGACCGAGAGGTTCAGTGGACACTGGGAGCCATTTTGTATAAAACACGCTTCTTACCACTCAGGTAAAGTGGACTGACCAAGCTGGCATCTTGAGCTCAGAGGATGTTAGTTGGTGCCTCAGAATAGGTTTCTTAAGTAACCTCCCCCTCAAAAAACAAAAAAAACCCACCCAAACTCCCCTTATTACTGCCACGTGAAACTACTATTACTTACCAGGCATGTTGAAACAGAAAGAAGTCTGAGAATTATTGGTCTGGAGTATGTTCTTCTTTGCAATTTCAGGAATTCAGTGGGTTTTTTTTTGGCCGTGCCACGTGGCTTGTGAGATCTTAGTTCCCTGACCAGGGATTGAACCCATGGCCTCGGCAGTGAAGCCACCAAGTCCTAACCACTGGACTGCCAGGGAGTTCCCAGGAATTCAGTTTTGTTTATCTACAACAAATCAATCTTTAGAATTAAGCTCTTACTAACAACTTCTAAGATACTGACTGATGAACTAAAGTTACTCTGGAACTATCTCTATCTGACTAGAGGACTGGGATATGTTGTTCCTATACAGCAATCTTTCCAAATGGGTAGAGTCACTCTAGAGATCATGTCATTGACTTGGAAGGCTTTTTGGTGGGCCAGAATTAGAACAAAGGACCTGAGATGCTTTTAGGGGATGTCTTGCTCTTATGTACCATAAGATATTTGGGATAATTTGTAGGTGCTCTCTCCTCTGGACTATTTTAAATAAACTAAGATGAACCCTTAATCTTTGGTGCCTGTTTCTTTAAACTCAGTATAGAAGCCAGGCGAGTGAGAGAAGTGGGGAACTGGAGAGTATGTGCCCCGAACAAAAGGCTGATTACGTCATGCAGAAGTGCTGTCCCAGCATCTGCCAGCTCTCCTTTGTCGAGAAGCCAGAAATCCATATTTTATATGTGGTCTTTCTGTTTGGAGATTCACATCTTTAAAAAACACTGCAGGTCAAACACAATGAAAATGGATCTGGTATCTGGACCATGAGAGAAGGGCTTCTGTTCTAGACAGATCACTGCACTTAGGTTTACATGTCTATTTTTTCTTCGGTTTACAATACAGTTGATTAAGTGACAGCTTTCTCTAGATAAATCCTAAATCCTCAGGAAGCACAGCAACTTTTTTTTTTTTTTTTTTTAAGATTTAGATATACTCTGATTTCTTGATTAGATTCAGGGGCCACCCTACTCATTAGCACCATATTTACAAACTGTGTAGGCCAGGGTGGTATGGGGTCACTGTTAAGACTTATTTGACAGATGACCAGTCTTGTCTTACTGTTCATTTCTTTGGCTTCTAATTTTGCCCCCAGATTCTAGAGGGGGTAGGCCTGTGAGGCTCCCTCTAGGCCGGGGAAAGGAAGGTACAGAAGGAATCACACATACCAGCTCTGGGCCTGGGGACATGCTTCAGCTTTGCTTGCTCTGTGGAGCTGGTATTATAGCATGTTTACATGGATGGAGTAAATGGGTAAAACCTTTGGGCCTTTTACATTGGCATAAATATTTCTCTCCTAAACTAACATTTCTTTCCACCTTCTTCCTTAGGGATCTACGGCAGGAAGGTGCCCGACAAGCCCATGGTAGCTGGTTCCGTCTCTCCTTTGTGTACAACCACTATCTTTTCTTCGCCTGTATCCTGGTGGTGCTACTGGCCATCATCCTGTACCTCCTGCGGCTACGCCGAATTCACCACCGACAAAGTCGAGCCTCAACCCCATTGGACTTACTGTGGATCGAGGAGGTGGTGCCCATGATTGGGGTACAGGTTGGGCCATGAGGCTGGACAGGTTCTAGGGGAACTCAAGTATTCAGAATTGCTGCCCATTGAATTCCACCACTTTCTGGTACTGGCCTCAGATGCTGCTTTGCCTGACTTTGTGGATATTTGGCCTTGAAATTTCTACTTCAATACCTACTTTAATTCATTCTCAATATCCATGTCCTCTTCTCTGAGAGAAGCTATAATTTACTCTGTGAAGAACTAAATGAGAGATTGGTGCTAACAAAGGGAACCAACTTTAGTCCAATTGAAGCATGCTTCTACTCCTTTATCTGAGTGATTTGGTGTGCTCCTGGGATCTAGACTTTTCTCCCCTTAAAGCATGAAGTTTGGCATTGGGCACACTGGAAGTCTGGTTGAAACCAAACTTAGAGCATCTGATTCAAAGCCGAAGACATTCTAGCACGTGCAGCAGCCCCTTCTTTCTCTGTAACAGAGATATCACTTATGTGGAGATCCACAGCCTTTAATAGGGATCCAAGATCTTTGCAGTTCAGTGGAACAAATAAGAATTTCCAGGCAACCAAAATAACACAGCTTCTTTGCTTACTCGACAAAGAAGCCATTGTGAGTGTGGTCCAAGATCCCTGACATACTGTTGCTGATGTTAGTTCGTGATTTTAAAAGGTTAGAACCCTTTCTAAATGAATGGTCCATTGACGATTTTTTTTTTTTTTTTTTTTTTGCGGTATGCGGGCCTCTCACTGTTGTGGCCTCTCCCGTTGCGGAGCACAGGCTCCGGACGCGCAGGCTCAGCGGCCATGGCTCACAGACCCAGCCGCTCCACGGCATGTGGGATCCTCCCAGACCGGGGCACGAACCCGCGTCCCCTGCATCAGCAGGCGGACTCCCAACCACAGCGCCACCAGGGAAGCCCCATTGACGATTTTAACAATATGTTATCTGATGCCTGGTAAGACCAGGATAGAAAATTTTTCCATGTCTATGTGCCTCACAGGCTGTTTGGGCATTAATTTTTCTTTTTGAACCTTAAGTGTGCTTGTAGGGTTGGACAGACTGTGATGGGAATTGGAGACCTAGATTTTTCTGGTTTCAGGTCACTGTCCTCTAGGCCTATTTTTTTTTTTTTAACATCTTTACCTCTAGGCCTATTTTTATGAGTCCTTATGTGGGAAGATTTAAAAAAAAAGAGTTCCTTTATTTCACTGCTAAGATCAATATGTATTTTGGGAAGGGATGCATTTGGATTGTTTTTAAAGAAGGAAAGAACAGTATCAGGAGAGTGGACAAAGGCAATAAAATCCAAGCTCTTATTTATTAATGTTTTTCTGAGAAACAGAAGTTCTCTCAGTTTGACTCTTGGAATATTTGAAAAGAAGCAACTCCCAAACTTTGGAATAAACAGATAAATCTGTTAATAATCTACCTGGCAACTTTCAGAATATTTTTTAAGAGATTTCTCAGTCATAAACAGCATTTCCATTAATGGGGAGAGAGGAAAAGCCATAGTAATTACATTTTTATCTCCTGCCCTTCAGGAGCTTTGCTTTTTCTCTGCATTTAGCCTTCAAATTGCACAACGATTTCTTTTTCATCCCCGTGGAACCTTCTTTATACATTAATAACCATTCCTCTATGTAGCCTTAAATGTCCTGCCCAAGAATATGCTCCCAGAGTTAAAACAGTTTTCTTTTTTGTCAACTTTGAGTTCTAGGATTACATGAGTAGGGGAAAGGTCCTTGACTTTAAAGGGAAAAGAAAGTGGAATTCTTAAAAAATAAATTCCATACTGGGAGCAGAAAGGAATTAAGTGCTTCATAAAACCAAGAAAAATAAATCCAAATCCTCCTAGAACTATACTGGGTTGAAAATAAGTATACTGACTCTTGGTTGGTAGGTGAAAAGATCATGAGTCTTGAATTGTTTTCAAATTAGATGAAAATGGTTCCAGCAAAGAGTCTTACAGGTTCCTTTGGAAGTACTTTTTACTTTTCATTAGGGCTTACGTCACAGCTTCCTTTAATTTTTAAGATTTCTAAATTGCCTTGATTTTCTTTGACTTCTTATCTTTGTACTGTGAGTGACCCCTTGCCTTATGAATGCTGCTTATAAATAATGTCATAATATGTTTTGCTAGCCATTGCCTACTCAGGTAACTCTTTTCCCCTCACCTTGGTTTCCAAATACTATTTTTGGTTTTCTTGTGTGATCTAGTCAAAGATCTCAAAAGCTGCCTAGTTGGCTAACAGTGATCACATCTGTATGCTCAGAATGAAACTGAAGCATGGAGGAGGTGGTGATTAGTCCAATCTAATTAGCTCAAAAGTTATTCTTCATCCTGGCTATGATAATAGCTACCATTTGCAAAGCACTTATTGTGTACCAGACACATCTTTAAGAATTTTATGTATATTATTTACTCATCATGATAACCTTTCAGATTATTGTGTTCTTTTTATAGTTGAGAAACTCAGGATACCTGTTTATCATTTTTTCCATATAAATGTATTTCTTAATTTATTTTAATTAGTCTTTGATTGTTTTTTTGTTTTTGTTTTTTGTTTTTGTGGTACGCGGGCCTCTCACTGTTGTGGCCTCTCCCGTTGCGGAGCACAGGCTCCAGACGCGCAGGCTCAGCGGCCATGGCTCACGGGCCCAGTGGCTCCGCGGCATGTGGGATCTTCCCGGACCAGGGCACGAACCCGTGTCCCCTGCATCGGCAGGCGGACTCTCAACCACTGTGCCACCAGGGAAGCCCTGAATTTTTTTAGTGTTATATCCTTTTATTATTTTAATATTATAGGATCTAGGGTTGTCTACTGCAGTGAGTAAGGCATCTTAGAGTTCCATGTTATAAAAATAAGGACGAATTTTTGTCATACCCCTCAGAAAAACTGAGTATTTGCTCTTGGTTCTGGTTCCTGAGCTTCGTCCATTGCTCCCAATTAAAAATTTTAAATCAAATCTCATTAGCTAGAAACAGAAGCCATTTATCCCTTGCTGAGTGCCAGTTATATATATTACTTTCTCATAATGAAATATTCTTACTTATAGAATCAGACAGTCTATCTTCCCTTTAACCCTGTTTTTGCCCTCAGTTTTAAAAGATTTTTAAAGACTTCTATTTGCATTTCTGCATTTTGAGCGGTTCTCATGTGAAAATAATTATGATTTCATAAAATTCACATTCCACTGGCTCCTTTGAATCTCACCAAGCAGTCTTCCTTATAACAGCAGCAGTGAACCTGAACTGTTTCAGTGCTTTAATTACTGAGATAGGTCACAAATGTCAAAGTCGAGCCAGTGGCTTATAGGAGTGAGGCTTTATTATTATTTATGTTGGCACATCCCATCACTTTTCTCTGAATTCTTATCATGAGAACATAATAAAAATATGTATAATACCCAATTATTTGGCATTACATTCACTTAAGTTGCAGTTAATTCTAAGCCAAATTATACCATCTTTCTCTCTGTACCTTAGCTCCTTGAATTGATTTTCCTTGGTCTAGGAAATTTTAGGCACTTTCCCCCAACCTTGTATTTATTCTTCTAATGTTATCCAAAGTATTCTGCCTCTGCCCTCCTCAGCCTAAGAGCTTTCTTTAACTTCAGAGGCCTTCAGCAGTGATTATTAAAATGTGGTTGAGTCTGCCATACACTTGCTAAGCTAGTCATTTTAGGCATTAACACTTATTATCACCTCGATATTTATATTTTTGAGATACAATAACTTCTCACTGGTATTATCTAGATGCCCCCCTCACCCCTATTCTCATAGTTTTGTGTTCTGCTTTTTGTCAGGGGTGAAAGACAAGTGGGTGGTGTGATTTAGGGCAAAGAACAGCAGGCTTCCAAACAGCAGATTTGGATTTTAGCCCTGGCTTTGTCATTAAGTAGCTCTGGTACCCCAGGCAAGTCACCTGCCCTCTCTGGTTCATTTCTCATCTATAAAACAAGATGGCTGGACAAGATGATCTGAGGCCAGTTCCAAAGGGAGAAAAACTGGCCTAAGGAACTAAAGGCAGAGAAGGTAGAGAAGTGATATAGTAGTTTCAGGAAGAGGATTGTGGCCTTTGGTTTATAAGATCAGGCTGCCCAGAAGAGCCAGTGGTCGTTTCCTACTTTATCCATAGTCCCTGACATTAAGGTTGGTGGGAATGGACTTTCCAAAAGCAATCATCATACATCAGTTTCAGAAAATGAGATTTTTTTTTTATGCTACTGACAATTATTTATTGAAATCAGTGCTTAAGAAACTCTACCTGTGAACACTTTGAAATCCCAGTTCAAATCACATTAAACTATTCCATGATTCATACTTTCAACGAATTCAGATTGGTCTGTCCCAGTTTATCCCAACTGGTGAAGTTTTACAAAATAAACATCTTGAGCTTCCTAGAGTTACATTTTTACTTGTTTGACTTATTTGCTGATTTTTATAATGTGCTTATATGATAAAAAATTCTATGAAAGTGCTAGGACTATTGGTTAGAGATTACTTTTTTTTTTGAATTTTATTTTATTTATTTTTTTATACAGCAGGTTCTTATTACTTATCCATTTTATACATATCAGTGTATACATGTCAATCCCAATCTCCCAATTCATCCCCCCCCCGCAAATTTCCCCCCTTGGTGTCCATACGTTTGTTCTCTGCATCTGTGTCTCAATTTCTGCCCTGCAAACCAGTTCATCTGTACCATTTTTCTAGTTTCCACATATATGCGTTAATATACCATATTTGTTATTCTCTTTCTAACTTACTTCACTATGTATGACAGTCTCTAGATCCATCCACGTCTCTACAAATGACCCAGTTTTGTTCCTTTTTATGGCTGAGTAATATTCCATTGTATATATGTACCACATCTTCTTTATCCATTCATCTGTCGATGCGCATTTAGGTTGCTTCCATATCCTGGCTATTGTAAATAGTGCTGCAATGAACATTGGGGTGCATGTGTCTTTTTGAATTATGGATGTCTCTGGATATATGCCCAGTAGTGGGATTGCTGGGTCATATGGTAATTCTATTTTTAGTTTTTTAAGGAACCTCCATACTGTTCTCCATAGTATTTACTATTGAGCTGCATGAGCTGTTTATATATTTTGGAGATTAATCCTTTGTTGATTCGTTTGCAAAAATATTTTCTCAGAAATATTTTCTCAAAAATAAATATTTTCTCCCATTCTGAGGGTTGTCTTTTCCTCTTGTTTGTAGTTTCCTTTGCTGTGCAAAAACTTTTAAGTTTCATTAGGTCCTATTTGTTTATTTTTGTTTTTATTTCCATTACTCTAGGAGGTGGATCAAAAAAGACCTTGCTGTGATTTATATCAAAGAGTGTTCTTCCTGTGCTTCCTCTAAGAGTTTTATAGTGTCTGGTCTTACATTTACGTCTGTAATCGATTTTGAGTATATTTTTGTGTATGGTTTTGGGGAGTGTTTAATTTCATTCTTTTACATGCAGCTGTCCAGTTCTCCCAGCACCACTTATTGAAGAGACTGTCTTTTCTCCGTTGTATATCCTTGCCTCCTTTGTCATAGATTAGTTGACCATAGGTGCGTGGGCTTACCTCTGGGCTTTCTATCCTGTTCCATTGATCTATATTTCTGTTTTTGTGCCAGTACCATATTGTCTTGATTACTGTAGCTTTGTAGTATAGTCTGAAGTCTGGGAGCCTGATTCCTCCAGCTCCGTTTTTTTCCCTCAAGACTGCCTTGGCTATTTGGGGTCTTCTGTGTCTCCATACAAATTTTAGGATTTTTTGTTCTAGTTCTGTAAAAAAAGGCCATTGGTAATTTAATAGGGATTGCATTGAATCTGTAGATTGCTTTGGGTAGTATAGTCATTTTCCCAATATTGATTCTACCAATCCAAGAACATGGTATATCTCTCCATCTCTTTGTATCATCTTTAATTTCTTTCATCAGTGTCTTATAGTTTTCTGCATACAGGTCTTTTGTCTCCCTGGGTAGCTTTATTCCTAGGTATTTTATTCTTTTTGTTGCAATGGTAAATGGGAGTGTTTCTTTAATTTCTCTTTCAGATTTTTCATCACTAGTGTATAGGAATGCAAAAGATTTCTGTGCACTAATTTTGTATCCTGCAACTTTACCAAATTCATTGATTAGCTCTAGTAGTTTTCTGGTGGCATCTTTAGGATTCTCTATGTATAGTATCATGTCATCTGCAAAGAGTGACAGTTTTACTTCTTCTTTTCCAATTTGTATTCCTTTTATTTCTTTTTCTTCTCTGATTGCCATGGCTAGGACTTCCAAAACTATGTTGAATACTAGTGGTGAGAGTGGACATCCTTGTCTTTTTCCTGATCTTAGAGGAAATGCTTTCAGGTTTTTACCATTCAGAATGATGTTTGCTGTGGGTTTGTCATATATGGCCTTTATTATGTTGAGGTAGGTTCCCTATATGCCTACTTTCTGGAGAGTGTTTATCATAAATGGGTGTTGATTTTATTTTATTTTTTTTTTGCAGTACACGGGTCTCTCACTGTTGTGGCCTCTCCCATTGCAGAGCACAGGCTCTGGACGTGCAGGCTCAGCGGCCATCGCTCACAGGCCCAGCCGCTCCGTGCCATGTGGGATCTTCCCAGACCGGGGTACAAACCCATGTCCCCTGCATCGGCAGGCAGACTCTCAACCACTGTGTCACCAGGGAAGCCTCATGGATGTTGAATTTTGCCAAAAGCTTTTTCTGCATCTATTGAGATGATCATATGGTTTTTATTCTTCAATTTGTTAATATGGTATATCACATAGATTGATTTGCGTATATTGAAGAATCCTTGCATCTCTGGGTTAAATCCCACTTGGTCATGGTGTATGATCCTTTTAATGTGTTGTAGGATTCTGTTTGCTAGTATTTTGTTGAGGATTTTTGCATCTATATTCATCAGTGATATTGGTCTGTAATTTTCTTTTTGTGGAGTATCTTTGTCTGGTTTTGGTATCGGGGTAATGGTGGCCTCATAGAATGAGTTTGGGAGTGTTCCTTCCTCCGAAATTTTTTGGAGGAGTTTGAGAAGGATGGGTGTTAGCTCTTCTCTAAATGTTTGATAGAATTCACCTGTGAAGCCATCTGGTCCTGGACTTTTGTTTGTTGGAATATTTTTAATCACAGTTTCAGTTTCATTGCCTGTGATTGGTCTATTCATATTTTTTATTTCTTCCTGGTTCAGTCTTGGAAGGTTATACCTTTCTAAGAATTTGTCCATTTCTTCCAGATTGTCCATTTTATTGGCATACGGTTGCTTATAGTAGTCTCTTAGAATGCTTTGTATTTCTGCGGTGTCTGTTGTAACTTCTATTTCATTTCTAATTTTATTGATTTGAGTCCTCTCCTTGTTTTTCTTGATGAGTCTGGCTAATGGTTTATCAATTTTGTTTATCTTCTCAAAGAACCAGCTTTTAGTTTTATTGATCTTTGCTATTGTTTTCTTAGTTTCTATTTCATTTATTTCTGCTCTGATCTTTATGATTTCTTTCCTTCTACTAACTTGGGGTTTTGTTCTTCTTTCTCTAGTTCTTTTAGGTATAAGGTTAGATTGTTTATTTGACATGTTTGTTGTTTCTTGAAGTAGGATTGTATTGCTATACACTTCCCTCTTAGAACTGCTTTTGCTGTATCCCATAGGTTTTGGATCATCGTGTTTTCATTGTCATTTGTTTCTACATATTTTTTGATTTTCTCTTTGATTTCTTCAGTGATCTCTTGGTTATTTAGTAACGTATTGTTTGGCCTCCATGTGTTTGTGTTTTTTACATTTTTTTCCCTGTAATTGATTTCTAATCTCATAGCATTTAGTCACAAAAGATGCTGGATATGATTTCGATTTTCTTAAATTTACTGAGGCTTGATTTGTGACCCAAGATGTGATCAATCCTGGAGAATGTTCTGTGTGCACTTGAGAAGAAAGTGTAATCTGCTGTTTTTGGATGGAATGTCCTATAAATATCAATTCAATCTATCTGGTCTATTGTATCATTTAAAGCTTGTGTTTCCTTATTAATTTTCTGTCTGGATGATCTGTCCATTGCTGTAATTGAGGTGTTAAAGTCTCCCACTATAATTGTGTTACTGTCAATTTCCTCTTTTATAGCTGTTAGCAGTTGCCTTATGTATTGAGGTGCTCCTATGTTGGGTGCATATATATCTATAATTGTTATATCTTCATTACCTGGCCTCTTTGGTGGGGCTAATGGTGGACTCAGGGAGGGCTCACGCCAAGGAGCCAGTATATATGGCTTCTCAGAACTTCTGCTGCCAGTGCCCTTGTCCTCACGGTGAGACACAGCCACCTCCCACCTCTGCAGGAGACTCTCCGACTCTAGCAGGTAGGTCTGGTTTAGTCTCCTACGAGGTCACCCTCTTTCCCCCAGGTCCCGATGCGCACACTACTTTGTGTGTGTCCTCCAAGAGCAGAGTCTCTGTTTCCCCCAGTCCTGTCGAGGTCCTTTAATCAAATCCCACTAGCCTTCAAAGTCTGATTCTCTAGGAATTCCTCCTCCTGTTGCCGGACCCCCAGGTTGGGAAGCCTGACGTGGGGCTCAGAACCTTCACTCCAGTGGGTGGACTTTTGTGGTATAAGTGTTCTCCAGTCTGTGAATTACCCATCCAGCAGTTATGGGGTGCCCCTCCTACCGTCTCATTGTGGCTTGTCCTTTATCTTTGGATGTGGGGTATCTTTTTTGGTGAGTTCCCGTGTCTTCCTTTCGATGCTTGTTCAGCAGTTAGTTTTGATTCTGGTGCTCTTGCAAGAGGGAGTGACAGCAGGTCTTTCTACTCTTCCATCTTGAACCAATCTCCAGAAAATGAGATTTTTAAACCTGAGACTTAAGAGATTTCTGGTTAACCCCCATGATTTTACGGATGATGAAATTGACACCCAGAACAGTAGTAATACAGTGAAATGATCATTGACAGAATCTTCTTGCAAGACTGTGTGTTTCAACACAATATATATAATACAGCTGACTGCAACTAACCATGTGCAATCTTTATAACTGCTTCTGATACTAATTTGTGATTGCTCAGATTTAGGAATAAAATATGAAACAAATGCTTTGTTAAAAATAGTATCAGGTTTTCACTACATCCATTCTAGCTTCATTTCTTTCAATAATTTAAAATTTTAGACATCTCTTTTTTAAACAGTTTGCTTAATTTTGTACAATTTTCTTAACCACAGCATCCAAGCAATTCATGTTATGGTTACAATCTAAATTATTTAAGATATAAATGTTTATTAGAGCTACCTCATTAAGGAACTTGGTTGTAATTATTGGGCAGTTCCTAGACTCCCTTACAGAAACAGAGTGCTGTTTCTTCTTGCTGTTTTTAGACTTCTTTTCAAAGGAATTCAGAACTAGCATCTAATTTCCCTTTTTGCTGTGGTATGTGATGAAACTTCAGTTGGAATTAAGAATTAAGGTAGAAGTAGCAGCAAATGTTTCAAATTCTCCCAAACTAGTCTCAGGTTATGCTAATTTCATAGTCCTGCCGCTAGGGCCATGTGCTCTGACAAACTTGTGAGGATTTGTTGGTATTATAAAATATATTTGTTAAAAAATGAGGACTCTTTTTTTTTAATATCCGAATACACTTCCCTTATATTATTACACATTTCCTTTTCCCCCTAATATTTCATTATTTCTCAGTACCATTATTAGAGGGACAGAGGAGGAATACATCCATTGACCATTTGGTTTCTCTGGAAGTCTGAGCAATAATACCGTTTTATTTGTAAAATTGAATCATTACCCATACTTTTAAAGGGCTTTCTACTTTTAAAATGTATTCAATCGTTGCTTGCCATTTTTATAAAGACCAAAATGGAAAAAAATTTCAGAATCACAGGATGATTATAGCCACGTATGCATCACTTCAGGCAAGCTGAGCCTCTCCTTTTTAAATAGTGCAGCCACTCATATGCCCTGTGGCATCCTACCACTCCTCTCCACTCTCCACTTCTCCAGTGTAAAGTAGCCCTGATATTTTCCTAAGCAGCCCCTCCTACAGAGCACCTGCCAGAGTTTAGCCTCTAAAAACTGCTGATGGTGAAGGCTCTGGCCCTAACTAGCTTCATAAAAATCTTTCTCTGCTAGCAAGGATCCCAAACACTTTGATTTCTGGAATTTGTCATTATGCTGTGTTTGAAATTCTTATCCTACAATTCCCCTTTAGTTGCAGTCCTGAAGTATATGCCTTGCCTTGTCTCTTCCATGATTTCTGCCTTGAGCATTGGATCCTGCAGTGTTGAAAGACATCTTTTTATTATGATCCACAACTAAAAACTTTTTGCTTTAAAAAACCAAAGGCTGCCTGCATGGCATCACTTTTGGGGGTTGCTAAGCTTGTATGTTTTTCTGACACTTCACATTAAATAATAGTTTTACTGAACAGTTCTTGAAATTCTGATAAATACTGTTAAATCAGTGTTGAACAAAATGTGCAATGCATATTAGAGAGGGGATGCATTCTTATGCAGGGACATGGGTATATATGTGAAATATGCCAGTATACAACCCACCATTCATGCCAGGACTGGAAGGATTGCTGAAGATAAACTGGCTATCCTACTATTATGATCATCAGTGTTGGTCTTTGCAGCCAGCATCACTTTAGGCAGTGGCTAATTATTACCCCTGCCAAAATGGACAGCATTTGTCAGTCTAAGTTAAAGACAAAGCTATTCTGGGTTGATTAAGAAAGCCAGGTGTATTAATCTCCTTTGATATTTTAAAAACAACTGACAGAATTGTTGAGAGACTTTTGAAAATATTAAGGGAAATCCATTTCATCTTCTAGGTATGATGACTTATTTTGAAAGCAGTGTCTGGGACATCAGTTTGTAATCATCCATTTTCCATTCATTTGTGCAATATTTGGTATGTGTCTGGTGCTGGGAATAATGCAAACAAAAATCATTCCGATAATATCCATTCACCAGGAGCTCATAGATGGGCATAATACTTGTATCACTCAATGCAACCAGATCTGTTTTTCCAAACTTACTCATCTTTAATAAAAGAAACAATGAAGTAAAACATCTGCAACTTAAACTTATTGAATTCATTCAGTGCTCCTTTTTTGGAGGGAACAGTAGCAGCATTAGCATGTGGTTCTTTGAGTTGGATCAGGCTGTCCTCTGCAGACTCCGTTATTAACTAAGAACAACCTTAATTTGGGGATCAGGAGATGATGCTATGGCAACCTGCCCCAGTGACTGCAGCTCCCCTTCTTTAGAGAATTCTATCTAGAAGAGGTGATACCCCATTAGCACACTAACGGGATCAACAAAGCAGATTAAATGAGATGATAGGGTGGGGTGGAAATTTGGAGGGGATGGGAATAAACTGGTCAAAACTTTCTAAGGTAACTAGGCTACTAAGGCCTAGGGCAGTGGTTCACAAACTTTGCACATCAGAATCACCTGGGGAATTCGCTTATTACTGCTTTCAGAGATTGTGATTTAATTGGTCTTGGCTGAGGCTGGGGATAGGATTCTGAAAGATTCTAACATGAGAGAAGTTGGGAACCAGCTCCAGGGGGCAGGACTTTTTAAGAATCAAACTGTCTAATTGTATTTTGCTAAGAACCATTTGAGGATGATACACTGTTAGTCACACTGAAACCCAGAGAATATTGGAGTTGAAAGGGAACTGAGATCATTAGTCCAGCGATTGTACAGGGGCAAATCTTAGGTCATTTATGGCTCCCAGATCTGTTTAGCCTGCATAATGTTCTAAAAGACTTGAGAGCATTCACATAAAAATCTGGATGTTTAGTTTCTTTGAAAAATCAGATCTGACAACTCTGGACCTGCAGAGCAGCAAGAGGCCAGCACTCAGCAGCACTGTAGTCCCTTATTCAGGTACGTGCTCTCCAGTTTGCCACTCAGCACCAGCCTGACCCTCGTGGGCATTTGATTTGGTCCAGTTGACTCTTGCCTTCTACAAAACTAAAAACTAACTTTTTGCAACTTTCACCCACTGCTCCCAGCTCTGCATCACAAAGGAAGCTCATTCCTTCTTCTGCATGAAGGGGCTTCAACTTCTCAAGGGCAGGATTCTTGTTTTCTCTCTGAACGTTCTCCTCCAGCTGAATACCCCTAGTTCCTTCAAGTATTCCCTGTGTGACACACGTTCTGGACTCCTCACCATCCTGGTCCCTTTGTCTGGATATATATCCTCCTTAAAAAATGTGGTACCCAGAGTGAAATGCAGCATTTGCATTGAGGTCTTCTGACCGTGGCTGTGACACTTCTATTGATAAAATCTGAAACACCACTAATTTTTACCAGTGTCATCCCATGGCTGGTTCATGTCGAGCCTGTGTCCAACTGAAGTCCCTCCCCTAAGTTTTTTTTATATAAAATAAGCCAGTTTTCTCTACCCCAAATTTATACAAGCTATTTATAATTTAAATGAAGATGCTACATTTATGACCTGTTTAATTTCATCTTCAGGGTGCCACTCTGGAACTGTTTTGAGTTGTAACGGTCTTCTATTACATCAGCAATGTTGGGTTGCTCCACTCTCAAATCTTTCTGATGCCTTCATTCAAATTGCTGATTTAAAAAATAAAGTTGAATAAGAGCCCTGTGAAATATCAATAGAGGCCAAAATCACACATTCATTAATCAACAGTTTGTTTAAATACCTGAATAGATGTCCATGTACTATACCATCAAGGCCATATTTTTCTTATCCATGAGGCTGTTGAGAAACCCTTTCAGGAACTGATTTATACTGTATTCCATTCATCTCACCTAGTAATGTAACAGCCCTATCTCAGGAGGATCTAGGTTAGTGCTTTCCCCAGTTTTGAAAACCAGAACACTAGAAGACAGCAGCTATTTCTTGCTGAAGGCTATCTGGCTACTTTAGGGTATGCCAATCTATCCCTTTGAATCTTCACGTGATGGAAGTGAAGTTGAGACCATAAAGAATTTCTACATAGGCAGAATCCAGGACTCAGGAAGTCAAGGAGACAGAGATTATGCATGTAGAACCAACAGCTTGTCAACATTTAAGAATCCTGAGACAGAGGCTGTTAAGAAGCAAATGACAGACAATTCTTTCTCTACATTAAATCCGATTTTCAACACAAAAAGTAATGGATTTAAAAAGGAACCTTTAGCATAACCATACTTAATGACTTTCTTGATTCAGTGACTGTCCCAAAAACAGGCAAACAATTTAAATAACTTGATCGATTTGGAAACCACTTGGTATACCAAGGTCATCCTCTCAGAAAAGTTCAAGTTCTTGTGTTCTCTGATGATAATCTCTCAGAAGCACAGTTTCAGTCCTAGGAAGCTGATCCTTGAGAATTATTTTGGGACTCTTCGGAGTTCACTCATGAGCCAAAGGGCAACACTGAGAACAGCCAGGGAGCCCGACTGGTGAGTGGCAGCCAAAGGAGTTGGGACGTACATCAGCAGAGTGCTAATGCCCAAGCCCACCTGTTACAAAGGAAAGAAAGCAGTAAGCCAAGTAGGAACCACATATGCAGAGCTGAAATGACTGGCATGGATAACCAGATAACACAAATCCTCCACATTCTCCCATCAGAACATTAAAACATATATTGTTAAATTTCACAAGTAGACTTAAAACAAAGGAAATTCAAACAAATTAGATAAACCTAAAATTCCTTTTAATTATCCTTCATCTAGCCCAGTTCTCCTCCCCAAAGCTAGCCACTGTTACCAGTTTCTACACACCTATACTTTTGTATACATGTTTATAGAAAAACAGCTTGGTGCTTTTAAAAAAATATATTGTTCTGTCACTTGCTTTCTTTCACTTATTGTATGTCTTGAGAGCTTATTAAACTACAGTACAGTATTCCACAGTATGGATATACCATAGATGTTTATTTAGGCTGTTTCCAATTTTTCACTATCACAGTAATTCCACAATGAATTTCCTTGGACAGAGCAGGCATTAATAAGTCAATATGCTTGATGAAAGGATTAAACATTTAACACTTCAAAAGATATTGCCAAACGCCAACTAAAAAGAGCTATACCAACTCATGCTCTCGCTAAGAATATACAAAGGTATCTATTTTCCTATACCCATGCCAACATCTGCTTACCTTTTTTTTTCATTTTTTTCCAATCTGACAGGTACAAAATGGCACACATTGCTTTAATTTGTTCCTCTCTGATCACAGGTGAGGCTAAACAGCTTTTCATATTTATTGGCCATTCATCATTCCTCTTGTGAGAATTGTGTATTAATATCCTTTACTTATTTTCTGGTTGTTAACCTTTTAGTCTACTATAAATATTGAAAATATTTTCTCCTAGTCTGTCACCTTTCTTCCTAAATTTTGTTTTGAGGACAACTTCAGAACAAAAAGAAGTGGTTTATACCTGTGTGTAAGCCAAAGCTAGCAGAGTCACTGCTGCTATCTTGGTCCTTCGAGGAAGGGGAATTCTCCGGGAGAGGAAGTAGAGTGCTGTAATGGCAGCAACTGAAGTGACTCCCTGCAGGGAGGAAAGAGTCTCATCAAGTGCTAGAAGAAATGTCCCACCCTCCTGGTTTCTGCTCACCTTACAGGTAACTCCACCAGATCCACTGAATAACCACTAAGCACTTTCCCCTCCCAGGCAGAGGACCACCTGATTACTCCTCCTCAGCTTCTTCCACGCTCCTCTTCTGTTTGCCACTTCAATGCCAACCAGGCATGGCTCCACCTAAAGTTTCTGCACGTACCACTTTATACACACTCAGCAATCTTATCCACCTTCCAATGTGGGTGTCCCCCAGGTGTGGCCCTCAGTTTTTAAATTATTCTTTTCATCCTTATCCCTAATTTTATCTCTACTCCAATCCTGTATTTTTAAAACAGGGCTAACACCAGCACATGAGGGTTATTGTTTCCCTGGGCTGTGACTAGAGGAGGTGGTGGTGCTGCCAGCTAGGGCTGAAAATGATCTGAAGTCTCCTTTTCATTTCCACCTCTTCAGAAAGAGAGTCTGCAGCTGGCAGGAGGGTTTCCATCCCCCTTCCATGATGTCAAGCAGAATGTTTTTCTATCATTTTCTATACCAATTTCATTTCTTTTCCCTTTCAGAGCTGTCCACGATGACAATTTCAACCAGACCTGACTTATTCCAAAATGCTGTGTGGCAGTGGGGACTGAGCCCACACAAGGTAACCTGCCCAAGCCCCAGCATTCCATCTGGATATGAGGCCCCTGGGCCTCTCTCTGGGTGCACTACTATCATCTCACACTCAACGTACCTCAGTCTGATGACATCCTCTGTCTCTAGCTCAACACTCATTCCAGTAGTCCCATTTCTGCTGGTGTGTTTTAAACATGCCACAGGAGAAACTCTGGGATCTCCTTTGATCCTTCCTTACCTTTATTCCTGCAGCCAGTCTTCTATTCCCTACAACCTCTCTCAGATTCACCAAGCTTCTCAAGTCCCAGTCCCACCATTAAGCCCTGAACCCCATCACTCTCACAGCATTACTACAATAGCACTAAGGCTTCTCCCGGGTCTCCTTGCTGCTGATCTTTCCCTGCTCCAATTTATCGTGCCCAGGCCACCAAGCTGATCTTATAGCAGGCCCTTAATAAATATTAGCTTAAATAAAATGAGTATTTATGATGCTTTTAGCTCCTTGGGGTCTTGGTTCAGCCCTGACAGCTGTGTGTTCAGCGGCCACTGTCTTTGTACTCTCTTCTCTACTCAGCCTCATTTTTGCTAAAATGACTCTCCTATGCATGTGCAGGAGTGAGGGGAGTTATCATCTGCCAGATGATAAAAGGCATATTTGAACTTTTAGAAGGTGGCAGTATCCTGAAAGTCAGAATTTGGCTAGAGGGGTGGGGGTAATTAAGACAAAAACGTCACATCAGAAAACTGGTACTAAATCTCTTCTAAAAAGAAAAGGAAATCTAATTCCCACTCTGCCATCTCAGCGTTGCCATCAGTGCTTCAGACACCGCAGAGCCTGTAAGAGGCTCCCTGTCCTTAGTAGCCAGTAACCACCAGCCAGTCTTACCAGAATCCGGTGATCAAACTGCACCGTGGTGGGATTCTCGAAAACATTCCTCAGGAGAGGGGAGAAGGTAAAGAGATCCTCTGGGATCCAAGATTCTCCCATCTTGGGGAAGGAGTTGTAAACAAGCCCAGCATCCAGCCCTGCCACAAAAGCCCCTGTATTCCAAGGTAAAAAGTATTTATTAAAATGAAAGAAAGAAGAGATCAAAGATCAAATACTAGTTCTGACATAGAAAATGTTTATTATCCCAGAGTTAGACAAAAGGAATAGTCAGAGAATAGAAAGATCAATAGCACAGGTTCTCAAACGGAATATATATCACAATCACCATGGAAACTTAAAAAAAACCCAAAAAACCCCTGCATCCTTACCTATTCCCACACCAAGATTCTGGGATGCCTCCCCTAGAGGGGTGAACTAGAAGCTCTAGAGGAGGCATATTAGTTTAGAAAAGTTCCCTTAGTGATCGTGATGTCCTGCTTACCTCCCCAACTGAGAACTACTCATCTATTCTGGAACTAGTTAATTTACTCCTTCACTTCCTCAAGTCTCCACTCAAATGTCACCTTATCAAAGAGATCTCCCCAGTTATCCTATACTGCATAAGATAGCCCTCCCCCACCCCACCTCTATCCCCTTATCTTGCTTTATTTTTCTTCGAAGCACCAAACATTATCTGACATGTTATGTTTTGTTGTTTATTATCTGTCTTCCTCAAGTGCTCAAAAAAATCTTACAAACTAAATCCTGGGTAAACACACAAAGGAGGTATCCATGAATTTAATGGATAACTGATCCATTAGTTATGATCAAAGATTCAGGTATGTTAAGTCACATTCCTTATTTTTATAAATGGCATGTATAAAGTCAAAATTCATGTTCTTCCACCAAAAAAAGGGGAGGAGGTTTGGGTGGATCACTGGTTTGATGGTTTTATTTAGAGCTGTGCTGTCCAATCAAACTTTCTAAGATGATGGAAATGTTCTATATCTGTCGTCCATCCAGTACAGTGGCTGCTAGCCACCCACGTGGCTACTGAGCACTTGAAATGTGGCTAATGTGAATGAGAAACTAAACTTTAAATTTTATTTACTTTGAAGTAACTTAAGTTTAAATAGTCACATGAGGCTACTGATAATTGTATAGGGCAGTTCCAGAGTAAGAGAGGTAGAGGTGTGATTTGAAGAATGATAAAGATCTGTTAGTCTCTTTGCCCCAGTAAACTCCCCATCTAAGGCCATCTTTGAGGACAGGCTTTTGTCAGACCCATCTTGGTGTAGTGTAATAGTAACAATAATGTCGGGACTTCCCTGGTGGCGCAGTGGTTAAGAATCCACCTGCCAATGCAGGGGACACGGGTTCAATCCCTGCTCCAGGAAGGTCCCACATGCTGCGGAGCAACTAAGCCCATGAGCCACAACTACTGAAGCCCACGCGCCCTACAGTTGCGCACCGCAACTACTGAAGTCTGCGCACTCTAGGGCCCACGTGCTGCAACTACCGAAGCCTGCATACCTAGAGCCTATGCTCTGCAACAAGAGAAGCCACTGCAATAAGAAGCCCGCGCATCGCAATGAAGAGTAGCCCCTGCTCGCTGCAACTAGAGAAAGCCCACGCACAGCAACAGAGACCCAACGCAGCCAAAAATAATAATAATAATAACAATAATGTATATATAATAACAACAGCTAACACTTACATAGCCTTTGCTACATGTGAGGTGCTAAGCACTTCACATATATTACTCAAACTATTATCATCTTCCCCATTTTATAGATGAGGTCATGAAGCCCAGAGAGGTTACATAGCTTGTCCAAGGTCATGTAGTTCACAAGTGGTAAAGCCAGGATTTGAACCTAGACAGTCTGGACCCAGATAGATACTCAATATTTTTGTTCAACCAACTGGAAAGCAGGATTTGGGGAAGGGAGGAAGGAATAAAAAACAAGAGGATGAAGATGGTGGTATATGACAGAGGCAGGTATGAAAAGGAAATATAAAGATACAGGAGGAAAGCATTAGGCAAGAAATCCCACCTGAATGTGGAATGAAGCTAGGCCATCTTTGATAAGAAGAGTCCTACCTGAGAGAGCCGTAAGGAACACCAGGCCTGCAGTTCCATGAGCAAATCGTCTCAACCTCAGGAGTTGACGCGTTTCAGGCAACTAAAGAAAAGAAAATCGCATAGATAAACTGAATGCAGGAACTATGAAAGGCAGCAAAGATCTCCAAGGCCAAACCCCAGAGACAGTCTGAGGTCAGATCTTCTCTGACCCCTAGACTAGGTTAAGTACTCCCAGCAGATATTCTATTTTATTCTATCTAAATTTTATTAAATTTATACATTTACTATTTGTCTTCCCTGCTATCTTGTAAGTTTTGTGAAGGCAGGAACTGCCATCTGACTTGCTTATTATAGTAATCCTAGCCCAGTAGTTGGCATATAGGTATTCAATATATATCTGTTCAGTAACTGAATGATCTGCATTGTTCACGGGAAAACACTTCACCATGGTTAAAGTGATGTGACTTAAGGTACAGAACTGGATTTTCATGCTGTGTGTAATAATTCATGTTTAGCAAATATAATCAGAATCGAAACTGCATAAAATGCCTAGAGTAGAGATTCTTGCATTTAGTGTTTTGGGTAAAGCCAAAATTTGTTTTTATTTTTACTGTAGCCAACTTGTGATAATAATCAGTGAATCAACAAATATGTAGTAAGAACTTTATACACATATAACCATAAAGATACAAAGGAAAGTCAGAGTGCTGCCCTCAAATGATTTACAATCTAGTATGTGAAGAGTTAGGCATCATTACTAAGATTTTGTAGGACGGTGTATCAGCACGGTCCATTGGAATTTTCTGTGATGACGGAAATGTTCTGTTAGCTGTGCTGTCCAATATGTGGCTAATGAGGATCTAAAATGAGGCTAGAGCAACTGAAAATTTTTTAAAAAGTTAATTTTATTTAAAGTTTAAGTCGATAACAAGTTTGTTTATATAAAGTTAATTTTATTTAATTTTAATTAGAATTTAAATAGCCACATGTGGCTAGTAGCTACTGTGCTGGACAGCACAGTTCTATGTGGTTGACTAGCATCTCAAATCCTTTCTGTAATTAGTGCAGAATATAAATAAACAAAAAGAGAAAAACAATTAATAATTAAAAAGTCATTGGTAACCTTTAAGAGTACCATTTGGTAGAGAGTATTTAGGAGAGTATGGGCATGTGTATAAGTGTGGAGGTGAATGTGTGGCTGGGTATATATAGGGGTGGGTGGGGAAGCCAGATGACAAGAACTGGAAAACAAGAATGGGTTGTCAGGATGTACAGCTACGGATGTAGTCAATTCATTTTAGAAGTCTGCCTTTGAAAGTAAGAGGAACAGGAACTACTCAAGTGTGGATTATCTACTATACCAATGTTTCAGCCCCACCTGGCTTCCCTGTGGGATGACTGCCAAGTCAACATCTCCTGTCCTTATTGGGATCCAGACCACTGGCTCCAAGTACCTACTGGATGATTCTATTTAAAAGTCCTACTATCATCCTAAACTTCACTCCATGAACAGGTTATCCAGGCCAACCATGACTTTAATACCTAAAATAATACTCATTTTAAAAATACCTAGTGTCTTCCTTTAATCAGCATACAGAGAAAATACTTTTAAGCAAGATCACTACGGTTTACTATTTTGTTAGATTTGCTGAATGGCAGGGTCCCCACATAAAGAACAAACAACTCAACGTCACTCTTGCACACCACTAAAGGTCTACAAATAGCTCTCGTTCTGGTCTTCCTCACCTCTCCATCCATCATCCCTCTGGGAGTCAGAAGTAAAGTGGTTGGGGTATCTCTTGTTGTTGGTACTCTTTCCTTTTCCTAAAATTCATCTTTTCATCTTTCTTGATAGGCAATGCTGACAAAATATTTGGCACCTATACTAATTCTCCTTTGAATAAGCTGCTCCAGCCCAAAAGAATAATTGCAGTTTTTACTTTGCCGTCCCAAAGCTATCCAGAGTTCCAAAGTTCAGTGTTTCTCTAAACTTTGGTTATATCTAGCTTCTGGTAAAACTGATAGGTGTTACTAAGGGAATGCATGCATTTTGACAAATAACTTCCCATTAGTACCAGAATTTCCATTTCTCTGACCCTGTCAGCATCTGTACAGATGTGGTAAACAATACAGACTGACTTCACCTTGTGCTGAGGTAGCAGCAGCGAGAACGAGGTCCACAAGCTGGCGCAATAAAGCACAAGGGCCGATCCCAGGTGGGCGGCAAGGCGGTACTGACTGACCCGAGGGATGTCATGGGAATCTGGTTTCTCTGCTAAGCCACTTTTCACCATATACCATCCCAACAGGCCCTGCAACCAAAAAGAGAAGAGGCAAACAAAACAAGGTTGAAGCTGTTTATTCAACTTTACTCTCTGAGAAAGTGAGTACTCCCACCTAACTCCTCCTTTCCATACCCTCCCATATCCCCAATATCCCAGGAATTGAGACCTACCCAATTTCCACATACAGCACCAAAAATACTACACCACTGTTTAGAATAACATTTTATTGAAGTAGAAGCCAAATATAGAAAAGTACACAAAAGTGTGTTTGGGCAAAAGCTTACAAATACTTGGCATAATTTAACATTATGTAAACCAGTGAAATATGAAAGTAAAAAGACAGCTGATTTTACAAAAACTAGATGCTTTGGAGAAACCTGACAAAGATAACTGCTTAAAAACAATTACTGTCACGTTAGTTGGAAAAAGACAATTATAAAGGTTTGGGGGGAAGTCATAAAAATCTATAAGGCTTTTCAGGCAAATTGGTTTGAAAGTGTCGAAAGTTCTACTCCTCTTTTTAAAAAATGGTAATGAAAGTACATGTTTAAGTTGAAAAGTTTAAGGTATGTATTATTATTCTATGATTCCCTGTTTTAACTGACTTTTTCAAGTAACCAAACAACTGTCAGTTCTAGTCATATCAGATAAGGTACCCTTTCACCCTGACTCTCCCCAGCCAATAATCATGTTAAAGAGATGGGAGAATCCCACCTTTTCTAAATATATACTCCTCAGGAAGTCTTTTTGGGTATTTCTTTCCCCCTTCAAGACTACCCTAGATGTTCTAATTATCGTGATTTCATCTGCACAGGACACTGGAAGATGAGGGAGTATACAGTGTGATTTGCCAGCCCTCACTTTCCTCCTCTTGCCATCTTCAAATTTTTGCCTCCCTGGAAGTCTATCTTAAGTAGGTTTTATTTTTCTTTTTAATTCTGAAACAAACTTTCACTTTGTTTCACCAATCCTCCCTAGTTTCTATTAGATTTTTATTAATGTCTAACTCTTTATTATCTTTTTCTATCGCCTTTATTTTGTTTCTTACATCTCCCTCCTTAATTCCTTTTCATTGGTTCGTATTCTTACCACTTTGAGTTAAATCAACCAATTAGCTTCCTCCTGATCAAATTTTGGTATTTCTTTGATGCTCTGAGACTCTCCCTTAGGGCCTGTATACCTTGACCCAAATACTCACATGTGTCTTCTCTAACACTCCTTTCCTTGGCTCTCAGGCTTCCCTAACCCCTTAACTGTGGGAGTCATTCAAAGCTCTTTTCCTTAAGAAAAGAGAGAAGTTCAACTTATATAATTTTAATCACCATTTATACTTTCAGCTCTCAGCTACATCTGTATTCTAAGATTCTTTATCCCACAGAATGTTTCTCTCTTCTGGAATTTCCCTATTTGCTTCTATAGCCATTCTAGTATAGGGATCCCACTTCCCCATAGAGCAGGCAAGTTAGAAAAATGGAGGATACAAGAACCCAGGAGGAAAGCCATGATGGAAAAGAAACTCTAATTCTTGTGACATAAAAACATATTTACTGAGTGCTTACTGATTCCAGGCACTACTCTAAGCACTTTACATGCATGATCTCACTTAATATTCACAGAACCTAAGTGGTAGGTTCTATTATTGTCCCCATTTACAGGTAAGGAAAGCACAGCCTTCAGAGGTTAGACAACATGCCCTACTAAGTGAGAGCTTGGCCTTGAAACCAGGCCTGTGACACTAAAATCCATGCTCTTACCCACTCTGTTACACTGTTTGAAAGATTACTTCGTTAAAAACAATGCCAACTTGGAGGCTCCTGAGAACATCTCTGGTTTCCCAAACTTGAGTAAATCTCACCTGGAAGCAAACTAAACCACAGAGGGCAAGAACACGTCCTTTCAGGCCATGCGTGAGCCAGCCCTTTCTCCAAAAGTAGGCAGCAGGCAGGATGTATGCGAGGCCTACAAGGCGACCCCACATTCGGTGTGAGTACTCCATGTACCAGATGAACTTGAATTCTGCCAGCGTCATATCATGATTCAAGCTGGGTGAAAAGGGACGTCAAAAATAAGAAAGAGAAAAAAGTTCATCTAATTTTTATTTCCTGACAGAATGCAGGAACATTCTCAGTTTTAAAGCTTGACTGGTCTGCCCTCTTCCTCATTGGCCACCTCAGAATCACTTTGGAATTGGAGGTTTAGCGTAGGGAGCTCGCTAAACATAACTGAACCAAATATTGAAAAATCGTGGAACCTAAACATTCTGAAATGTTTAAATAAGCAAAAGATTGCGTGGGCCCACTGGGAAGTTTACCTGATTTTCTATAATACTTACATTTTAAATTCTGGAAACTGCTGATATTTTTGGAATTCTGCTTCCCATTCTTCTTGGCTTGTAGGTGGCTTCATCCCCTTTATTAAGTGCCAATCTACCATTGAGAGGCCAGACTCTGTCAACCTTAAGATAGGAAAGAAATCTGAGTGTATTAAACTTGAGTGTGTATATGTGTGTGCACCACACTGGATTATTCATAAATGGTTTACAGCAGCAAGTGGATCTGAACTTGACCCCTATAAAGGTAAACACATCGTTTCATCGTTTCTTTTTTTTTTTTTCGCTGCATTGGGTCTTCGTTGGGGTGCGTGGGTTTCTCATTGCAGTGGCTTCTCTTGTTGCAGAGCACGGGCTCTAGGCACGCGGGCACTCTTTTGACAACTTGCTCTCTTCTTACTGCTTAGAATTTTGTCAGAAGCAGCTGCTATCAGGTACAAATTTCTTTACTCCTTGTACTATTTCATTAAACTCTCCTTACTTCTTTCACTAGCATTCCTTAACAGATAAAACCAACCCTTAGACGAAAGAAATGTGTCCTAAATGCATAACCAATATTATTTTATTTTTTTAATTAATTAATTAATTAATTTTTTTGGCTGCGTTGGGTCTTCATTGCTGCACGCGGGCTTTCTCTAGTGGCAGTAAGTGGGGGCTACTCTTGGTTGCGGTGCGCGGGCTTCTCATTGTGGAGGCTTCTCTTGTTGCGGAGCACGGGCTCTAGGCGCGCGAGCTTAGTAGTTGTAGCATGCGGGCTCAGTAGTCGTGGCTTGCGGGCTCTAGAGTGCAGGCTCAGTAGTTGTGGCGCACGGGCTTAGTTGCTCCACGGCATGTGGGATCTTCCCGGACCAGGGCTCGAACCCGTGCCCCCTGCATTGGCAGGCAGATTCTTAACCACTGCGCCACCAGGGAAGCCCCAACCAATATCATTTACACAGGGAGAAGAGACTGCTACAGATATAAATCGGTTTAGGTTATTGAGTGAATTTAAAGACAATACAACTCACATTTGTTGCAGTTTCCCATAACAGCCTATATAACACATAGGTATTTTGAAATAAGGGCACAGGGAATGTGGAGAGAATTTGAGGAACACATACTTTATTAACACTATAAAGTATTTTCACCAAAAGGGGTCAGGATTCCAAAAGTTAAAAAGCTGATTTCTGGTCTGAGGCAGGAAATGTACACGACAAACCTGGAACATCTTAACCAGAAAGCAAGGAATCAAAGGTTACTAGGGTCCTGTCAAAAAGACTCTGGAGCCAGTCTGAAGAGGTTCCCACTGACTAAAGATGGGACAATTTGGGCAAATCTCAGTACAACGGATTGAAACATATCAAATATATTTAAAACTAGGAGCTCCTAATACTTAAAAACTCACTTTATTGGTCACCTTTGGAGAGTGCTTGGGAACCAATTTCTTATTTTGAAAATTGGTAAATAAAAGGAAAGGAATCAAGTGTTTATCTTGCCTTTCCTAACACATTGTACCTTAGGATAACCAAACTGCTGATGAGAGAAAGTTTCTCTTTATAGTTGAGCTAATAAAATACCTATTACAATTTTGCAACTCTAGTGTAATAATGTATTTAGGCAATGATCATCAATGGCTATTGACATCTCTAATAGACACCAGATATTTATGAATGTTCTAATAACCTATGAAGTATTTTGCCCCCTGACCCCAACCTGAATCTGATCAAGCAACAAGTGGTTTACAGGAAATACAGGGGACAATGGAACATGTTAAACAACATAAGTATGCAATCAGCAAAATCTAGACTGTGAGAAAATCCAAAAGGACAAATGACTTGGGTTTCTTCAACAACAAAAAAACTGCAAAGGGGGTGGGAGAGGTGGAGGGAGTAGAATCCAAATCTATAAAATCTCTTTATAGATTTAAAGAGACCTAACAGGCATGCATAGGAACCAACTGAGAGGTATGGAACTTATCTGCACTTAATTCAAACAAACTGTACAAAAATTTTTGTGACAAATTTGAACTCTGATTGTAGGGGGAAATATACACAAACAATGCACAGCTAACAGGTAAGACCTGAACCAGTCTTTATGAAGGGCTTCTACTAGTAAAACCCTAAACTGTTCTAGGGCTGGGCAAGCCATCAGACCTGTTCCCTCTGTAGGCCTCAGTTTCTGCATACGTAAAATGAGGGAGCTAGATGAAATGATTTCTAAGGTCCCTTCCCCCTCCGTCATCCTGCACTTTAATGATGACTCAAATAGCTGACTCACTATGAACAAACTACTCACCTAGTTACTCCACCAAGAATAACTGCTCCAGCCACTGTTCCACTGCAGACCAGGAGCCATCGGCCCACCACCCGCTCAGCAGCTTTTGAAGGTTGGGACACTGTACCCCTTCCAGGTTGCAAAGCTACTTCAGAGATGGTACTGTATTGCCCTGGCCTCAAGGGGCGCCTGATCCCACAGCTGCAACCACACTAAGGATCAAGACAGACAAATTACAACTGGAGAAAGAGGGAAAGGCTTCACTCCACTGCTACTCACACTCAGTCTCTGTCTGGTGTGGAGTACCCTGAATGGCCCCATTTCCACTGCTACTGCCCTGCTAAATCATCATCTCTTATCTGGACTACATCCACTCCCAACTGCCTCCAATCCATCCCCACACCACCTGAACCTTCTGGTCTCTGCATAGTTCCCCCAGACTTAACTCTACACCTAAATATGGATTATTTTATTTCTCCTATGGGTCTTTTTTTTTTTTTTTTTTTTGCTTTACGCGGGCCTCTCACTGTTGTGGCCTCTCCCGTTGCGGAGCACAGGCTCCGGACGCACAGGCTCAGTGGCCACGGCTCACGGTCCCAGCCGCTCCACGGCATGTGGGACCAGGGCACGAACCCGTCTCTCCTGCATCGGCAGGCGGACTCCCAACCATTGAGCCACCAAGGAAGCCCTCTCCTATGGGTCTTTAAATATGATTTTTCTCTGACCGGGGCAATACTGGTCCCCTGACTGATAATACCTACTGCAGATCTCAGATGTCACCTCCTCTAAGAAGTATTCCCAGACTCCCCCACATCTGCAACAGGTCACTCTCCCAGCACACTATACCTCTCCATCACACACTGTATTGTACCATTCAGTACACAGAGGTTTGTCTCCACCTCCCACTAAGCTATGAGCTGTGGGACAGCAATGTCTAGTCAGTCTGGCTCTTTCCCTCTTGCACACTTCGTTTCAAAGACAGTCCCCTTACATAACAAGACCTTAATAAAGATTTGACAAATCAGTTACAAATGAATGAACTGTGACTTCCTCTAAGGCAGGAAACTTTTGGTATTTTATCTTTTCCTTCCCAGTTCCTAACGCATATTAATCACGCAATAATTATTAGTTCAGCGAATAAACGCGCTCTCCTGACTCTATCCCTAAAAGTCCAAACACCCATGTTTTCCCTATCCCGCTTCTAATTAACTAAGTAACTTTAGACAAGTTAAGCCTCAATTTACTTTTCTCTGTAGAATGGGGTTATAGTCCCTAACCTGACTATCCGGGAGCTTTGAGCAAAAATCAAATATATGGGTAAAAATCACTGTGCTTTTACTATGTGCTAAGCCTCTATGTATATTAAATTATTTAATGCAACAACGCTTATGAAGTAGGTGCTGTTATCCCCATTTTGCAGATGAATAAATTGAGGCACAGAAAGGTTACCCAACTTGGCTAATAGCCCACGGCTACTAAGTGGTAAGTCCAGATCCGAACTCAGGGGCCCTAGACATAAGTAAATGCGTCGTGAACTCCAAGGAGCTACGGAAACGTGACGTGTGAGAATTATTCTCTCTGTCCTGGCCCTTTCACCCCATGCCAGCTTCCGCGACTCAGTCCGCTGCTGTGTGGTACCTGTGTTCTAGGCGCCGCCCCAGGAATCAAGACCCGGAGACACGGGCTCCCCATCACTGCCTTCCAGGGCGGAAAGAGTAATCGCTGCATACTATGAACAGTGCACAACTGCCACCTACACACTCCTGCACTCCCTGGTCTCCTTTCTCCGCCACCGACTCGAGAAGCACTACCGGGTCACGCAGCACGAGCCCCTCCTTTTCAGAAGGCCGGGGCAAGCAGTGACTGCGCCTGCGCTAGCTCCCGGGCTTTCGCGGGGGCTGCTGGGGCGTGGAAATCGGGGACGCGCTGGGGTGTGCGCAGCCGTGAGGACGCGCCTGTCTGCTTGCGCGCGCTGGAACCCGGACTCTTGAGTGGAAACCGAAGACGCACGTGGGAGGAACGCGTGGAGCATGAAGAGGCAGGGAGCCTCGTCCGGGCGGAAGCGAGCGCGGATACCGTCCGGGAAGGCGGGTGCGGAAGGGGGCGGGGAGGGGGCGGTCGGCCGACTTCGCTCCCTGGTGAGGGCTGGGCCCGGCGGTGGTTCTGGCCAGTGGATTAATCGCGATTTCCCTGGAAGTACTTTCCCCTCTCCTCTCAGCACCACCCCCCCTTCGCCCCCGTTTGGTATATTCTGTCATTCCGGCTTTAAACGTGTGGAAACCCGGGGGCTGGTGGCGATAGTGGCCCGGCTCTGGAGCCAGATATGTAGGTTCGAATCCCCGCGCCACCACATCTCGTCGTGCGACCGTATTCAAGTTGGTTAACTTCTCCCGCCTCGCTTTTCCCTTCTCCACTGAGGATACCTGTACGCCCTCACGGCACAGCTGTGATGGTTCAGTGTCTAGCGCTGAGCTCAGTGCCAAACCTGTGGGGACCGCTTAATAACCTGTAGCTTCTACGGCGGTGTCGAGGATTGTCCCTAAAGCCACACCCCTCCCAAGTGGCAGAGCTTAGCTGCCCCAAGCCCGGAGTTCTTCCTAACGGGCCAGGGTGCGCTGGCATGGCAGGTGTTAGGGAATTTGGCAGGTCCGTCCTCCGTAAACTCTTGGTTCCTCCAAACTAGCAGTTCTCAAACTTTTTAGTCTCAAGACCCCTTGGCCCTCTTAAAATTATTCAGACCCTCAAAGACCTTTTATTTATATAGGTTAAATCTATCGATATTGTCCACGTTAGAAATTAAAACAGGAAATTTTAAAAATTTATTTTTATTTTATCAAACAGGAATTTAAAAAATATGTATTAACTAGAAAAAAGCATAATAAACCCATTACTTGTTAACATTTTTTATGAAAAAAAATCACCATTTTCCTGAGCAAACAAAAAATAGTGAGAATAGTGCCAATGTTTTTGTATTTTTGCAGATCTCTTTAACATCTGGCTAAATGGAATTCTCATACCTGCTTCTGCATTCAATCTGACAGGTCAAGTAGCCTCCCCAAAATTCCACTCCACTTGTGAGAGAATGAGAGTGAAAAAGGCAAAGTCTCAGTATTACTATGAAAATAATTTTCACTGTACGGACTCTGAAAGTGTGTTAGAGTGCCCTAGTTCAGAGTTAACTGGACTACCCCACTTGGAGAACTGCTGCTCCAAACAAATGTTCTCTTCTTTGATCCCTACAAATAACTTCCTTTTTTAGGACAATTGCCTTACTCTTTTTTTTTAATTTTTATTTTATATTGGAGTAGAGTAGATTAACAATGTTGTGTTAGTTTCAGGTGTACAGCAGAGTCATTCAGCTATACATTTTCATGTATCTATTCTTTTCAAGTTCTTTTCCCATTTATGTTATTACAGAGTATTGAGCAGAGTTCCCTGTGCGATACAGTAGGTCCTGTTGGTTATCTATTTTAAATATAGCAGTGTGTACATGTCAATCCCAAACTTCCAGTCTGTCCCTCCCCCCCCATCCTTCTCCCCTGGTAACTGTAAGTTTGTTCTGTAAGTGTGCATCCCCACCCTCTCCTGGCCAAGGTTGAGCCACGAGATTTCGGGATCTTAGTTTCCCTACCAGGTATTGAACCCGGGCCCTGGCAGTGAAAACGCCGAGTCCTAACCACTGGACTGCCAGGGAATTCCCACCAAGGTGTTTTCTTGTGTGAGGCAAATGGTACCCCTGCAGCACTGTTCAGTTAGATTGCTCTGACAGCTGGTGTGAGTGGCTATCAGGAAAACCATGGAATTCATGCAGTGCTGTTGGTTAAGAGCACAGAGTGTCACTTAGCTCTTTCTGATAGTCTTCTCCTAAATAAATGAGGCAGTTACAGTTTGATGTTAGTGGATGATAGACTTTGTTTTTCAAGTTGAAAATTGATTTTAAAAAAAACTATAAAAGCAACATCGGGTAGAAAAATCAAGCAATATAGAAAAGTAAAAAGAAGAAAGTAAAAGTAACTTTAAATCTCACCACCTAGTAGTAACAATTATCGGTATGTGGTGAACATTCTTTTAGGCATTATCAAGTATGCATTCAGTAGTTTTAATTTTTTAAAAACAGTATGTGCTTAACTTACAGAAAAAATTCAAAACTCTGTTTTCATCACACTCTTTAGTGTAAATACATGAATTTATAAATATTCAGCCTTTAGTAGATCTTCGTGTGTCTATTGTGTACTGTGGTAGACAATGTACTTACTGTGGGTAATAATAAAGATTTCTCACATAAAGATTTTACTTAGGAAGTTTAGGTCAAGTAAGAGTGATCAGACACCTATCTACATAAATAATAATATGAGAAAATAATGTTTTAAAGAGATGAGTTAGTGCTTTAAAGAGGAACATATAGTTTATGAAGAGTTATATGAGTTCAGAAAAGGGAGATACAATTTCCTACTTTGGGAGAGAGAAAATATCATGGAAATGTGATTTGACATGAACCTTGGAAGATTTTAGCATTCAAAGATAGAGCTGGAAGCACTGTGGATTGAGGAGATGGCATAACGAAGAGCAGGGATGGGGATCAGGGGGAACTTGAGGCATATAGAGGAAATAATGTATAGTTAATTAATGACAACTAGTACTTTTTGTATACTTAGTGGGTACTATACACTTGAAATGAATTATCTCATTTTATCCTCACTACTCTGAGGTAGGTACTAAAACCTACTCTGTTTTATAGAAAACTTAGGCTAAGTAATTTGTCTAGAATCACACAAATCAGTTGTCTGGTCAGGATTTGAGATCCATCCCTGCTCTTAAATATACATACCTTATGAAGAAGTTTAAACATATTCTGCAGGTGTTGAGAAGCCATCGAAAGAATCTTGACCTGGAATGTGATGATGAGGTCTGCGTTTTAGGAAGATTAACTTGGCATTCAGTGTATATTTTTCTCAGTATAATTTCTTTTTTAAAATTTAATTAATTTTTTTATACAGCAGGTTTTTATTAGTTATGTTTTATACATATTAGTGTATACGTGTCAATCCCAATCTCCCAATTCATCGCACCACCACCCCAACCCCCGCCGCTTCCCCCCTTGGTGTCCATACGTTTGTTCTCTACATCTGTGTCTCTATTTCTGCCTTGCAAACCAGTTCATCTGTACCATTTTTCTAGGTTCCACATATATGCATTAATATATGATATTTCTTTTTCTCTTTCTGACTTACTTCACTCTGTTTGACAGTCTCTAGGTCCATTAGACATTTGGATTTTGGCAGCAAAATGTAAAATATCTGTGGTCACGTGGTCTGGATGGATAGTATCATCATGAAATTTCATTGTTCTCTGTATATTTTAGGAGCAGCAAATGGGTTTCTTATGGAAGTGTGTGTTGATTCAGTGGAGTCAGCTGTAAATGCAGAAAGAGGAGGTAAGAGAAATTAGAAAATCATGGCAATTGGCAGTCCTTTTAAAAGTCTGGAAATTAATCCTGTGAACTGACCTTACGAACCTTTGTGATCTCTAAGGATCCCAGTAATCCTTTTGAAAACAACCAACCAACTAGAAAACCTATGGATTGTCTAGTCCTACTTCCCCAGTAGGTTACATTTTGAGTCAGGTGTCCATAATAGTGCTTACTAACCAACTTTTTTTTTTTTTTAATTTTTATTTTTGGCTGCGTTGGGTCTTTGTTGCTGCATGCGGGCTTTCTCTAGTTGCGGCAAGCAGGGCCTACTCTTCGTTGTGGTCCGCGGGCTTCTCATTGCGGTGGCTTCTCTTGTTGTGGAGCACGGGCTCTAGGTGTGCGGGCTTCAGTAGTTGTGGCGCATGGACTTAGTTGCTCCACAGCATGTGGGATCTTCCCAGACCAGGGATCTAACCTGTGTCCCCTGCATTTGCAGGCAGATCTTTAACCACTGCACCACCAGGGAAGCCCTAACCAACTTTTTAAAAATTGAACTTAGCAAAGATTTAATTTTTTTCAGGCCACTGATTTTAGAGATTTGGTGCTTTTTTCATTGTGAGGACTTTTATCATAATCTTTTTTTTCTTTGAACATCATATATTTTACCTCATGGTTTCTTTTGCACGCTGGACTTGCTTTAACAGGAAGCACAGGAATTCCCATCATCTCAGGATCAGAAAATTTTTTTAAACTTTATTATAGAAAATTTCAAACATATGCAGAAGTAGAGAGAATAGTATAATGAATCACCATGTACCCATCAGCTTTAATCATTTTCAGTACATGGCCAATCTTTCATTTATATTGGGGGTGAGCAAACGTTTTTGTTAAGAGCAAGACAGAATATATTTCTGACTTTGCTGGCCACATTTGGTCTCTGTCATATATTTTTTGTTTTTTTTAAAAATCCTTTGAAAATGTAAAAACCATTCTCAATTTGGCAATAAAAAAAGGGTGAAGTACTGATCAAGCTACAACATAGATGAATCTTGAAATATTATTCTGAGTGGAAGAAAGCAGTCAAAAAATACCACATATTGTATGATTCAACTATATGAAATATCCAGAATAGGCAATTTTCTTATAGACAAAGTAGATTGGTGGTTGCCAAGGACTGCGGAGCATAGGGAGAAGGGAAAGTGACTGCTGAAGGGTGTGAGGTTTCTTTTTGGGGTTATGAAAACGTCCTAAAATTGGTGACAATGGTTGCAAAATTCTGTGAGCATACTAAAAACCATTGAATTATACACTGTAAAAGGGTGAATTGTATGATATGGGTCAGTTGTATGAAATGTATGTTTTTTAAAAATACACGAAAACAGGACTTCCCTGGTGGCACAGTGGTTAAGAATCCACCTGTCAGTGCAGGGGACATGGGTTCGTGCCCTGGTCCGGGAAGATGCCAGGTGCCGCGGAGCAACTGAGCCCATGCGCCACAACTACTGAGCCTGCGCTCTAGAGCCCACAAGCCATGACTACTGAGCCCACATGCCACAACTACTGAAGCCTGCGCGCCTAGAGCCCATGCTGCAGAAAAAGAAGCCACCACAATGAGAAGCCCATGCACTGCAATGAAGTGTAGCCCCCGCTCGACACAACTAGAGAAAGCCCGTGTGCAGCAACGAAGACCCAACATGACCATAAATTAATTAATTAATTAATTAATTTTAAAAAATACACGAAAACATGTTAAACTTGAATGCCATAACAAAAAGAAGCTTGTGAGCCTTTGGCCTACACACCATCATTTACTGACCTCTGATCTATATTCCTACCTTCCCTCTCCCATCCCCAAATTATTTTGAAGCAAATCCCAGACATTATGTCATTTCATCCACAAATATTTCAGTGTCTCTAAAAGGCTTTAAAAAAATAATAATAACCTTTAAAAATAATAATAATAGGGCTTCCCTGGTGGCGCAGTGGTTGAGAGTCCGCCTGTGATGCAGGGGACATGGGTTCGTGCCCCGGTCCGGGAAGATCCTACATGCCGCGGAGCGGCTGGGCCCGTGAGCCATGACCGCTGAGCCTGCGCGTCCAGAGCCTGTGCTCTGCAACGGGAGAGGCCACAACAGTGAGAGGCCCGCATACCGCAAAATAATAATAATAATAATAATAACCAAAATATCAGTAACATCTTTTAAAAATAATATTTATTAATATCATCAAAAATACCCAGTTAGTTTTCAGCTTTCCCCAATTGGCTCACACAGTTTTGTTTTGTTTTATAGTTTTTGAATCAAGATATAAACATTTTTTTGATATGTCTGTTTCAGTCTATGTTTCCCTTTTTTCTTTCTTTAATTCTTTCTTTTCTTTCCTTATAGTTTGTTAAAGAAACTGTGATTTTCATCCTTTATTTTAATTTTATTTATTTTATTTTTTTCATTAATTTATTTATTTTTGGCTGCATTGGGTCTTCATGACTGCACACGGGCTTTTCCCTAGTTGCAGTGAGCAGGGGCTACTCTTCGTTGCGATGTGCAGGCTTCTCATTGCGGTGGCTTCTCTTGTTGCAGAGCACGGGCTCTAGGCATGCGGGCTTCAGTATTGTGGCACGTGGGCTCGGTAGTTGTGGCTCGTGGGCTCTAGAGCACAGGCTCAGTAGTTGTGGTGCACAGGCTTAGTTGCTCCGTGGCATGTGGGATCTTTCCGGACCAGGGCTCAAACCCGTGTCCCCTGCACTGGCAGGAGGATTCCCAGCCACTGCGCCACAAGGGAAGTCCCGAGATGGCTTTTTTTTTGCGGTACGCGGGCCTCTCACTGTTGTGGCCTCTCCCGTTGTGGAGCACAGGCTCTGGACGCGCAGGCTCAGCGGCCATGGCTCACGGGCCCAGCCGCTCCGCGGCACGTGGGATCTTCCCGGACCGGGGCACGAACCCGCGTTCCCTGCATCGGCAGGCGGACTTTCAACCGCTGCACCACCAGGGAAGCCCCCGAGATTGCTATTTTTTTAATCAATGAAGAGTCAGTGTTCCACTGTGGTCAATCCAGAAACTTCTTTATTCTAAATCACTTCCTTGTACGTAGAGAAGCAACCCTATAATACAAAATTTTAAGAGACCTAGCTTAACTTGAATTAACTCTTAAACTTGACTATCAGTAACAATGTGGGTTGCAGAATATAGTTGGGTTTAAAAATAGAGTTTACCTCTAGTTTTATAATTTGATTTCTCTCAGTTTCTAAGACTCTGTTCTATATTTAGAAAAAAATGTTAAGTTTGCTGTTTAATAAGAGTTTATTTTGGACAATAACTTTTGAACAATGCTTTTGAAAATTTTTCTTAATTTTTTTAATTAAAAAAATTATTATGGGCTTCCCTGGTGGTGCAGTGGTTGAGAGTCCGCCTGCCGATGCAGGGGACGCGGGTTCGTGCCCCGGTCCGGGAAGATCCCACATGCCACAGAGCGGCTGGGCCCGTGAGCCATGGCCGCTGAGCCTGCATGTCCGGAGCCTGTGCTCCGCAACGGGAGAGGCCACAACAGTGAGAGGCCCGCGTAACACAAAACAACAACAACAAAATTATTATGCTTAGCAATGCTTTTCTTATTACAGGTGCTGATCGCATTGAATTATGTTCTGGCTTAGTGGAAGGAGGAACCACACCCAGCATGGGTAAGTGTCCATTTTTCGGATTTTCTCATAGAGCCTGGAGACAATTGATAATCTGTTTCATTGGGATCTTTTACTGAAGTTACTAACATGTTAACTATGCCATGGATATTGTATCAGTTAGAAATGTTTATGGTTGCAAATAAACTTGTCTATCACAGATGTGATCAAATAGATGTTTTTTTTCCCTTATATATCATAAAGTTGAGATTAAGTTGCTGTTAATATTGGTTCATATGCTCTGCAGTAATGTCAAGGACCGTGTTTTTTTTTTATCTTTCCATTCTGGCATCCTTGGTATACTGACTTTTGTCTTCATTTCACCCCTCTTAGTCTTTGTGCTGTTGTCATACATTTTTCTTTTACATATGTTAAAAACCCCACACTGCATTGTTATTATTTTTGTTTAAAGAGCCAGTTATCTTTTAAAGAGGTTGAAATAATAAGAAGACATCATATTTACCCATGTGTAATTAACCATTTCTGATGCTCTTCCTTTGTATAGATCTATATTTTCATCTGGTTTCATTTTCCTTCTGCCTGAAGTAATTCTTCTAACATTTTTTGTAGTACAATGTGCTGGGGATGGATTCTTTCAGCTTTTGTGTATCTGAAAACACCTTTCCCCATTTTTTGAAAGATATTTTTGTTGGGTGTAGAATTCTAGGTTGACAGTTTTATTCTGCCAGGACTTTAAAGATGCTTCTCCACTGTCTTCTTGCTTGTATTGTTTCTGACAGGAAATCTGTCATCTAAACCTTTGTTCTTTTCTGTGTAATTTGTCTTTCTCTTGGTTACTTTTAAGATTTTGTTCTTTATTCTTGGTTTTGAACAATTTGAGTATGATGTACCTGAGTGTAGTTTTTTTTCATGTTTCTTGGACATGTGCGTTTATACTTTTCATCACATTTGCAAATTTTTCAGCATTTAATGTCCTCCACTTCCTCCTTCAAAGACTTCAACTAACTTACTTAAGGCTGCTTAAAGTTGTTCCACAGCTCACTGATGAACTACTCTTAAAAAAAACTTGGGCTTCCCTGGTGGCGCAGTGGTTGAGAGACTGCCTGCCGATGCAGGGGACACGGGTTCGTGCCCCAGTCAGGGAAGATCCCACATGCCACGTAGCGGCATTTCTATAGATCATATTCCTTTGTTTTCAAGTTTACTGATCTTTTCTCTGCAATGTCTAATTGCTGTTAATCCCACCTAGTGTATTTTTCATCTCACACACTGTAGTTTTCATCCCTAGATATTTGAGATTGTTGTTATATCTCTCATGTCACTTTTTAGCTTTTTTGAACACGTAGAATAAAGTTACAATAGCTATTTTAATGACTTGGCTGCTAATTCTAATATCTGTATCAGTTCTAGGTTGGTTTTGTTTGATTGATTTTCGCCTAATGATGCATCTTGTTTTCCTGCCTGATAATTTTTCATTGTATGTAAGACATTATGAATTTTGCTTTGCTGGGTACTGGATATTTTTATATTCCTATAAATATTCTTGAGCAGTTAGGTATTGGAAACAGTTTGTTCATTTTGGATTGGGTTTTTAAAATTTGTTAAGTGGGTCTGGAATAGTGTTATTCCCCACTACTGAGGCAAGGCCTTCTGTGTACTCTACCCAGTGCCCCATGAATCTTGAAATTTTCCTGTGTGTGGCTGCGGGGAACAGGCATTATTCCTGTCCTGGTGTGAATGACAGGCACTATTTCTTCTAATTCTTTTCACTGGGTCTTTCTCTGGCTTTGTGTAGTTTCCTTGTGTGCATACGCCGATCAGTACTCAGCTGAATATTAGCAGGAAGGGGGTGTGTGGTTCTGTGCAGATCTCCAGGGTTCTTTTTCTCTCCTCCCTGCTATTCTCTGCTGTGAACTCTAGCCACTTGGTCTTCCTGGACTCTCAGCTTTGTCTCCTCAACTCAGAGAATCCTCTGGCCTCTGCCTGGGTTCCCTCTCCCTATGCTGTGGCCTGGAAAACTCTCAAGGTAGTAATCTGGGTCATTCAGAGAGCTCACCTCATTTGTTTCCCATCTCTCAGGCAACATTATCCTTTGTTGCAAACCATTATTTCATATGTTTTGTCTGTTTTTTGGTTTTATGGGTGGAAGGGTAAATCCAGTTCCTGTTACTCTGTCTTGGTCAAAAGCCCAAGTACCTATATGAAATTTTGACTCCTATATTTTACTCTGAGATGGATGATAGCGTTATTTAGTATAAAAGGTTTATATATTCAATGGCCTTTTGGACTCTTCTCTCTAAAATAAAGGAGGGCATTCCCTGGCCACTTTGTGAAATACCTAGAACATACCTGTTATTTGAGTGCAGTCTGTGTTTTGCAACAGCAGTCATGTATGATTCATTACTTGGTGATGGGCACATTGCTATCCCATGCAGAATTGGAGTTCTTGTAGCAAGGAAAAAGACGTAAATTCATATTGGGTAAACACTAATGGTGCTTGCCACAGATCTTATACCATTGAGTGTTTCTGGACTAGCCACGAATTGTGTCAAATTTGGGTACTTTTATTCATAGATCTCCTCATAAAATCACAAATAAGTTCAACTTTGCTCCCTTTTGCATATCTCTTATTAAAAAAAAAGGCTTTGCTAAATATCTTTTTCCATTAAGGAATCATAAACTTTAGAACTATGTAACCATCTCTATAGTAGGTTTTAAATAGAGCTGTAATCATTATGAAGGAGAAACCGGATCTTAGGGAATACACTGGCAGAACATAGAGCCTGGTAGTTATTATACTTTCAAATGTCACATTCCAGTAAAAGAATTTAGTTGAGTCAACTGACAAGTGCTTTTAAAATGTGGTAACTTCCTTCTATTTTCTAAATTGCTTTTTTATTTACCCTTGATTTTCTTATTACGTAACTTCTACTATATGTACGTTTTTCTTCTCAGTGTCTCCTTTTTCCTTTAGATCCATCTTTCTATGGTTTATTCCATCAACTCTTCCATTTCTTGTAGAAGTGATACACTAGAGCAAATGTAAAAGACCAGTACAGTAATATTTTATTGACTTCCTTGAGCTTTTAGCTCACATTTGAATTTTAATTAGTCTGCTCTATTCTTATAGGTGTCCTTCAAGTAGTGAAGCAGTATGTCCAGATACCAGTTTTCGTGATGATTCGGCCGCGTGGAGGTGATTTTTTATATTCAGACCGTGAAGTTGAGGTGATGAAGGCTGACATTCGTCTTGCCAAACTTTATGGTGCTGATGGTTTGGTATTTGGGGCACTGACTGAAGATGGACACATCGACAAAGAACTGTGCATGTCCCTTATCGGTAAGAATTTGTATCTGAGACCAAAAAGCCTCTAATGATGATTGCATTGAATACTCCCAATATAGAAAAACGCAATCACAAAACTGACTTTTCATTCACACCTGCAGGCACTTATACTAACCTATTTTAAACACTAGCTATTTAGGTGTTTTGGGTAGAGACTATGTGTGACATAGCCCTCCTGACTCTCTCAGTTACTATAGATTGGGTTCTGCTACTGTTCCTATAGGGTTTAAGGGAAATTTACCTTGATTCCTTTAACCACAGCACTGAAAAGTTGAAAAGCTATTACAGTTGGTGAGGATGGGGAGATGTAGAGAGGACAGAAGCAAACTACTTATATTACTAGGCCAGAGTATTTCTTGAAGATTTTCAGAAGGGTCGTAATAGATGTAATGCTACCCTTATAGTTGCCAAATCATATCGTTTTTATTTGGTGCCTCTAAGGAGTGGATGACTTTTTTTTTTTTAGCTGAAAATCAGAGATTAATGGAAACGTAGAACTTTCGGATTTGGAAGGTTGCCATTTTTTTATTATTTTAGTTCAGTGTCTTCACTTAAGAGAAGAAAGTATTAAAAAGTTCATTCTAACATGGAGAATTCTGTAAATAGTAATCAGTGATGATCTCTTCATTCATGTTGTCATGTGATTTTCTTTATATAGCTATTTGCCGTCCTCTGCCAGTCACTTTCCACCGAGGTGAGTCATTTCCATTTTAGAAGTTCTGTTGAACAGTGTCAGTTTTCTCATTTCACCAAATGCCACAACCTTTTTTCTGGAACACAATTGTATAGTGTCGTTACAGTGTTACCAATTGGTTTTTTTATACTGGTCATGGGACTAACAGTTGTAAATTTAGAGATGCACAATTTCTAGAAAATATGAAGCCTTAGTTATGAAAAGTTGTTAAAAGCAGAAGGTGGTGGTGGTGACATATAATAGAGGGAGAGAGTAAGCATTGCCTACAAGTGCGTGTGCTTGTCACAGCTTTCCAAGCAAGAATCCTGAGATTCATTTTTATTAGTTTGCCTCAGGTCATGTGCAGTCTCAAAAAGGATAAATCACTATGGCCAATGAAAGGAAATGTGCTGCTTGGCTTAAGCCAGATAAGATCATTCTGGAGCTAGGAGTGAGGTCAGCTTTCCCAGATGAATATAAGATTCGTGGGCAGAGGGGGGAGGGTATCTGATGAAGAATTGGGTACTATTAGGAAGAGGAGAGAAGAAATAGGTGCTGGATAATCAATGAACAGATGTTCACTATAGTGCACAAAATTATTGTACATTATTGATAGCTTGTCTGCATCAGAATGATTTCTAAAAAGTATCTGATAATTTTATATGAAAATACTTCTTATCTCTAAATCAGGCAGTTACAATTTCCATACATTTTTGCCTAGCATTGGTAAAATGGAGGAAGTATGAATTTTGCCTTCAGAGGCACTGCCATTGCACATGAAAAGAAAGAAGTCTTCAATTTTTTTTTAATTTGATGATATGCATGAGAAATTATTGAATTTTTTTTGTCCTTTTGAGTAAGCATCCAAAGATTAGGATGAGAGTAGACACTAGGATTTGCATTCATTTATAGAAATTAGGTATATAGCATTTGTAATCCTTGTTTCTTTATGAAATGAGTAACACCAGAAAACTTTCTTGACTTGCTGTTTAGCAATGCTTCTCATAAGCTAGCAATAACTAAAAGATGTTAGATCGCTTAGAAGTCAGAACTTTGAAGCTAGCCAAAAGAAAAAAGAAAAGTTTTAAAATATGAGGTAATTTAAATTAGTAAACATTTATCTGAAAAATATATAGTTTAAAATTTGATATGCTAAATAATTCAAAATAAACCCACCATATAGAATATATTTTTCTGTTCTTAAACTAAGAAAATCATTTCAAAGTTTTTGTCTTTTCCTTCAATAAATTTAGCAAAAATATTTCCATGTTTTTATATTGTTATATTGTCCTGTGCTCCACATTTTTTTCACTCATGTATTTAATATTATGACAGTATAATCACTGAGAAGGTACTGCCACCAAAAAAGGAAAATCCTCTGTGTTACATTTAGCTGCCTACATACACTAAAGGGTGAAAGGAAGGGGTCTACCACCTAATCCACCATAGATTAGCACTTACGTATCATGTAGCAGTGCTGAGAACCAAAGCAGAAGTAGTTTTCTTTGGGGTTCCTATTGCCAGTTTCCTCAATGAGGAGGAGAGAAGTCTCTTAGAAAGTAGGATGGAACTGAAACCTCATATAGTCTGTTGTAAACAACTATCCTTATACTATGAGTCTTGAGTACATGGGATAAATGGATTAGAATAAAATATTAGTCTATAATGAGAATGTGAACCAAGGCTTTTTCTAGAACTGGTGAGTGTAATGTTTTCATTCTGTTTGTCCAGTTTGTTTGAACCCTTAGAGCAGACTCCCAAATTTGAGTCACTTGCCTGTTACGTTTACAATTTTATCATATCCAAGGGCTACTTGTGCGAATTTATTTAATAATGTTCTTAAAATCTTAAGTAAATTTATTTTAAAGAGAAACTTTATAATGAAAAATGGAAACTTTTCACTTCTAATCTGCATTTAAGTAAATGCATCTGTTCAAATGCATACCATCTAAAATGATCCTGCATGCCATTGGTGGCATGCTGACTGTGGTATGCTGGTAAACTGGTTCTCAGGAAAAAAGAGTCCTGATTTGTAGCATTTGTTGATTTCTGTGGTTTTGTACTTTCACCTTGACTAATTTCAGCTGCCAATGGATTGGCAATCATGCTTGCAAAATGCCTGAATATTTAACAACTGACTCTTGCAAGCCAGGACAAGCTAGGTCCAGCATACCACTGTGTGTATACTACATTTTGGAAAGCACTGTATTAGAGATATCTGTTCAAAATTCAAGTCAGTTTTATTTATTTCAGCCTTTGACATGGTTCATGATCCAATGGCAGCTCTAGAGACCCTCTTAACTTTGGGATTTGAAAGAGTATTAACCAGTGGATGCGACATTTCAGCACTAGAAGGACTACCCCTAATAAAGCGACTCATAGATCAGGTACACACAATTTCCTTCCTTTCTTCCTAAGATGCTGTTGTGGTTACTTCTGATATTCTGCTGTTCAACGAGGTTGTGAAACTACATATTACTGACTTTGTGGTTACTCCATAGCAAGCAGGAAATAACATATTTTATAATTTTTATTTCTTTCACATGAGCATTTTTAGTAGCCAAGGCTCTTAAGATCAAATTATAGACAATGCCTAAATAACTGATCTAATTTGGATAACCACAGCAAAATTTACCTTTCTTCTGCCATCAGCGTTGCATAGTTTAAGCCATATCTTCTTACTGGCAACCTATGTATACTCAGGGGTTCCCACATAAAATTTGAGAAAATTATCATTTTGAGGTGAATTCTAAAACTAAAACTGGGACTTCCCTTGTGGTCCAGTGATTAAGACTCCACGCTTCCACTGCAGGGGGCACGGGTTCGATCCCTGGTGGGGGAACTAAGATCCTGCATGCCAGATGGCACAGCCAAAAAAAACCTAAAACTGTATCCTTCTCATTTCTCCCAAACTACCAAGATAGGAAGAAATACATTTTTCTCTTATATGATTTCCTCTTGTGAGTTCACATCATTTGTAGAACAGCCAGAAGATGGCTTTGTAATTGTAGTATGTCTGTGTTTTTCTGACACCCGTCCAGAGGCATTCTAAGTGAGTGAGTATGGACTTTGAGATGAGAATGTTCTGGATTTGAGACAGTTTTGACACTTGCTGTATAATGTTGAGTAGATTACTAGCGTTTAAGCCTCTGTTTCCTCATGTGAAATTGAGATAAGTTTAATATCTCTCCAGAGCAATATAGGGTTGCTCTGAGGATTGGTAGAGAGCAGGTAGGATTGGTAGAGATAAGAGATAATAAAAGAGATAAGAAAGGCTCTTGGTAAGAGCCTTAGCAGAGTGCTTGATATATATTAGATTTTAATACATGTTAGTGTCTATAATTATTATTACTGCTATTATTAATAATATTATTTAGTGTTTTTGTGTAGACATCTGCTTATGTTTACTTTTCTATAACCATAAAAATAATTTTCAGAAATTTCACCTGAGGATCAGATAAATTTTTCTAGACTGGAACTTACTGGTTTTATAAATATTTATTAAGTATATATTAAGGTGCAGGGCATTTGCCCTATGTTGGTGACCAAGGGGTGCCTGTGCACGCACGCGTGTGTGTGTCTGTAGTCATTGCCCTTACAAACTAGTGCACAACAGGCACTTTTAATAGAGTACTTATAAAAAAAAAAAGTGCCGTGGGAGCACATTGGAGAGGAATTAACCCCAGATTTGAGGGATTGGGATTAACAGTAGTTAGCTTCCCAGAAGAAAAGAAATCCACACTGCAATGTCTTACTCATTTGAAGGATGATTAGGAGCCATCAATGTAAAAGGGAATAGGGAGAGGGAGAGTTGGGGGGATGCTCCATGTAGACAAAACAGCATATGCAAAGGCCTAGAAACAAAAGTGAGCATAATTATTAAGATATTGAAGAATGACTATAATGTTGAATGTGAAGAGAAGAATACTGTCCAGAGCCTTGAAAACTATTTAAGAGTTTGTATTTTATCCTTGGTGCACTGGGGAAGCCTGAAGGGTTTTAAAATAGAAGAATTGATGAGTCAGCTTTCCATTTTAAAATGGTTACTCAGTATGGAGTAGAGAATAATTGTTGTAGTCATATATTGCATTTCATAGTATTTGTGTGTGTGTGTGTGTGTGAGAGAGAGAGAGAGAGATTTGTAGTTTAATCACTGGTTGGCAGGAAGAGATGGGTTAAATATGCTTATACACTAACTTTACTTTTTTAAGTAAAAATTATATGTATATATAACAGGTGTACAACATTGATGTTTTGATATACATATACAGAATGAAATGGTTACAGTCAAGATCGTGTTCATCTGTTCATATAGTTAACTTGTGTGGCGTGTGTGTGTGGTGAAAGTACCTGAAATCTACTCTCTTAGCAAATTTTTAGTATTCAGTACAGTTTTATTGACTATAGTCATCATGCTATACATTTGATCTATAGACGTACTCATCCTACATAGCAACTTTGTATCCTTTTACCAACATCTCCCCATTTCCTTCACCTCCTTACCCCTGGTAACCACCATTCTATTCTCTGCTTCTCTGTGTTTTACTTTTTTAGATCCCACATAGAAGTGAGATCATGCTAACTTTACTTCTTGAAGCAGTTACTTAGTAGTATAATATACTGGTTAAAGCATAGGATTTGGGATTAGAAATGTCTATGTTTAAATCCTGGTTTTGCCACTTATTAACAGTGACCTTGGGCAGTTTATCTAACCATCCTAAACTTCAGTTTCCTTAGCTACAAAGTTAGCATAATAATAGTGCCTACCTCTTAGAATAGTTGTGGATTACTTCAGCACAAGGTCTGACACTTAGTAACTGCTCTGTATTGGTAAATCACTTTGATAGCCTCAGGTAAGCATATACTTCTAAATAATCTTTTATGGAAGGCCAAAAAAAAAGTGATAGAATTCATCTCTTTAAACATTTGTCCATGTTTTAGAAAGCTTTCAGTTGAAAGAAACAGTTACAGTAAGTATGACTTTTTTGCTCCTAAACTCATTTCAGCGTTCTAGATAGTAAATATTTAGTTTTGTGGGTATTTTGCTGTAGTCTGTTTGAGGATACTAAACAGCCTTGTTTCACTTATTTCTCTAACAATTATTAAATTTTGTGAAATAGCCCCCTCTCCCTTTTACTCTCTATTTCATTTCCTTGCTTTTTTTATTCATTGTATGTTTAAATATTTATATTTTATGAATATACCTATCTGTTGTCTGTTTTCGTTGAACGTGAAAGCCCCATGAGAATAGGAACTTCCTCTTGCTCATGATGTCAGAAAGGAAAAACTTTTCTTTACCCTCTTTTTTAAAAAAAAAGTGAACCCTCCTAGGTTCAGTATTAGAGATCCTGCAAATTAAACTGACAAAAGATAGATTTGCAAGAAAACAAGATTGTAATCACGTGTGTATGTATGTATGAGAGTTCACAAAGAAATGTGACTCAAAGAGGTGCTTGGAATTGGGGGCTTATATACCATCTTCTAATAGGTAAAGGAGGGGGAAGAGAGCACTTAGGGACTTAGAAGTGGAAGGAGAAAGGGCCCTTATGGGAAAACAAATGACTTTTTGGAAAGATTATTGTATCCTTAGAAGAATAGATGGGAGATAGGATAGTTTTATGATATTGTCTGCCGGGGTGTGGTGCTGATGAGCTGCTTCCAGTGAGGGGATTTATGACAGTTGAGTTCTTTTTCAGTTCTTTTGGGAGGCTCTGCTTTTAAGCAGATAAGGAATTTCAGCCTTTAGCTCAAAATAATTTTTATGCCACAGTGACATATTTTGGACCCCTTCAGTCACAGTATTCTTCATACCTACAACAGTGTCTGGTACACGGTAGGCATTTAATAAATATTTGTTGGTTGGATGGAGGAGTGAGTAAAGTGACATTTGATAAACACTTTCATGATAGAGCAATTTGATCAGGGTATTATTCTGCAAGTTAGTGAGCTTGTTATAACATTATATGTTATTTTTATTCTGTCATTATTACCTACCTGCCACTAGAGTTTCTACTGAGTATGTGTTTGTAAAAAGGTGATTTCCTTTTGACTTTCAGTGATACTGGGTATATCACCAAAATTTATTTAGGAAATGGGATGAAAATTAGAATAAAAGTAAGGAAATTTCAATACCTATTATCAGAAATTAAATCAATTCATGTAGTTCAGTTTTATTACTTAATATCCAATAAAATGGACCTATGGTTTTATTTAATTGGTATAATAAGCTAGGGAATTTAGTTGAGGACACATGATTTGAACAGATTTTTCTTCTAGTAATTTACGATTATGCTATCTTCTTTCTTTTCTGCTGAAATCTTACTTAAATTCAGCTACTTCCATTCCATCGCATGCCAAGAACTCAGAATTAATGTTATTTTTCAGTAGTGGCTTTTTTTTTTTTTTTTATTTAAAAATTTTATTTTATTTATTATTTTTGGCTGTGTTGGGTCTTTGTTGCTGCGCGCACACTTTCTCTAGCTGCGTTCGTTGCGGTGCAGGGGCTTCTCTTGTTGCGGAGCACAGGCTCTAAGCGCGCAGACTTCAGTAGTTGTGGCACATGGGCTCGGTAGTTGTGGCTTGTGGGCTCTAGAGCACAGGCTCAGTAGTTGTGGTGCATGGCCTTATTTGCTCCGCGGCATGTGGGATCCTCCCAGACCAGGGCTTAAACCCGTGTCCCCTGCATTGGCTGGTGGATTCTTAACCACTGCACTACCAGGGAAGCCCCCAGTAATGGGTTTTCTTAAGGTGGTGTGATTATTTAGTATTTATATTTTATTCTCCTATTCTTTGTGTTTATAACAGTACAAGTCTTTAAAGCAATACAATAAAATAACCTTTCTGGGTAGAAAGAGTTACTACTCTGAACATTTTACTTACCCAAGATCCCAAAGAAATAGAAAGATCTATTGAAAATTAGATACTAGTAGTAACTTAATAAATTTAATATAATTATGTTTCTGTTTTGCTGCCTTATTATCCCATGTAAGAGAAGGATATTAAAATTGTTTATTTTTTTCTTTTTTCAGGCAAAAGGCAGGATTGTGGTAATGCCAGGTATTTATTTATCTATCCGTTTACTAGTGTAACACTATAGTGAGGAAGAGAAAAAGAGGCAGGACAGTATGGGGGGTAGTATTAGTACATGGCGTTCAGAAAGAATATATCATTTGATTAAAATGTTTAAGATTGGGGGATCTGTGCTGCAATTTAAAACTATATGAGGAACACTCTAGTAGGATTTCGCTCAGAGAAGAGCAAATAAGGATTGGGGTTTCTCCATGTTTGCTTTCCCATAGTATACAATTTTGTGAATGTAGATGTTCATTTCTGGTGAGGCACACCAAGTTTGATGCTGCTACACTGCATTAGGGCCAACTGTCCTAGTTGTTGACAAGGTATAAGCAAACATAGGTAACACCCCTGGATAATGTAATACTCAGTTTCTGAAAATCTTTGATCACAAAATTCTTCCTTGTAGTCAGAACAGTTGGATCACATACTTCTAATGATAATTCTAAGATCAATGAAGTACATAATGGCTCATTAGAAGTCAACAGTTTTTAAAGAATTAGATAAGATGACCTAGATCCAGAATGAGATTAATATAAAGACAATCTTAATTTTTTCTTATTAAATTTCTCAAACATATAAAAAAGAAAACAGCATTATGAATACTCATGTACTCAAGTTCTATATTTAACATTTTATCACATTTGTTTCATCTTTTTTTTATCCTGAGGTATTTTAAAATTAAAGGCATTATAACATTTTCTCTTAATATGTCTCTAAAAAAATAAGGGCATTTTACTCTAACCGCAATATCATTATCACATCTATCAAAATAAACACTAAATCCCTAATACCATTTAATACTCAGCCAATACTCTCCTTTCTCTAATTGTACCCAGAATGTTTTTTATAGCTGATACGTTTAAACCAGGATCCAATCAAGGAACAAGTATTGTACTTGGTTTTTATCTTTCTTAATATCTTTTAATATAGAAGTTTTCCTTTTCTTCTTCTGCTTTAAAAAAAATGACATTTAAAAAGTTTGAACTACTTACCCAGTAAAATGTCCTAGTTTCCGGATTTATCAGATTGTTTCCTTTTGATATTGTTTAGCATGTATTTCCTAGACTAGCCTCTGTATTTTCCTATAAACTGCTTGTTTAGATTCTGGTTAAATATTTTTGGTAGGAATACTTCATGGATAATTCTGAATACTTCATATTTCATCACATCAGAAGGCATACAACGTCTGGTTGTCTTAATACCAATGATGCCAAGACTGACCAGAGGTCAAAATGGTGATAGTGAGATATAGGCCAACTTTTAAAAAGAGGCCAAACAGATAGACAGTGTCAGAGATTTAGGAAAGCTTTGACTTGTAGCAAGTTCCTGAAACATGAGCAAAAAGAAAGCATATATTATTTGTTAAGTTGAGACCCTTAATCAGGGAATGTTAAAGAAACTTAATTGAGTCTGATGCATTTCCATTTAAGACTAAATATATTTATACTTGACAATACCCAGACTTAAAGACAGTTGTTAACGTAAGATTGCCTTTGTTTTATATGTAATTATTAAGTTATGTGCTATGTGCAAGGCACTACTTGGGATACAGAGTTACACAAGAAACTACTTCCTCAAGAGGCTTACAGTCTTAGGTGAAAAGATGTTATATCCAAAAATATTTGTGATTATTTAACAAACCTCACCAAGAAAATGCTAATTATATGACAGGTTCTGTGGTAGGTGTAAAAACACAGAAATGTATATGAAGTAATCCTTCTACTTGTGGAGCTCACCAAATAGATCTATAAACAAATTATAATGATTTCATGTAAGTAATTACCAGCAAGTAAAAATTCCTGGGTAAGTCAACCTGAATGCCTAATGAGTATCCATCATTGGGAAATATAAAGATAACTAGAACATAGTAGCTCCCCTCTAGGGACTTTCATAATGAAGCTTACAATATAATTTAGGCTCCAGTTTCCTTATCTTTATAAAGAGAGGATATTGAACTAGCTGTTCTTTCAAGTCCCACCTGTTAGTCTATGTTTGGAAAATGTATTACTTATGTTCTGATAACTGAGCAACGTGTGTTTCAGTGGCCAGATATTTTGTTATTTATTAGAAGGAAATAATGTGTTTGTCTTTTAATCCTTACAAGTTTGTGAAGTAGGCAATACTATCCCTCTTTGGTGAAAAAATTGAGGCTCAGTGGATTTAAGTAATTTATCTAAGATCACATAACCGTGAAAGGCCACAGTGGTAAAGCCAGGATTCCAATCTAAATCTGACTTCTCAGTCCGTTCTTTCTGCTTCTTAGGGCTCAGTGATATTACTGTACCACCAAGAAAAAGAGTTAATGAGTCTGAAAGAGTGTGTAAGTCAAGTTATTTTAGTAGCTTGAATAGCTTGAGATAAAAAGTACATATTTTAACGGTCATTTAAAAATATGTATTGAATACGTCTTATATATTAGGAGAGAATGATATCAAGATGAATAAGCTGATTTTATATTTATAATCTGGTATCAGTTCAGAATATTATTCTTCATATACAGACATTTAAGAGATTGTTCATTAAAACAAATGAGTCATAAAATACTTGATTGTGCAGTTTTAATAAAGTAGAATCAAATTCTTCTGTAAAATGAAACAAAAAGTTGATATTATAATAAATAAGTTGTATAACACCTTGCATTATTCCCATTGCCAGTGAGATCTGTGTGTCCATCAAATCCTGGGCCAGAGAAAGAACCTTGGAGGTTTTCTCTTTGAGATACATTTCTGAGGCTTTGCTTTTGTGACTTCTTCCTCAAGTCTATCTTACCTTTCATTTCAACTTGATTTTGCTTTAATTGAGGGGAAGCAGGGCTAGAGCACTCAGTGATTTTCCTTGCCCTGGAGTAATCTTTATAGATTTAAAATCGGTAACATATAGCATTGTTATATAAACCAGTGGGCATGTAAAATTCTGTCATAAAGGTGCTTTGACCTTATCTTTTGTTCTTCAGAGTCTGTAGTCTTGCCTTTTCATCATTTTTTTTCTAAATTCATTCTAGCTGAGTAAAGAGAGAATAATTCTCAAATCAATGAGAAATTTCAGTATGGAGGTTCCAGGTAGAGTTGGCAGTCATATTATTCATTAAATCTTATATGAAAATATATTCTATTTAATATATTACTTATTCTTTCCAACAGGGGGTGGCATAACAGACAGAAATCTACAAAGGATCCTTGAGGGTTCAGGTGCTACAGAATTCCACTGTTCTGCTCGGTTGGCTAGAGATTCAGGAATGAAGTTTCGGTAAAAATATATTCTTTGACTCCTGCAAAAATGAATGCAGTTAATCTTTACTTCCCCAAACAGGAAAGTTGATGGCATGATTAATGAATGGAATGTTGTGATTAGTATGTAAGTATTACAGTCATTTTTGAAGTTTTTTAACTGCAGAGTGGTTCTTTTCCTGCCTTAAATAAGCAGGCTCTTCTGAACACAGGCTAACCTTCAAAGCCTTAAGGCATTGCTGAACTTAGACCAGTTAATAATAAATTCTAATTCAGCAGCTAAGCTTCAAATGAATCAGATATGTATGTGTGGCCATTCACCTGTGATTTCCTTTAGCAAAGTTAATAACTATGGTATAAGGATGGAAGAGCCGTAGTCATTTTTATCTTTCCTACTGTTAATACTTAAGTCTTTCCTCACCTTTGCTATCTATTTTCAGTTATTTTATTTTTATTTTTTAATTTCTTTAAATTTTATTGTTTTTGGCCACGCCGCACAGCTTGTGGGGTCTTAGTTCCCCCAACCAGGGATTGAACCTGCACCCTTGGCAGTGAAAGTATGGAGTCCTAACCACTGGACTGCCAGGGAATTCCCTATTTTCAGTTATTTGGAAATTATATCACTATTAAGGAATTTAAACTATTATGTGTTCTTTTTATTATACTTGAGAGGACTCCTATATTTATTAGTTAATTGTTGATTATTTCTAAGTTGGAAAAAATGAAATGTAAAAGAAGCAAGAGCCTTAGAATTTACAGCTCCAGATATAAAATCAAGTATACTATCTGATAGATTTAGATACTAGATGTTTCAAGTAATTAATAAAAATTATAAAATATAGTAGTTCAGGGTCCTTGACCTAACTTTGTTCTTGAGCCTTGAAATTGCCTATAAAATGAAGTGCCAGTAGGAGGGCTCATTTAACAACTTATGTAATTATCTGTTCCTTTATTACTTCTATTGCAGAAATTCCTCTGTTGCTATGGGAGCCTCTCTTTCTAGATCAGAATATTCTCTAAAGGTAACAGATGTGACCCTAGTAAGGACTTTGAATGCTATTGCAAAGAATATTCTGGTTTAGCCAGACCTCTCTGAGAGAGATGGATATCACTGGACAAAGGTAGAAGAATAGTCTACAGTTCTCTATGACACAGCTTTAACCTTCTCTGGCCAGGACAGTCACAGTCTTTGTTTTAAGTCTTACATTACCATGGAGAATGTTTCCAAGAAGAAAAAGAACTTGAAACAGATTACAGTCATTTCCTTTGCTTAATCTTGTCGACCATCTCCATCATCATGGTTAAATCTGGCCTACGCTTCTTCCACAAATGGAGGCTTAGTCTGTTTTCAGTGGAATTAACTGATGAACTGGGAAAATTCAACTGCAAAGTATGAACATTCAACTCAGATGTGACTTCATGGTCAACTCAGTAGCAGTATTTTGCCTTTTCATTTGTAAAATAAAAATTGCCATTCTATTATGGTAGAGTCTCTTACTCATCTGTAGCCAAGTATTAAAGGGAGGATTTTTTTTTTTTAGTTTTATTTTCTCTTTTTATTATGTACCTTTTGGATCCTGGGCAGGATACTAAGGATATAGAGTAAATGGTATAGCATAAAAATTCCTAGACTTGGGAAGTAGGATGTAAAAGTTCCCAGACTTAGAAAGGCAGAAGTGATCTCTGTTGTTCATCAGGTTACTTCTGCCTCTGCTCCCAGATAGAGAAGTGGCTTAACTATGAGGTTCATCTGACAATGTACAAAGATCTATAGAGAAATGGGGGAGGTTAGGAAGGTTATCAGAAGGTTATCAGAAGGTTATTAGCTCCAACTAACAGCTGAGGCCACAGATATGGAGACTGGATTCTAGTCATGAAAATTGCTTTTCCTATGGGCAGGTCCCAAATGGTGAGGTTCATTTCTAGTTTTTTCTGTCACTTCCAAATTTATTATCTCATTTTACACAGACACCGCTCTGGTAATAGAACTGATGCTTCTGTATTAGGAAAGTAGCTGAATCATAATACGAAGAGCTTGCCCTTGGTCATGAGGCTAGTTAGTGGAGCCTCTATAAATCGCATGCACAAACTTGGGTACCAATGAATGTGTATACCAAAAGCCTTCCCTTTCTTTTAATGTGCCCCTTCCCTCACTTTTATTTATTTATTTTTAAAAGATTTATTTATTATTTATTTATTTATTTTGGCTGCGTCAGGTCTTAGCTGTGGCACGTGGGATCTTGTTGAGGCATGTGGGATCTTTTGATGTGGTGCGCAGGCTCTTCGGTGTGGTGCACAGGCACCTCTCTAGTTGTGACATGCGGGTTTTCTCTTCTCTAGTTGTGGCACGCGGGTTCCAGAGCGTGTGGGCTCCATAGTTTGTGGCATGCAGGCTCTCTAATTGAGGTACGTGAGCTCAGTAGTTGTGGCACGCGGGCTTAGTTGCCCTGCAGCGTGTGTGATCTTAGTTCCCCGACCAGGGATCAATCCTGCGTCCCCTGCATTGTAAGGTGGATTCCTTACCACTGGACCACCAGGCAAGTCCCCCTTCCCTCACTTTTAAATCTTAACTTCTTTCCTCACTTTTTCAGGTACGATTTCAACATAGAATATTTGCCAAGGAATTTATGAGAAATGAGAGGCAAACTATTTAAAAACTAATAATAACCTCAGTGGTTTCTGTTAATATTGGTTTCTGTTAATATTGGTTTCTGTTAATAGTTTTAATATTGGCTTTGGAATATAGAAAGAGACATGTAAGTATCATGTACACATGCACACACATCATGTTTAGTATTTTGGCCTAACCCTCCCCCATGCTTGGACTTCACTGTATGATCCTCCAGAGATAAGAGCAGGCTATGTTATTATCTCTATTTTATTTAGACAGATTAGCTAGGGATCTGAGAGGTGCTATGAATTGCTCAGAATTTAATAACAAATGAATGTTGTTTACAAGACTTGAATGCTAGGCTACTAACCTCTAAGTCTTATGCTTAAGGATGCTTCTGGTATCTGGATGTAGTACAGAGAGCAATACTCCTGGGCAAATCAGACACACCTGGAATCATATCCTCACTTCCAGTTTAAGTTAACTTAATTTTTTGAACTTTAATTCCTGTATGTTTAAATCAGGACTAATAACTAAACTATGGCTTCTGGTTTAAGGATATATTAAAACACCAAGTACATAGTATGTACCCATTAAAGTTCTTTTCTTCTAGGTTAGTTTCCTAGTATCAGTCTCTGATAGTTTAAAAGTCCTCCCAGGAAGCTAGGCATTGAGTATTGAAGCCGATAGTTTGTGCCCTCCACTATGTGACTATAAAAGCATAAGGTAACCCCTTACCTTGATTTTTTTTTTCTACACATAGTCCTGTTTTAAAATATTTACTCATTATTTCATGTACGTGTGTCTTCTCATCAATATTATAAGTATTTTGAGACTAGGGAACCATGTCTTCATATTTTTATATATTTCTCATTACAACCATCAATTGTGTACTCATACTGTTGATTTACTTTGCTAGTGGAAAAAAGCACTGGATTGAGAATCAGGATTACTGACTTCGGGAACTATGCTAGATATCTTCAGTTTGCCCCATCGAGATCCACTTTTCACTTTGTTCTGTAAACTGAGTCCAGCAGCATAAAAAAGATTACAGTAAGTCCCCTACATATACGAGTTGTAGGTCCAGTTTGTTCGTAAGTCCAGCAAAGTTAGCCTAGGTACCCAACTAACACAATCGGCTATATAGTACTATACTGTAATAGGTTTATAACACTTTTCATACAAATAATACATAAAAAACAAACAAATATAAAAAATAAAGAGAACTTTTTAAATCTTACAGTACAGTACCTTGAAAAGTACAGTTGTACAGTACAACAGCTGGCATACAGGGGCTGGCATCGAGTGAACACCAGGCAAGAAGAGTTACTGACTGGAGGAAGGAGAGAAGGTGGGAGATGGAAGAGCTGAAAGATCATCAGCAATAGGAGACAAAGGGCAAGCTGCAAGTTCACTCACACGTGACATTGATGGCACAGGTTCTGGTTCCTTGCTGGATTCAATTTTATCTACCCTCCTGAAAAAACAATCCAGTTATGTCTGGGTAGTAGCTCTTTTTTTCTCATCATACCAGTACCAGCTACATCACCACTGCTTTTATGCTTGCTTCCAGACATCCTGGGCTTGAAATAAAGATACTGTACTACTATACTCTAAACAGAACTGTACAGTAAAGTACACAAAAGCACAACCACTTGTAGAGGATGCACACATGTGACAATGTACACCAGACAGGTAAACTAATTTACATGATTAGACATGCGAATGCATGTTCACATCTTTGAAAGTTTGCAACTTGAAGGTTTATATATAGGGGACTTACTGTGTACTCTATGACCAAATAGGATTTATACCAGGAATGCAAGGCTGGTTCAATATCCAAAAATCAATCAATGTAATGCACCATATTGATAGAATAAAGCACAAAAGTCACATGGTCATCTCAACACTTAAAAAGCATTTGACAAAATCTAACACCCTTTCATAATAAAAACACTCAGCAAACTTGGAATAGAAAGGAACTTCCTCAACCTGAAAAAGATCATCTGTAAGAAAACAGAATATATAGCTAACATCAAACAATATTTTCTCCCTAAGATCAGGAACAAGACAGGAGGTCTACCCTTACCACTTCTACTTAACATTGTACTAGAGGTCCTAGCCAGGGCAATTAAGCAAGAAAAAAATAAAAAGCATCCAGATTAAAAAGAAAGAAGTAAAACGTCTTCTATTTATAGGTGACACAATCTTATATATGGAAAATACTTTTGTGTGGAAAAGAATCCACACAAAAATTTTTTAAAGTTGAGCAAGGTTGCAGGATATAAAAATCAATACACAAAATCAGTTGTATTGCTGCACTAGCAACTAACAATCCTAAAATGCAATTAAGAAAATAGTTCCATTTATGATAGCATCAAAAATGACAAAATGTTTAGGAAAAAATTTAATCAAGGGTGAGACCATACATTGAAAGCTACAAAGCTTTTTTTTTTTTTTTTTTTAAGTTTTTTGGCCGCACCCAACGGCATGTGGGATCCTAGTTCCCTGAACAGGGATCATACATACACCTCCTGCATTGGAAGGCACAGTCTTAACCACTGAACCACCAGGGAAGTCCCTACAAAGCATTTTTAAAAGAAATTTTTAAAGATCTAACAATAAATAAATAGATGGAATGACATCCCATGTTCATAGATTGGAAGACAATATTGTTAAGATAGCAATATTCTCCCATTGGTCTACGGATTCAAGGCAATCCCTATTAACATCCCAACGGCCTTTGTGGCAGAAATTAACAAGCCAATCCTAAAATTCATCTGGAAATGCAAGGAACCCAAAATAGCCAAACAATCTTAAAAAGGAACAAAGTTGGGCTTCCCTGGTGGCGCAGTGGTTGAGAGTCCGCCTGCCGATGCAGGGGACATGGGTTCGTATCCCGATCCGGGAGGATCCCCCATGCCACGGAGCGGCTGGGCCCGTGAGCCATGGCCGCTGAGCCTGTGCGTCCGG
>NW_020185331.1:2980446-2997277 GCF_003031525.2 Neophocaena asiaeorientalis asiaeorientalis
AAAATTCATCTGGAAATGCCCGGAACCCAAAAAAAAAAAAAAAAAAAAAAAAGGAACAAAGTTGGAGGACTTATACTTTCTGATTTCAAAACTTACTACAAAGCTACAATAATTGAGACAATGTGTTACTGGCATAAAGATGAATATATAGCTCAATGCAATAGAATTGAGAGTCCAGAAATAAACCCTTTTACTATAGGCAATTGATTCTTGACCAGGGTGGCAAGATAATTCCCTGGGGAAAGAATAGTCTTTTTAACAAATGGTGCTGGACCACTGGATATACACTTGCAAAGGAATGAAGTGGGACCTTACATCATGTACAAAAGTTAATTCAAATCCATCATAGACCTAAGTAAAAGAGCTAAAACATAAAATTCTTAGAAGAAAACAGTAATAAATCTTTGTGAGCTTGGGTTAGGCAAAGCCTTAGATACAAGAAAAGCACAAGTCATGAAAGAAAAAATAATGCTTCAAAGGGTAACATCAAGAAAGTGAAAAGACAGCCTACAGAATGGGAGAAAATATTTGCAAATCATATATCTGATTAAGGGCTTGTATCCAGAATGTATAAAAAATACTTAGAATTCAACAATAAAAAGACAACCCAGTTTTAAAAATGGATAAGGATTTGTGTAGACATTTCTCCAAAGAAGGTGTACAGTTGGCCAACAAGCACATGAAAAGATGCTCAAAATCATTAGTCATTAGGGAAATGCAAATGAAAACCCCACTGAGCTGCCACTTCCCACCCACTAGAATGACTATACCCCCCAAAAGACTGACCATTATCAAATGCTGGCAAGGATGTGTAGCAAGTAGAACTTTTGTGTGCTGCTGGTGAGATTGTAAAATGGTGGAGCTGCTTTGTAAAATAGTCTGAGAGTTTCTCAAATGCTAAACATAGAGTTGCTATATGGCCCAGCAATTCCATTCTTAGGTTAATATAATATATAGCATAATATTATATAATATTATATATATATATATATATATATATCCAAGAGAATTGAAAATATGTCCACGCAAAAGTTTGTACATGAATATTCCCAGCAACATTACTCATCTTTCCGAATTAGAGAATAACCATTTTGCAACTCCTAATGAAATAAATCAGTCAGAGACTATTAATGCTGAAACCATTAGGTAAAAGGTTGATTGGGGACTGAATATCCAAATGGTGCCAAAGTATCACCCTATGGGTTATTTGCTAGTCATGAACATAGAAACTTGACATTATAATGGAGCTATATGGTTGTTACCATCTTAACCCAGTAATCAAATTTAACATTACCAGCAATGGAAGAGTATACTGCTGAAAGACAGGATTTGAGGGGGGAAGAGGTCAGCCAGTGTGTATAACCTGTGTTAGGAAATTGCAATTGGGAAGTCACCCAGGTGCCTCAAAGAAGAGCTAAGGGTTGAACCACCTGGAAAGTGGCTGTAACAAAGTGTGATGGTTAGTTATTGATCAAACAAGAGTGAACTATAAACAGCACCAGCTCAATACAGTGACTAACCATCCCAATTTTCTTGGAACTTTTTCAGTTTTACCATTGAAAGTCCCATATCCTAGGAAATTCCTCTGTGCCAGGCAAACTGGGCAAGTTTGGTCATCCTACCAGATCAGTAAAATTACCTTTGCCTCTTTTCCCCGGATCCTCATCTCCCTGCCCCAATCCTGGAATTTGTAGGGGAGAAATTGAATAACAAGGAAAAATGATAAAAAGAATGACACTTCCCTCCCCAGCAGTAGCTGGTCCCTGAGCCAAGAAAGGGGAGGGACTTTAAATTGGGTGTGAGTTTCTTTTATGGGTGGTAAAAATGTTCTAAAATTGATTGTAATGATGGTTGCACAACTCTGTGAATATGCTAAAAACCACTGAATTGTACACTTTAAGTGGGTGAATTGTATGTAATTTATATGTTAATAAAGCTGCTTTTTAAAAGTAAATGTGAGAGAGTTTTAAATTAGATTAAATTAGCTTGGACCTTTTAAACCTGAGATGTGGTCAAGGGCAGAGAAAGAGTTTTGTTACAGCATGGTTGAAGACAATGGTAGAAGCAAAATATCATTTCTTGTTCGTTTTGTATTTAGTTTACATCTCTCAGTAAGATGGCTACACTGGTTGAATGGATTTCTGTTCCCTGCAACTGAGAGTTGTGACTAAGACACCTGAAGAATATTCATTCCATCTGTTCCTGTATAGATGCTAAATTTTATCCTTGGATAAAATCACAAAGAGCTCTGTGTTTGGATTGCATTGCTCTAGTCCCTCATAGAATTAAAAAAAAAAAATCAAACCACATTGGCATTATGCCACTGGCCTATATTGGAAATGTAATAGAAGACAGTTGTATAAAATACAACTGTGTTGTTGAGGTCCTAGAGGAGACATTTTTTCTTAAGTGTTAGTCTGGGGAGTAGCTGGGCTTCTGAACAATTGGTTTGTTTATATCTTATGTATATGGAATTACGTTGTTATCAAGACATTTTATTTGCCTATCTTTTCCTTTCTGAAGCTGCCACTGAAAGATAATGCTTTCCTGATAGGATTGTCAATCATATAGCTCTCCCTGCTCATGAGAGAGGGCACATTTACCCAGGCTAACCAGTTAGAGTGCCTCATTCCTTTGTCCACATTGTTTAGTCTAGAGATGGGAACACAACACAAAGAGGGCCAAACAGAATCCAACCAAGGATTTTTTTCTGGTGTTCTCTTTTCACTAGAATCACTGGCTGTAAGATCTGTGAAACCATAGAGCTTTTGAGACCATCTTTGCCAGCAAGTGAAAAGAGGCCACTTGAGAATGAAACCAACACACAAGTAAATGTCCTGAGAACCTTGTTTGAGTTTCTGGACCCATCTGTGCCTAAAGCTAGTTCCATTCACAGAGTGTTCTATTAAATGAGCCAATAAATTTCCTTTTTGTATTTATGCCTGTTTGATTTGGGTCTTTGACACTTGCAACCAGAAGAGGCCTAACTGATACAGCTACTGATTCAGAGTTCCTCTTTCAACTGATGGAGGCTCAGAGTCAAACTTGTATCCCACAGGTAAACAGGATCATATTGAATAAATTTTGTGTAGTGGGCTTGTCCCTTGTTTTATCTTTTTCTATCCTTTTTTTTTCTTTACTCATTTTATCTTGTTATATTTTGTGTATTTTTGTAAGTTGATTAAAATCCTTTTTATAATAAGACACTAAATAGTAGACATTGTTTCCCATATTATCCTGAATCTGAGTTGGAAAAAAAACTAAGAGTTTATTTCTAGTGGACATCATTGTTTTCCTACCGAAACTTTCTCTCTCATTTCTTCTCCCAGTTCTGATTTTGTTGTAGCAATCACTCTGCATGTAGCCCATGTAATTTAGGAAAGGCTGACCTCACCCACAGCTTCAGGTATGGGCCTGAGTAATCTAGGGATAACCTTATTTTCCTTGTCAGGAATTGATTCAGAAATTTGGGCCATTGGGATGCCAGGAGAAGGTTGCTAGTGGCTTCTATTTCTAGGACACTTGCTGAAAAATGACCCTTTCTCTCTTTTCCTATATGTTATGTGTGAATATGAGTCTTGAAACTTGCAGCTGTCCCACTGCCTGTTTGAGAATAAAACTGATGCCAAAAGAGAACAAAGCCAAAAGAATGAGAGGGAAATGGAGCACAACCATTGGAATAAGTCAACCCTGAGAACTGCATTATCTCTGGGCTTTTGGTTAAGTGAACCAATAAATATTTTCATTCGAGCCACAGTAAGTTGGGTGTACCCTTTATAAGGGTTCTAATATAATTGGAGAATGAATTTTTGGCAATGTTTTTTTGGATTCGACCAAAAGCAAAGACAACAAAAGCAAAAATAAGTAGGACTACATCAAACTAAAATCTCTATACAGCAAAGAAAAGCATCAACAAAAAAGGCAACCTATGGAATGGGAGAAAATATTGGCAAATCATATATCTGATAAAGGGTTAAAATCCAAAATACGTAAAGAGCCCATGCAACTCAATAGAAAAAACAATTTGATTTAAAAATTGGCAGAAGAATCGATCCAAATAGACATTTCTTCAAAGAAGACAAAGCAAAGTTCAATAGGTACCTGAAAAGGTGCTCAACATCACTAATCAGGGAAATGCAAATCAGAACCACAATGAGATATCACCTCATACCTGTTAGAATGGCTATTACCAAAAAGACAAATTATTGTTGGTGGGGATGTGGAGAAAAGGAAACCCTCTTGCACTGTTGGTGGGAATGTAAATTGGTGCAGCCACTATGGAAAACAGTATGGAGGTGCCTCAAAAAATTAAAAACAGAACTACCATATGATCCAGCAATTCCACTTCTCGGTATTTATCTGAAGGAAATGAAACCACTATCAAAAAGATATCCATGTTCATTGTAGTATTATTTACAAGAGCCAATACATGGAAACAACTTAAGTGCCCATCAATGAATGAATGGATAAAGAAATTGGAAGATGCTGTACACCTAAAACTAACATAGCATTGTAAATCAACTATACTCCAATAAAAATTTAAAAAAATAAAGAAATCATAAGGTACATACACACATACATACACATAGACATAATGAAATATTCAGTCATAAAAAAATAGAAAGAAATCCTGCCATTTGCAACAATATGGTGGGATGGATGGACCTTGAGGGAATTATGCTAAGTGAAATAAGTCAGAGAAAGACAAATAGTGTATGATCTCACATGTGGAATCTAAAACAAAAAAACTCATAGACAACAGATTGGTGGTTGCTAGAGGTGGGGGTGGAAAAAATGGGTAAAGATGGTTAAAAGAAAAAAAATTGGAGAGTGAGTTTCCCTCCAGCAGTTGCTATGAATGTTTCATAGCAACCTTCTTGCGTAGGGTTAAGAACTTTCCAAATCTGTATACAGTTTGAAAATTGCAAGGGAAGTCCTATCTTTAGAAAAACAATCTTGCTGGTAACCACTGGCTTGACTGAGCTCAAAGTCCTCTAAACCTCTTTATAGCTTAATTAAAACAGTCAGAGTTTGTGACTTCCCTGGTGGCGCAATGGTAAAGAATCCACCTGCCAATGCAGGGGACACGGGTTCGATCCCTGGTCCGGGAAGATCCCACATTCCTTGGAGCAACTAAGCCCGCATACCACAACTACTGAGCCCGCGTGCTGCAACTACTGAAGCCCACGTGCCTAGAGCCCGTGCTCTGCAACAAGAGAAGCCACAACAAGGAGAAGCCTGCGCACCACAATGAAGAGTAGCCCCCGCTTGCCACAACTAGAGAAAGCCCACGCACAGCAACGAAGACCCAAAGCAGCCAAAAATAAATAAAATTAAATATTAAAAAAAAAAAGAGTTCAATGAAGTTCAGACACCTATCTTAGAGAATACACTTTATACTTCAAAATTGCTCTGAAGTCAATTACAGTTTATGTGTTTGAAGATAGGAAGGACACCCATAAATAATTCATCCTATTTGGAGATCTTTCAACCCATTCACAGGGGTCCACTCACAAGATGCCAAAGAGATGGCCCTTCCCTTTATAAATCAAAGAGGAACCCAGGTCAAAAGTAATGATCATGAGAATAGCACATTTTATTTATATAGCTCATATCCATATGCCTAGCACTGTACTTGCTGCTCTGTGGATACAACCTCCATAGTGAAAGAATTTAAAGTTGAAATTATATGATTGAAATTACAGATTTTTTCCTTTAAATAAAATATGGGGCTCTTCAAACTCCTTTTGCAAATACCACTTGGTAATCTCTCTCATATATGTCCCCAAAATAAGTAAAAAAATTAAGTGCTATTAAAATCACTCCCCAGATTTCTACATATATGTGTGAACAAACATGAACATACAGAGAAATGCATTTTTTACAGTCTTGGCATTAGGCTTAAAGATATTGTCCAGCAAATTTTCACTAATTTGGCTATTTTCATGTTCTTAATTCACAAAACTGTCTCTAATAATAATAATAGTACTAGTCCAATCATAAATTATAAGAATGCATTTGGTATTATGAATTTAAATAACTTCCTAGTAAAAAGGCCAGTGTATGTTAAGGTAGTGCTATCTCTTACTGTGATAAGAATAAACTCAGCTCTGTCTTAACAGGTTGTTTTGGTACTGTTTTGGGGGAATCAGTATCCACAGAATTCAACACCTTATGTATACTTTCTTTTAGCTTATCTTCTTCATTCCTCCAGTTCTTCTGAAAGCAGCCACCATTAACAATTTCTTTTGTATCCTTCCAGAAATTTTTATAATTTACTCGTATTTAATTGCTGGTAAAGCTATGTGGTTTTCCATGTGATAATTACTATTTATATTGCCCCTCCATGTTATTTTTATCAGATGTATTTCCTGTTTGGTTGCTTTCGTATTAGTACAGGTTTCCCTCAGTATCTAGGGGGGATTAGTTCCAAGACCTCTCTGGTCTGGATACCAAAATCTGCAGATGCTCAAGTCCCATGTATCTAGTGTAGTATTTTCCTGTAACCTACCCACATCCTCCTGTATACTTTAAATCATCTCTAGATTATCTTCAATACCTAATACAATGTAAATACAAATAGTTGTAAATACAATGTAAATGCTATGTAAATAGCTGCCAGTGAATGGCAAATTCAAGTTTTGCTTTTTGGAACGTTCTGGAATTTTTTTTCTCAAATATTTTTGATCCGTGATTGGTTGAATCTGTGAATGTGGAACCCAAGGATACAGAGGCCTGGCTGACTGTATTTGTTTTATAAAAGTCTCTTGAACATTAAAAAAAAAAATTGTGTAGGCACTTTCTGTTTTCTGATATCACTTTTTTTTTTTTTCCAGAACTCAGAAGAGTATTATTCTCTCCAGTGCACATCTTTTTATGCTAGCCCATTTTATTCTCTTGTTTTATGACCTATCAAAAATATATTTTATGGGCCTCCCTGGTGGTACAGTGGTTAAGAATCCATGTGCCAATGCAGGGGACACGGGTTCAAGCCCTGGTCCGGGAAGATCCCACATGCACGGAGCACCTAAGCCCGTGTACCACAACTACTGAGCCTGCATGCCGCAACTACTGAAGCCCGTGCGCTGGGAGCCTGTGCTCCACAACAAGAGAAACCACCACAGTGAGAAGCCCATGCACCGCGATGAAGAGTAGTCCCCGCTCGCCGCAACTAGAGAAAGCCTGTGCGCAGCAACAAAGACCCAACGCAGCCCAAAATAAAACAAATAAATAAACAAATTTATGGAAAAAAAAGATTCCATGTCTTCCTTGAAGACATTTAAAATTTATTAATTTATTTAATGGGATGATGTGAAGTAAAGACCTAAATTAATTACTTTTTTTTTTTTTTTTGGCCCCTGCACGCAGCTTGTAGGATCTTCGTTCCCCAACCAGGGATTGAACCCAGGCCAGGGCAGTGAAAGCACCAAGTCCTAACCACTGGACCACCAGAGAATTCTCAATTACTTCTTTTTTATTCTAATATGCTTCTGTCTAAAAAACATCAAACTGCTCATCCAATTCTCTCTAGTTTGTCGACAGTTAAAAGCTTATTCTTTGACTCTACCAGGAACATTATTCTGTACTGTCAATAACTTTTACTATTTTTTAAAGTACATGTTCTTTTTAAAAACTACATCTTTTAGTAGTTGACTCTTTTTCTGGTAGGCTTTAAATCTAGTTCAATGAGTTTATTAATTATTTAAATCTATGCTTTGTAATTTGTTTATTCTTCCAGAAGAATTTCAATATATTTCAGGTTTTAATATTAAAAAAATATGTTTACCATAAGTAAAAATATTTTAAAGATTAATTACTTGTACATCCCTTTTGGTCTCTGGTTATTCTAAATTTTTTTGTTTTAGCAGCACAAAAATGTACAGATTATCTTGGGAGAGTTTGGAAGTAATTATTTGATTAATTCATACTATAGTTTTTAGTTTATGCTATAGGAGATGAATGTTAGACCCAATTAAAAAATACAAAGGGAAAAAAATATTTTTACTGTTACCACTGGATATCTATTTTAAGATATTGCACAAGCAAGAAAACCTTTCTTAAGTTCATATGTAATCATTAACTAAAAGTATGCAACTCTTTGGTTATCTTGAACATTGAACTTTTGTAGATTCTTCAAAGTAACCTAAATGCAACCACCTGTTAATCAACATTTGCTTACTAAGCAGAAGTGATAGAGCATATTTTTCCCTGAGTCACTATGATCACATGTTCCCTTCTACTGAATTACCTCTATGCAATCAATTATTTACAGAAGACACACATTGAGCCATTAAGAAGAGATTTTTGGAAACCATTAAGAAGAGATCTGGGAGAAATCATTTTACCTAAGACTATCAGAGCTAAAGCCAGAATCCAGCCAGGTTTCCTGACTCCTTAACATGCTGCAGTCTTTCTTAGTACAGTCTTTAAATATCAATTATTACACTTTAAAAGAGAGAATTCACAGCACACCTCGTCTGATAGAATAGGAGCTTTCCTGAAAATGTGCATGTATTTGACATATTCAGATTACATCTTCAGGGCAGTAGGAGAGCTTGTGATTTAAAGAAATCCTGTGGTGTATCCTTCGGTAAAGGGAATCATCACACTATTTTTGTCTTTGTGTAAAATTTTATATACATTAAATCGTAAAATCTTGGAGATCTTCTAGTTGGACTTTCTCCCCAGAGCATATTTTCTCCAGTCTTTTCTACCTTGTAAAGGTGTGGGAGGACATCTGTTGATGTTTTTGCTGTACCAATATGGAGGATTATTCTTTGTAAGTTGTGGAATGTAGGACAATTTTCTTAACCTTTCTGAACCTCAGTTTCTTATTTGGTAAAATTGGAGTAAAAATACCTATCTCATAGGATTATTGTGAGGATTAAATTACATAAAAATTTTAGAGTGCCTAACATAGAAATATATTTGTTATTTAAGAAACCCATGTGAGGTTGACATATAAGATGTCCATTAAATGTGAGTTCCCTTAATGCCTGTAGATCATTGATAAAAATGTTGAAGGTGCTGAAGCCACTGCAGACCCTTTTGGAATGCCAGTAGAGATCTTCCTCCGGTTGTATCATTTATATCATTCTGTTAATTTATTTGAATATACAGTGGTTCAAGCAATTAAAGGTCCATGTAAATATGCACTCATCCAGTCCATAGAAAACATGATGTATCTTGTCAGGTGCCTTGCTGAGTTCAAGATACGCTACACCTGCTGCCAAAAAAGGAAATTAAATTATGTCAAAGAGTGTCCTGCCTATGTTTTCCTCTAGGAGTTCTATAGTATCTGGTCTTACATTTAGGTCTTTAATCCATTTTGAGTTTATTTTTGTGCATGGTGTTACAGAATGTTCTAATTTCATTCTTTTTATGTAGCTGTCCAGTTTTCCCAGCACATATTTGAAGAGACCGTTTTTTCTCCATTGTATATTCTTGCCTCCTTTGTTGTAGGTTAATTGACCATAGTTGCGTACGTTTATTACTGGGCTATCTTGTTCTGTTGATCTATATTTCTGTTTTTGTGCCAGTACCATACTGTTTTGATTACTGTAGCTTTGTAATATAGCATGAAGTCAGGGTGCCTGATTCCTCCAGCTAACAGTGTCTTTTGCAGAGCAGAAACTTTTAATTTCAATAAAGTCCAGCTTAATAATTTTTGCTTTCTTTAATGGGTCATTCCTTTGGTGTTGTATCTAAAAAGGCATTGCCAAACCCAAAGTCATCTAGATTTTCTCCTCTGTTGTCTTCTAGGACTTTTATGGTTTTGTGTTTTATACATTTAGGTCTTTGATCAATTTTGAGTTAATTTTTGGGAATGGTGTAAGGTATGTATCTACATTTTTTTTTTTTGGCATGTGGATTTCCAGTTGTTCCAACATCACTTATTGAAAATACTATATTTTCTCCATTGTATTGCCTTTGTTCCTTTGTCAAAGATCAGTTTACTATATTTATAAGGATCTATTACTGGGCTTGCTTTCTGTTTCATTGATCTATTTGTCAGTTTTTTCCCATCATATTCCTGAAATCAGATAGTGTGAGTCCTCCAACTTGGTTTTTCTCCTTCAATATTGTGTTGGCTATTCTGTGTCTTTTGCCTTTCCATATAAACTTTAGAATCAGTTTGTTGATATCCACAAAATAAATTGTTGGGATTTTGATTGGGATTACATTAAATCTACAAATCAAATTACAAAGAACTGACATCTTGACAATAGTGAGTTTTCCTAACCATGAACATGAAATATTTCTTCTTTGAATTTTTTCATCAGGGTTTTGTAGTTTTCCTCATATAGACCTGGTACATATTTTGTTAGATTTATTCCAAGGTATTTCCTTTTTGGGGTGCTAATATAAATGGTATTGTGTTTTTAATTTCAAAATTGACTTGTACATTGCTGGTATATAAGAAAGTGATTGACTTTTGTATGTTAATTTTTATTCTGCTACATTGCTATAATCACTTATGAGTTCCAGGAGCTCTTTTTCAATTCTTCTGGATTTTTTACATAGACAATCGTGTCATCTGAGAACAAAGACAGTTTTATATCTTCCTTTCCAATCAGTGTATCTTTTCTTTCCTTTTCTTGTTTTTATCCTTAGCTATGAATTCTTCAGTGTTGAAAAGATGTAGTGAGAGGGACATCCTTGCCTTGTTCCTGATCTTAGTGGGAAAGCTTCTAATTTCTCACCATAAGTGTAATGTTAACTATAGGTCTTTTGTAGATATTCTTTATCAAGTGAGGAAATTCCCCTCTATTCCTAGTTTCTGAAAGTTTTTATCATTAGTGCATATTGGGTTTTTTCAAATACTTTCTCTACATCTGTCTATTGATATGATCATGTGATTTTTTTCTTCTTTAGCCTGATGTGATGGGTGACATTAATTGATTCTTTTCTAAGAACTTTTTTTAACTGTACAGGCCAAACACAACACTTATAAAGGCTGAATTCAGCCCACGGACCTCCAGTTTGCAACCACTATTTCAAATATTTACTTATTTATTTGGCTGCGCCAGGTCTTAGTTGCAGCACGTGAGATCTTTAGTTGCAGGATGTGGGCTCCTTTAGTTGCAGCATGTGGGCTGTTAGTTGTGGCATGTGAGATCCAGTTCTCTGACCAGGGATCGAACCCAGGTCCCCTGCATTGTGAGCGCGGAGTCTTAACCACTGGGCCACCAGGGAAGTCCCGACATTAATTGATTTTTGAATGTTGAACCAGCCTTGCATACCTGGGATAAATCCCACTTGTTTCTGGTGTGTAATTCTTTTTATACATTGTTTGATTTGACTTGCTAATATTTTGTTGAGAATGTCTGTATCTATGTTCCTGAGAGATATTTGTCTGTAGTTTTCTTGTAATCTCTTTGTCTGGTTTTGGTATTTGGGAAATGTTGACTTCATAGAATGAGTTAGGAAATATTCCCTCTGCTTGTATGTTATGAAAGAGACTATAGAGAATTGGTATATTTTCTTCTGTAAATGTTTGGTAGAACCCATCTGGGCCTGGCGATTTCTGTTTTGGAAGGTTACAAGTTATTGGTTCAATTTCTTTAATAGATACAGTCCTATTTAGATGGTCTCTTCCTTCCTGCATGTTTTGGCCCACTGTGTCTTTCAAAGAGTGGTCCATTTCATCTAGGTTATCAAATTAGTGGGCATAGCATTGTTCATAGAATTCCTTTATTATCCTTTTAAAGTCCATGAGATCTGTAGTGATGTCCTCGCTATTCATTTTGTTGATGTTGTTGTTAAATATTTAGTTATCTGTCTGGCTGTGCCAGGTCTTAGTTGCAGCACACAGGATCTTTTAGTTGCGGCATGCGGGATCTTTTAGTTGTTTCATGTGGGATCTAGTTCCCTGACCAGGGATCGAACCCAGGCCCCTCCCACATTGGGAGCGCAGAGTCTTAACCACTGGGCCACCAGGGAAGTGCCTCTATTCATTTTTGATATTAGTAATTTGTGTCCTCTCATTCTTCTTTATTAGTTTGGCCAGAGGCTTACCAATTTTTTAAAAATCTTCACAAAGAACTAGCTTTTGGTTTCATTGATTTTCTATTTTGGTTTCCTGTTTTCAATTTTATTGATTTCTGCTTTAATTTTTATTATTTCTTTTCTCCTGCTTACTTTGGCTTTAATTTGTTCTTTTTTCTATTTTTCTAAGGGAGAAACTTAAGATGATTTTAGGTTTCTTCCTTTCTCATACATGCATTCAATGCTATAAATTTCTCTCTAAGGACTGTTTTTGCTACATCCTACAAACTTTGATAATTTGTGTTTTCATTTTCATTCCATTCAAAATATTTTAAAATTTCTCTTGAGATTTCTTCTTTGACCCGTGTGTAATTTGGTATAGTGTTGTTTAATCTACAAATATTTTGGCATTTTCTAGCTACCTTTCTGTAATTGATTTCTAGTTTAATTCCATTGTGGTCTGAGAGCAGTATTGTATGATTCCTATTTTTTTGAAATTTATTGAAGTGTGTTTTATGGCCCAGAATGTGGTATATCTTGGTGAATGTTCCTGTGAGCTTGAAAAGAATGTGTATCCTGCTGTTGTTGGATGAAGTAGTCTATAGATGTCCATTATATGTAGTGATGGGATTGTTGAGTTCAACTATGTCCTTATTGATTTTCTGCCTGCTGGATCTGTCTATTTCTGATAGAGGGGTGTTGAAGTCTACAACTATAACAGTAGATTCATCTGTTTCTCCTTGCAGTTCCATCAGTTTTTGTCTCACGTATTTTTTTTTTTTTTTTTTTTTTTTGTATAAAAAAAGGGGCACGAACCCATGTGCCCTGCATTGGCAGGCAGACCCTCAACCACTGCGCCACCAGGGAAGCCTCTGTCTCATGTATTTTGATGCTCTGTTAGGTGCATAGACATTAAGGATTGTTATGTCTTTGTGAAGAATTGACCCCTTTATCATTATGTAATGTCTCTCTTTATCCCACATAACTTTCCTTCTTCTGAAGTTGTTCTGAAATTAATATAGCTGTTCTCACTTTCTTTTGATTAGTTTTAGCATGGCACATCTTTTTCCATCCATTTACTTTTAATCTATATGTGTCTTTATATTTAAAGTGTGTTTCTTATAGACATAGTTGGGTCTTGTTTTTTACTGACTCTGACAATCTCTATTTTAATTTGTATATTTAGACCATTAATACTTAAAGTGATTACTGATATAGTTGGATTAATATCTACCATATTTGTTATTGTTTTATACTTGTTGCCCTTGTTCTTTGTTCTTATTTTTGTCTTCTACTCATTTTGTCTTTTTTTTTTTTTGGCCATGCTGTGCAGCTGGTGGGATCTTAGTTCCCTGACCAGGGATCGAAGGCTTCCCCCCTGCAGTGCAAATGCAGAGTCCTTACCACTGGACCAAAGAATCAGAGATTCTTTCCTTAGCTGTGTCCAGTCTACTAATAAGCCCATTACATGCATTCTTTATTTCTACTCATTTCTATTACAGTGCTTTTGACTGTAGCATTTCATTTTGATTCTTAGAATTTCTGTCTCTTTGCTTACATGGCCCATCTGCTCTTGCATCCTGTCTACTTCATCTCTTAGAGCCCCTAACATATTAATCATAGCTGTTTAAAATTCCTAGTCTGATAATCCCAACATCCCTGCCATGTTTGAGGCTTGCTCCGTCTCTTCAAACTGTGTTTTTTGCCTTTTAGTATGCCCTGTAATTTTTTCTTGATAGCTGGACATGACATTCTGGGTAAAAGGAACAGCTGAAAATAGGCCTTTAGTAATGTGGCGGTAAGGAGTGGAGGGAGAGGAAATGTTTTATGGTTCAGTGATTAGATCTCAGCCTTTTTAGTGAGACTGTGCCTCTGGACTGTGAACTTCACAAGTGCTTCTCAGCTCCCTCCCTTAGGTGGGACAAGAAGGCTAGAGTGGGCTGGAGTTGGGTATTTCTCTTCCCCCCAGGTTGGTTAGGCTTAACCCAGCAGATTAAGCTCTGGTTAAACAGTTTCTTCTGAGGGCAGACTTTAAGAAGAAGAGAATGCTCTGGTATATTTCAAATGGTTAATTTTCCCCTCCTCCTGCCAGAAGCATTAGGAGATTTTTCTCTGACATTCACTGTGAGAACCTCCTCAAGGTAAAACTCACAGAAGTGTGCGGGGTTCCCCTATAACTGAGTCCCCGTGGATCTTTTTGATATTTCAGACTTGACTGAGACTCAGTCACCCAGTGGAGATTTGTGAACAAGGTCTAGAAGCAAATGAATGCCATCCTAGAGGGATTCACAGAACTGCCTCCTACTGATTTGATTAAAAACGCTGATGAAAGTGAGCTTTGCAGATGAAAGGAGTTGCTGATGTGCAGCCTTAGCAACGACTGGAGACAACATTTATATACAAGAAGGACTACTGCCCAGACCACCCTGTCATTCAGTGGTTCTGGAAGGCTGTGCTGCTGATGAACACTGAGAAGCATATCCAGTTTTACTGCAGTTTGTCACGGAAACATCCTGAGTACCCAGTAATGGATTTGGTTCCAGTGGTCCCCAGCTGTTTACAATATAGCAATGGAGAAGTCCTGGAAAACTTCCCAGAGCTCACACATGCTTTAATCGCCTTGACTTATCTCCAACTGAAACGTTTGAAGATTTACGAGAGAAACTTGTGGTTGTGGAAGATACACAAGGATTTGAAGGTGTGAATTAAGTGCCCCCTGCCTTGGGATGGTTGTTTGTGGAGCAAGTCCTGCTTGCGCTTTTGTATTTGCCTAACAGACTTGGCAGAGGCAATGGCAGAATAGCAGTTGCAGGGAGTGGCTCCTGGAGCAGAGCCTTTGCTCATGCACTTGTGTAACAGAAAGTGTGGTCCAGCTGCTCACAGCTCAAAAGCCAATAAAGAGGCAAGGTTGGTGGAAAGGAAAGTTTGCTTTATTTTGGTTGCCGGCAACCGGGGCAGGGGGTGGGGGCCAGGGGGTGGACGCCTGTCCAAAGGCCAACTCCTCCCCACTGACAATCCGTGGGCAAGAACCTTTATAGACAGAGGGAGGGGGCTCCATGCAGAAGCAGCACAGTCAGCTCTGACAGTCATGTTGAAATTGGCCATCAGTGGTCTGATCAGCGTCATCTTGATTGTTTTAAGTACAGTTAGTCTTTAGTTCCAGGGTCGGTTTGTTCCCATTTCTTCGAGGCCAGTTCTCAGAACTGTGGCAGCTTAAGTCATGGCTACAGTCTGGTCATCATGTAGTTAACTTCTTCCACCTGGTAGGGGTTTCAGTGTCTACAAGACAGCTCACAGGATATGGCTCAGAATTATTATCTATAGCCCTTGAGAGGGACTAAAAGTCCTTGACTATGCTTAATGACTAAATTATTATTATTTGGTCTCCCTTGACTGTTTCTGTATTTTCTCACTTCTCTGATTAAGCTTATTTTTTGGCTAAAGTTTTTTCACAGACAAAAGGCAGGCTGAGAACATAGGGTCCTTCTCTGTTTCACTTACCCAAGTTCAGATGTGGGAACCTAGTCCCAGGTCTTGCATTTTCCACCACAAATTATCAACTGGATGATATCAACTGGCTACACTAATTACATTTCAGGAGAATTTATTCTATTTATGTCGTGCCTCTGTAGGCGAAGCCCTTAATAAATATTTTACATGCTTAAATAAAAACCAAAAACCTCTCAGTGACCCTGACTCTCTGACACTGAGCTTCTATCAATTAGTCAATTATACTTCAGCTTTTCCTACCTTGGCACTGATTCCACAGAAATTTTAGTTCATGGATATTTGTTCTGGTAAATAGTGATTCTCTGTATTTGCCTGTCTCTCTGATTTGGGGGACAGCAATTTGCCCTATGACCTCACTTCTCTTATCCATCTGAGAAAAATTTTTGACTTTTCAGTTTATTTAGCTTTATACTTGTTAGAATGGAATGGTAACTTTCACGCCCCTTCATGCCAGAACCACACACTTCTTTTTTCATTTAATATTATATATATATTCCAACTGTGTCAGTATGTATTCTATAATCTAAGCATTTGTTTTAATGAAATTTAGACCCTCAACTTTCTCTTTTTTTTGGCTACACAAAATGCTTAAGCACAAACAAGTACAAATCCTGCTTCTTTTTTTTTTTGAAAATATATATTTATTTATTTGGCTGCACCGGGTCTTAGTTGTGGCGCATGGGATCTTGGTTGCCGCGTGTGGGATCTTTAGTTGTGGCATGCAGGATCTAGTTCCCTGACCAGGGGGTCGAACCCGGGCCCCCTGCATTGGGAGTGCAGAGTCTTAACCATTGGACCACCAGGGAAGTCCCCTGCTTGTTTTAAAACATGATTATAATCTCTATTAGTCACCTTTGGTTCCTCTTACTTGCAAGAGACATCATGGGGGTTTCATTTTATTTTTAGAATACCACGCATCAGGTCCTCTCTTAAATCTCCATGAACACTACCAAGCATAGCTAATTTGCTCTCACAACTTACTTGCTAGACAAATGCAGTCAATAAGCTCTAACTTTCCGTCGGTGAAAGCTTAGAATGCCTCGGTGTTTACTCTCAGCTCTCCTAACTGCCTTCTCCAATTTTGTTGTACTGTTCTCAGCGCTTGGTAAGACCAGTGTGGCAAAGAATTGGGGACAGTGCAGTCTTGAAACCGCACAACTCAGATGGGACTTGAACCCAGCCAAAACCCAGATTGGGATGGAACCCATGGGCTGAAACTCGAATCCACTGTCTTTTTATTAATTCTGTATTTTTTTTGGCTGCACTGGGTCTTTGTTTTTTTTTGTTTGTTTTTGTTTTGTTGGTTTTTTTTTTTTTTTTTTTTTTTTTTTGG
>NW_020185331.1:2997399-3026211 GCF_003031525.2 Neophocaena asiaeorientalis asiaeorientalis
AGAATTGTGCATGCGCTGATCGCCTACCCTGGGAAGCCCCTCCCTCACCTAGCCTTTAAAAATGCTTTTTGAAGCCCATCGAGGAGTTCTGGTGTTTTGAGCACCAGCGCTCCTGGGCTCCTTGCTGACGCGCTGCAATAAACGCTGCACCTTCCTTCACCACAACCCAGCGTCAGTAGATTGGCTCTCCTGCGCGCGGGCCAGTAGACCCAAGTTTGGTTCGGTAACAGAAATACCAGAATTATGACAGACGAAAGCAAACAAGCAAGGTTAACAAATGAAGATTTCCTGTTGTCTGCCACCTGCCACGGAATGGGTTCCTGTTGAATGCCACCTGACAGAAATTGCCACTGATGAATGGTCAGCCAGCCAAAATCCCACATTACTGACAACAGAGGGGAAGAATAATTTGACAAATGCAAATGTGAAAAGCGACTTGGCTGGTGAGAGCCAAAAAGTTCAGTCATTATCTACACCACTCACCAGAAGACCCAGGAAAGGTGAGCTGTGGGCCTATGGGTTCAACATTGGAATGAGGTTTACCTTCAGGTTGTATACTTCTCTTGGCGCTGATGATAGAACTCAGGTGGGAAAGTCTTGGAAAACCTCTCTGGGTTGATTACCTCCATTGCTGCTTCCTGCTTTGCTTTCTTGGGAGATCTCATTCAGCCCTGCTGCTGCTGCCCTCCTTGCCCATTCCAAGCATGATTGGGGTGGTCTTACTCTCTGTGAAGGTGGAATTGCATTGGAGGGGTTTCTCTCAGCTCTTCTGCCTCTACCCAAACTTTCTGTCGGTGAAAGCTTAGAATACCTCGGTGTTTACTCTCAGCTCTCCTACTGCCTTCTCCAATTTTGTTGTACTGTTCTCAGCGCTTGGTAAGACCAGTGTGGCAAAGAATTGGGGACAGTGCAGTCTCGAAAGGGTCTTTGTTGCTGCACATGGGCTTTCGGTAGTTATGGAGAGCGGGGGCTGCTCTTCGTTGCGGCGGGTGAGCTTCTCATTGCGGAGCGCGGGCTCCTGGCGCGCGGGCTTCAGTAGTTGTGACACGTGACACGCAGGCTCAGTAGTTGTGGTGCATGGGTTTAGTTGCTCCACGGCATGTGGGATTTTCCTGGACCAGGGATCGAACCCTTGTTCCCTGCATTGGCAGGCAGATTCTTAACCACTGTGCCTCCAGGGAAGTCCCTGAATCCGCTGTCTTTTAATTAAGATTGCACACCTGGGGGCTTCCCGGGTGGCGCAGTGGTTGAGAGTCGGCCTGCTAATGCAGGGGACACGGGTTCGAGCCCTGGTCTGGGAAGATCCCACATGCCGCGGAGCAACTAGGCCCGTGAGCCACAACTACTGAGCCTGCGCGTCTGGAGCCTGTGCTCTGCAACAAGAGAGGCCGCGATGGTGAGAGGCCCGCGCACGGTGATGAAGAGTGGCCCCCACTTGCCACAACTGGAGAAAGCCTTCGCACAGAAACGAAGACCCAACACAGCAAAAAATAAATTAATAAACTCCTAACCCCAACATTTAAAAAAAAAAAAAAAAAGATTGCACACCTGGTCTCAGGGCTTAATGAAGCTCAGGTTCTTTATTTCTCAGCACAGAGGAATTCAGTGAGAGGCAGAGTAATAGGTAAGAAATGGATTTATTTAGAGAGATACACACTTCATAGACAGATTGCAGTCCGTCTCAAAAGGTGAGAGGCCCCGAAACACGGGGTGGTTAGTTTTTCTGGACTGGGTAATTTCACAGATTAATGGGTGGGAGGATTATTCCAACTATTTGGGGGAAGGGGCAGGGATTTCCAGGAATTGGGCCACTGCCCACTTTTAGCCTTTTATGGTCAGCCTTGGAACTGTCATGGCGCCTATGGCCCTGTCATTTAGCATGCTGCTGTATTATAATGAGCATATAACGAGGCTCAAGGTCTACTGGAAGTTGAATCTTCCACCATCTTGGACCTAATCGGTTCTAACCAGTTTATGTCACATCCACAACGGCTATGTCATTCTTAAAGGGTTGTGCCCTGCCCCTTTCCCTCCTGTTTCATTCTGACTGTTTCTCTGGCTCCTCTAGAGTATAATCTGTCAGCCCCACACATGGCCTGGAAAAGTTTGTTGGAAGATAGTGATTTCTGCTGAATCCCCTTTATGGTAGACTACTCCTTGCTCCATTTCAGGCAGAGATGAAAGCTGCTGTGGCTCTCATCTGTCTTATAAAGGTCTTGTCGTTTCTGGAGTTTAGTTGGCAAACTTTTCTTTAAAGGGTCAAATAGTAAATATTTGGGGCTGAGTGACCCAAGAGGCAAAATTGAGCAGTTCTTACTGAAAGGCTGTTCATATTGAATAGTCTTTTTCATATTTTATAATTAAAAATGTAAAAACCAATCTTAGCTCCGAGACCAGACAGAAATAGGAGTCAGATAAATTTGGCTCATGGGCCAAATCAACCTCTTGTTTGGTTCATTTAGATTTCTTTGTATCCTCGCTGGCGGATTTTTTTTTTTTTTTTTTTTTTTTTGCGGTACGCGGGCCTCTCACTGCTGTGGCCCCTCCCGTTGCGGAGCACAGGCTCCGGACGCGCAGGCTCAGCAGCCATGGCTCACGGGCCCAGCCGCTCTGTGGCATGTGGGATCTTCCCGGACCGGGGCACGAACCCGTGTCCCCTGCATTGGCAGGCGGACTCTCAACCACTGCGCCACCAGGGGAGCCGCAGTTTTTAAAAATCTATAATATCATCTTTCCAGATTGTTTGTTTGTAAGGTCAGAGGTCTGTTCCAAAGCCACTATAATAATGTCATGCCTTTATCTGATCCTGGATCTGATCTCATTTCAAGGCCTAAATCATTTTCTGCTGTTATAAACACAAGAGAAAAGTATGGAAGTCCATCCTTTTTTTTTTTGACTCTTTTATTTATTTTTAACTTCTTTATTGGAGTATAATTGCTTTACAATGGTGTGTTAGTTTCTGCTTTATAACAAAGTGAATCAGCTATACATATATCCCCATATCTCCTCCCTCTTGTGTCTCCCTCTAACCCTCCCTATCCCACTCCCATAGGTGGTCAGAAAGCACTGAGCTGATCTCCTTGTGCTATGCGGCTGCTTCCCACTAGCTATCTGTTTTACATTTGGTAGTATATATAAGTCCATGGCACTCTCACTTCATCCCAGCTTTCCCTTCCCCCTCCCAGTATCCTCAAGTCCATTCTCTATGTCTGCGTCTTTATTCCTGTCCTGACCCTAGGTTCTTCGTGACCATTTTTTTTTAGATTCCATAAATATGTGTTAGTATGCGGTATTTGTTATTCTTTTTCTGACTTGCTTCACTCTGTATGAGAGACTCTAGGTCCATCCACTTCACTTACAAATAACTCAATTTTGTTTCTTTTTATGCCTGAGTAATATTCCATTGTATGTATGTGCCACATTTTCTTTATCCATTCATCTGTTGATGGACAGTTAGGTTGTTTCCATGGCCTGGCTATTGTAAATAGAGCTGCAATGAACATTGTGGTACATGACTCTTTGTGAATTACAGTGTTCTCAGGGTACATGCCCAGCAGTGGGATTGCTGGGTCATATGGTTGTTCTATTTTTAGTTTTTTAAGGAATCTCCATACTGATCTCCATAGTGGCTGTATCAATTTACATTCCCACCAACAGTGCAAGAGGGTTCCCTTTTCTCCACAACCTCTCCAGCATTTATTGTTTGTCGATTTTTTGATGATGGCCATTCTGACTGGTGTGAGGTGATATCTCATTGCAGTTTTGATTTGCATTTCTCTAATGATTAGTGATGTTGAGCATTCTTTCATGTGTTTGTTGGCAATCTGTATATCTTCTTTGGAGAAATGTCTATTTAGGTCTTTTATCCATTTTTGGATTGGGTTGTTTTTTAGATATTGAGCTGCATGAGCTGCTTGTAAGTTTTGGAGATTAATCCTTTGTCCGTTCCTTCATTTGCAAATATTTTCTTGCATCCTGAGGGTTGTCTTTTGGTCTTGTTTATGGTTTCCTTTGCTGTGCAAAAGCTTTGAAGTTTCATTGGGTCCCATTTGTTTATTTTTGTTTTTATTTCCATTTTTCTAGGAGGTGGGTCAAAAAGGATCTTGCTGTGATTTATGTCATAGAGTGTTCTTCCTATGTTTTCCTCTAAGAGTTTTACAGTGTCTGGCCTTACATTTAGGTCTTTAATCCATTTTGAGTTTATTTTTGTGTATAGTATTAGGAAGTGTTCTAATTTCATTCTTTTACATGTAGCTGTCCAGTTTCCCCAGCACCACTTATTGAAGAGGCTGTCTTTTCTCCATTGTATATTCTTGCCTCCTTTATCAAAAATAAGGTGACCATATGTGTGTGTGTTTATCTCTGGGCCTTCTATCCTGTTCCATTGATCTGTATTTCTGTTTTTGTGCCAGTACCATACTGTCATGATTACTGTAGCTTTGTAATATAGTCTGAAGTCTGGGAGCCTGATTTCCTCCAGCTCCATTTTTTTTTCTCAAGATTGCTTTGGCTCTTTGGGGTCCTTTGAGTTTCTGTACAAATTGTGAATTTTTTTCTTCTAATTCTGTGAAAAATGCCATTGGTAGTTTGATAGGGATTGCATTGAATCTGTAGATTGCTTGGTGTAGTATAGTCATTTTCACAATGTTGATTCTTCCAATCTAAGAACATGGTATATCTCTCCCTCTGTTTGTATCATCTTTAATTTCTTTCATCAGTGTCTTATAGTTTTCTGCATGCAGGTCTTTTGTCTCCTTAAGTAGGTTTATTCCTAGCTATTTTATTCGTTTTGTTGCAGTGGTAAATGGGAGTGTCTCCTTAATTTCTCTTTCAGATTTTTCATCATTAGTGTATAGGAATGCAGGAGATTTCTGTGCATTAATTTTGTATCCTGCTAGTTTACCAAATTCATTGATTAGCTCTAATAGTTTTCTGGTATCATCTTTAGGATTCTCTTGTGTATAGTATGTTGTCATCTGCATATGGTAAGAGCTTTACTTCTTGTTTTCCGATTTGGATTCCTTTTATTTCTTTTTCTTCTGATTGCTGTGGCTAAAACTTCCAAAACTATGTTGAATAATAATGGTGAGAGTGGACAACGTTGTCTTGTTCCTGATCTTAGAGGAAATGGTTTCAGTTTTTCACCATTGAGAATGATGTTCCCTCTGGGTTTGACATATATGGCCTTTATTATGTTGAGGTAAGTTCCCTTTATGCCTAGTTTCTGGAGGCTTTTTATCATAAATGGTGTTGAATTTTGTCAAAAGCTTTTCCTGCATCTATTGAGATGATCATATGGTTTTTCTCCTTCAGTTTGTTAATATGGTTTATCACATTGATTGATTTGTGTATATTGAAGAATCCTTGCATTCCTGGGATAAACCCCACTTGATCATGTTGTATGATCCTTTTAATGTGCTGTTGGATTCTGTTTGCTAGTATATTGTTGAGGATTTTTGTATCTATGTTCATCAGTGATATTGGCCTGTAGTTTTCTTTCTTTGTGACATCTTTGTCTGGTTTTGGTGTCGGGGTGATGGTGGCCTCGTAGAATGAATTGGGGAGGGTTTTTTGTTCTTCTTTCCCTTATTGCTTTAGGTATAAGTTTAGGTTGTTTATTTGAGGTGTTTCTTGTTTCTTGAGGTAGGATTGTATTGCTATAAACTTCCCTCTTAGAAATGCTTTTGCTGTATCACATAGGTTTTGGGTTGTTGTGTTTTCATTGTCATATTGTTTCTAGGTAATTTTTGATTTCCTCTTGGATTTCTTCAGTGATCTCTTGATTATTTAGTAGTGTATTGTTTAGCCTCCATGTGTTTGCGTTTTTTACAGATTTTTTTCCTGTAATTGATATCTAGTCTCATACCACTGTGGATGGAAAAGATACTTGATATGATTTCATTTTTGTTCAATTTACCAAGGCTTGATTTGTGACCCAAGATATGATCTATCCTGGAGAATGTTCTATGAGCACTTGAGAAGAAAGTGTATTCTATTGTTTTTGGATGGAAAGTCCTATAAATATCATTTAAGTCCATCTTTTTTAATGTATCATTTAAAGCTTGTGTTTCCTTATTTACTTTCATTTTGGATGATCTGTCCATTGGTGAAAGTGGGGTGTTAAAGTCCCCTACTATGATTGTGTTTCTGTCAATTTCCCCTCTTATGGCTGTTAGCATTTGCCTTATGTATTGAGGTTCTCCTATGTTGGGGTATAAATATTTACAATTGTTATATCTTCTTCTTAGATCGACCCCTTGGTCATTATGCAGTGTCCTTCTTTGTCTCATGTAATAGTCTTTATTTTAAAGTCTATTTTGTCTGATATGAGAATTGCTATTCCAGCTTTCTTTTGATTTCCATTTGCATGGAATATCTTTTTCCATCCCCTCACTTTCAGTCTTTATGTGTCCCTAGGTCTGAAGTGGGCCTCTTGAAGACAGCATATGTACAGGTCTTGTTTTTGTATCCATTCAACCAGTCTATGTCTTTTGGTTGGAGCATTTAATCCATTCACATTTAAGGTAATTATCAATATGTATGTTCCTGTTAACATTTTCTTAATTGTTTTGGGTTTGTTTTTGTAGGTCCTTTTCTTCTCTTGTGTTTCCTACTTAGAGAAGTTCCTTTAGCATTTGCTGTAGAGCTGGTTTGGTAATGCTGAATTCTCTTAGCTTTTGCTTGTCTGTAAAGGTTTTCATTTCTCCATTGAATCTGAATGAGATCCTTGCTGGCTAATCTTGGTTGTAGGTTTTTCCCTTTCATCACTTTAAATATGTCCTGCCACTCCCTTCTGGCTTGCAGAGTTTCTGCTGAAAGATCAGCTGTTAACCTTGTGGGGAGTCCCTTGTATGTTATTTGTTGTTTTTCCCTTGCTGCTTTTAATATTTTTTCTTTGTATTTAATTTTTGATAGTTTGATTAATATGTGTCTTATTCTCTGTAGGTAGTCGTATATACCCACAGAGCAAAGTGGGTTTTTTTGTGTTGACAACCAAAATGGCTCTGCATGGTCCTCCACATGATGGTGTTTACACTTTAAGATTTTGGCAAGCATGTCTGGCTGCTATTATTTTAGGGTGTCCTGATTTTAGAAGAACATATGCTTTATTAGGGGAAGTGGGTAATGGGGAGTGGTTATCTAAGGGGTATAGAGTTTCAGTTTAGAAACACCTAGAAATGGTTAGGATGGTAAATTTTACATTATGCCTTTTTTACCACAATACAAAAATTTGCTTTAAAAGTATTATTACATACATAATACCTGATAATTATGGAAACATCAGTAAATACAGATAAGCAGAAAGGAAAATAAAATCACCGACAATCCTAACTGCTGAGTTTTCTTATTGCATAAATACATAAATGCACAAATTATGTGTAGGTTCATATTTGGATTTGCTGCTTAATAACCTGACTTTTTCAAACAAAGTTTACACTATTTTTAACCATGTTTTAAGTTCTATATTCTTTTTTTTTTTTTTTGGTTTTTTTGCGGTACGCGGGCCTCTCACTGTTGTGGCCTCTCCCGTTGCAGAGCACAGGCTCCGGACGCGCAGGCTCAGCGGCCATGGCTCACGGGCCCAGCCGCTCCGCGGCATGTGGGATCTTCCCGGACCGGGGCACGAACCCACGGCCCCTGCATCGGCAGGCGGACGCTCAACCACTGCGCCACCAGGGAAGCCCTTAAGTTCTATATTCCTAATTGAAAATGAGAAGTAGGATGTTTCACATTTCTGTAAACTCTAAGGCCTCAAGACAGAAGTGCAGTGGCACGTTTTAGGGGTACATGCCCCTCCATTGATGCTTCTCTGTTTAGGTCACGTGTCCTCAGGAGAAAGAAAGACTCCCCCACTCCTGATTTGTGAGCCAGCTGTACTGACATCTTTCAGTGGTTCCTTTTAAGTATGAACCCATCTACAGAGGTTTCTGGTACTTTAGGAACTGGTGTGTCTACCTGTCCCTGGGGCTCTTCAGTCACATGTCTATCCACTGGGGTAATGTAAATATGTGTCTCAGCAAGGTTAACGATTAAATTGTTGGGATGAAAGGTCGAAGGCCTGCCTTTGGAACATCAGAACATCAGAATGGGAGATACATGTTGCTACTTGCCTTCCACCTTCTCTGAGGAAAAGAGTAAATAAGAAACACAGTCATACAAGAGTCTTCATTCCAGAAGTGATCTAGGAATCATGCTGGAGAAGTTCTGCAACTCTACTTTTTGGGTAAGAAATTACACTTGTCGGGCTTCCCTGGTGGTGCAGTGGTTGAGAGTCCGCCTGCCGATGCAGGGGATGTTGACTCTCCTCAACTCGGAACAAGTAGTAGATTAGCCTAGAGTGACCACTAATAAGAACTAGAAAAGTTAGATGTGCAGTTGGTCTAAAGTTCAGGGTTTCTTTTCTTTTTTTTTTTAAGATAAGTCATAATATCTCCCTAGGATATTCTATGTGGGAGAGATATATTTCTGCTCTAAAATACGTTTATTGTATCCCACCCTCTTTTTTCTTGGACTAGGTAGCTGCAAAATTGCCTTCTCTAAAGAGAAATACGGGGAAGGCTTCCAATTTCATCAGTGTTAGGAGGGGGAATTGTGGAGTATGAGGACAAAGAGAAGGCCTGTGATTGAGTCTTGCTGAGAAATGTTGATGTTGAAATAATACTGATATGTTCTAGAGGAACCGGCAGTTAGTGGTGTGACTGGAAGTTGAGGCTAGGGATGCAAATTTGGGCATCCTGAGCACTGAAACAGTTTTTTTTTTTTTTTTATAAATTTATTTATTTTATTTTTATTTTTGGCTGTGTTGGGTCTTCGTTGCTGCATGCGGGCTTTCTCTAGTTGTGGTGAGCGGGGGCTACTCTTCGTTGCGGTGCGTGGGCTTCCCGTTGCAGTGGCTTCTCCTGCTGCGGAGCACAGGCTCTAGGTGTACGGCTTCAGTAGTTGCGGCTCGCAGGCTCTAGAGCACAGGCTCAGTAGTTGTGGCACATGAGCTTAGCCGCTCCGTGGCATGTGGGATCCTCCCGGGCCAGGGCTCAAACCCATGTCCCCTGCACCGGCAGGCGGATTCGTAACCACTGCGCCACCAGGGAAGCCCTGAAACAGTTTTTGAACCATTAAAGCAGAGAATTCGAAACAACAAGCATCAGTACCAAATGGTTTAGTGGAAGAGAAATTTAGGGATTTTGAGGAAGTGTGGTCTGCAGACTCCTAGGATCAGAATCATCTGGAGTGCTTGTTAAACTGGTTTAACTAGCTTAGGTAATTCTTCTGAATTCTAAAGTTAAATAATTTTATGGGGAGAGGAGAAGAGCAGGAATGAGATAACAGAGCATGTGGACAGCACTTCCCGTCCTAGAAAGAACCTGGACCCCAAGGCCCTCGAGGCCAGGACATGTATACCACAGGAAGGTGGGGCTTAACATGCCCCAGGATCTCACCAGGCCATCTCAGGAGAATTCTTTCTGAGAATCATCTGACCGATCATCTTGGTCAGGGCACCTCAGTCTTTAAAGAGTCTGTGCAAACAGCTGAACAAAGCAAAAAATATTTGTAAGAAGAGAATAATCTACCCTCACATGACTCAGATGTAAGAACTGGTGCCCCACCTTCACCTCACAAGATACTTGTATTTATTGCAGAGTGCAAAGACCAGTAGAAAACTTGCTGGGAATAAGCCTTCCCTCCAATGTGCCATTGCTGCTCCTGTACCTAAGGCCTCTTCACGATCCAACTTAAGCCCCTAGGGCTATAGGAGTTTAATTGCCAAAGTGTGACTAAGCATTCTGCTACCTGCAGGTTAGGTTTGAGTGTCTACCAGTGAGTTCAATCAATGCTAAAAACTAGAATAAGAAGGGTTTTTTTTTGTGTGTGTGTGTGTGTGTGTGGTACGTGGGCCTCTCACTGTTGTGGCCTCTCCCGTTGCGGAGCACAGGCTCCGGACGCTCAGGCTCAGCGGCCATGGCTCACGGGACCAGCCGCTCCGCGGCATGTGGGATCTTCCCGGACCGGGGCACGAACCCGTGTCCCCTGCATCGGCAGGCGGACTCTCAACCACTGCACCACCAGGGAAGCCCTAGAATAAGAAGTTTTTATATCCCAGGACTCTTCTCCCCTTTAGGTTGAGGAATGGTCCCTCTTCTTCCCACAACTTGGCAAATGTGGTGGTGAAATTAAATCATAACAGATGGTGGAGAAATTCACTTAGAATCACAGAAGGAAAGGTTTTTAAAGGGTGGATTGGTCAGAAAAGTCACTAAATGACATTTAATGGTGAATTTATATCAATGGAGTTGGACAGGAAAATACAGCTAGTTAAAGGGTCAGGCTAAATATGGATATAGAACTGGGTTAAAATTGTTTGGAAGCAAGAGTAGGGGGATGGGTGTGAGCTGGGGGCTGGTATTCTCTTTTTTAAAATGCATGTATCCAACAATCATTCCATTTTGGTCCCCCAGAATTCCTCATTCCTGGATAGCCCGGAGGTGGACCTGCCACTTTGTTTTGAGCAAACTGTTCTGGTGTGGATTCCCTTGGGCTTCCTTTGGCTCCTGGCCCCTTGGCAGTTTCTCTATGTGTATAGATCCAGGACCAAGAAATCTTCTATAACCAAACTCTACCTTACTAAGCAGGTATGGGAACCCCACTATTTTCTAATTAATTTTGTGGTACACAATAGAGACATTTTCTTGGTGGTTCAAGTGTCTTCTTCCCTGTCTTTAACCAGCTTTTCCAGGTAGAGCCATGCTCTGGATGTCCCTGTCTCCACCTGTCCTACGCCTCATTGGCCCCCTGCCGTACTTCTTAGTTAAGTTACTTTGATTTTTGCATAAGAATAATGACTCGTAAGTCCTATGGATATTGGACTCTGGAAACACCAATGATGAGTAATCAGTCAGTTGAATAGTTGTTGTCTTTTCAGCATTTGAGAAGCAAATGCTGGATTATCTATCTTTAAGCTGTTCTAATTAATCAGGAGACTATAATTCAGTTGGCATCTACCATGAAGTAAAAATGAACTATTTAATGTGTCCTCTGCTCCATTCAGCCAATCCAAACATTGCTCTTCTCCCCAGGCTTGGATCTGAAATAGGGCTTCCATTTTCCCAAAGTCAACCCTGAGCATGGATGCTCGCTCAAAGTAGAGGGAGGAAGAGTGTGTGCTCACGGTGACATGCCTGAGTAGGGAAATAATGGAAAGAACAGGGGCTGCAGGAGGAATGAGGGTAGGAGCCTCTCAGCCAGCTGCACTGATGAGTGTAGAGAAAGTCTTGTGAGAACTGAAAGATCCTCAACTGAGATTGTAAAACTACCTCTTAAAATCATCTGCTTCTTTTCACTAGGTGTTTTCCTATCTGTCCTGATTATTAAACAGGGCTTTTAGAGAGGCAAATTAGATTCGGTGTTCTATAAGCAGATAGGCCAATGACCTCAGGTTACTGCAGTCTAAAAAGAAGGAAGGAAGAAATTTGACCAAAGGAAGTTGGATTTGCATTGACACTCTGAGGTGGGGTGGTGGTGTGTTTTGTCTACTCTGGATAGAAGAACAGTCTGCGAGAGCTTGGAGCGGGGCTATTGTCTCCCTCGCTGACCTGTGTGCCCAGCACAGGGCCTACCACTTGGTACACATTTGTTGAATGTTGGTATTAAATGCACTCTAGGAATAGGGATTGAGTCAAGAGTGTGTTAGACTGAACATTGAACAGCATGCTTCAGTACCCTTAGGGATGAGAGGGAGCTTTTGGTTAGTCAGTTAAGTTAGAGGGCTTCTATCATTTTCTGGAGCTTCAAAGAAAAGGTTGGGTAATGAGTAAATCAGTATCCCATTTTTTTCATAGCTATTAATTAACTTTTAATAAACAACTTTATTGAGAAATAATTCACATAGCATACAATTTCACCCATTTAAATACAATTCTTTTTTTAAAGTATTTCATGATATGTGTAACCATCACCACAGTCACTTTTAGAACATTTTTTTCCCTCAAAAAGAAATCCTTTATCAACCCCCATCTCCCCTAGCCCTAAGCAACCACTAGTATACTCTTTGTCGCTATAGTTTCCCTATTTTAAACATTTCATACGAATGGAATCATATAATACATGATCTTTTATTATTGGCTTCTTTTACGTAGCATAAGGTTTTCAAGGTTCATGCATGTTGTTTAAGGCTCATCCATAATATTCCAATGTATGGATATATCATGTTTTGTTTAACTTTTATAAACACAAATCTCTATAGATAAAACTGTAGATAAAAAGAAATGTATTAGCTTTTTTTTTTCCTGTAGCTAATAACCCACTCACCCTTGCTCATAGTTTCAGGAGCTTCATTTATAATTTATACTTTTTTTTGTCCTCCTCCCTGAGAGTGATAGGCACAGAGTAGCATCCTCTTAAAAATGTCAGAATAATTGGTTTCTCCTCTGAAACAGGAGTATAATTCCTCAGAAAGTAAAAATTCACTTCTTTTATGAGAACCTTCTTCTTGGATCACTCCTCAACTTCATTTCTTCACTTTCTGTTCTACCTGCCTTTGGGCTGTTTGTTCCTCTCTGATTCTCTTGAACTGTCATTGCTGTTTGGTCATTAGTGCAGTGTTTACCTCATCTGGACTAAGTCAATTTGCTTGCCTAAGCTAGTGAGAGACTCTACCAGTTTGTTTAAAGGTACACCCTTACCTGAAGGACCCTGTGCATAGTAGGCAATTGAATGAATTGAATTAAAAAATGAATGAATGGATGAGCTCATTTAGTCCCAGGGTAACAAAAGAGGAGTATTGTCCTGGAGGTTGTGGATCTGCTGAGGTCAGATGTGCAGCAAAAGTGGACTTACTGTTGAGCTAATGAGGCATGGGAATCATCTTCAAGTATCTGTAGAAGTCAACATAGAAGACTGCCTAGCTTATTCTGAAAAGTTTCAGAGAGCAAAATCAAGGGAAGTCAGTGTAGGTTGTTCCAGAGGAGCTGCCTTTAACCAAACATACAGAAGAACTTTCTTTCTCTTTCCTTTTTTATTTTTTTGTGGATGATTTACCCTTTTTATCCCTTATTCTTACATAAACTTAAAAAAGACAGAAAATCAGATAAGTAAATTATTTTCAGCTGTACCAAAGTTTAAGAACTTAAATTTGAGACAGCTTTATCAGTTGACTTTTCTTTGAGAGGGTTTTAAATAAGTTCAGATGTGAAGACGATTACAAAGGTGGAAGCACTTTCTTACAGTAATAACTGTCGGGTAGTAGAATGGTCTGCTGGGGGATGTAGTTCCTGAAAATATTGAAACTGAAGTTAGACGTTTGTCTGCCAGGGAAGTGATGGAAATAGACACCCTCTGTAATGGGTCAAAGGTTCAACCAGAGTGCTTTCATAAAGCACTGGGAAAAGGAGGACTGTGCAGAGGTGGAAAGATATTAAATATGGCCAAACCACTTTACTCTCCTTTTTTTTTTTTTTTTTTTTTGGCTGCACCGCATGATTTGCAGGATTTTAGTTCCCGGACCAGGGATTGAAGCCACGCCCTTGGCAGTGAAAGCACCGGGCCCTTGGACTGCCAGGGAATTCCTTTTTCTTTTTAAATATTTATTTATTTATTTTTGGCTGCATTGGGTCTTCCTTGCTGTGTGCGGGCTTTCTCTAGTTGCGGTGAACGGGGGCTACTCTTCATTGCAGTGCACCGGCTTCTCATTGCGGTGGCTTCTCTTGTTGCGGAGCTCGGGCTCTAGGCACGCGGGCTTCAGTGGTTGTGGCTCACGGGATCTAGAGTGCAGGCTCAGTAGTTGTGGCACACAGGCTTAGTTGCTCCATGGCATGTGGGATCCTCCTGGACCGGGGCTCAAACCCGTGTCCTCTGCATTGGCAGGCGGATTCTTAACCAGTGTGCCACCAGGGAATCCCGGCATGCAGGATTTTTCATTGTGGCCCATGGGCTCCAGAGTGTCTGGGCTCTGTAGTTGAGGCACGCAGGCTCTGTAGTTGTGGATCATGGGCTCAGTAGTTGTGGCACGTGGGCTTAGTTGCTCCTCAGTACCTGGCATCTTAGTTCCCCAACCAGGAATCGAACCCACATCCCCTGCATTGGAAGGTGGATTCTTAACCACTGCACCACCAGGGAAGTCCCCATACTTTCTTTTTTAATACCAATGATATTGTGTCTCTTTAGGAAGTTGAGTTCAGTAAACTCCACGTGTACTTGAAACTCCTCCAGTGATTCAGAGATCAAGGGCAAAGACTATTTACAGACTTGGTAATCATTAAACAACCACAATATTTCCCTGACTGTGATTAAGAAAAGCCTATAGTATGTTTCTGATTATAAAAAGAATGCATTATTGTAGAAAGTTTATTTGATTATTGTAGAAAGTTTGTCAGCTCTAGAGAAATAGGAAATCATTGATAATTGTATCACTCTGACATACTCCTGTTAACATTTTGAGATGTTTCCTTTTACTCTCTTTAAAAAACTAAACAAACAAAAAACAAAATGAAAAGAAAAAGACTCGTTCTCAACCCTCTACCTTCTAGTCCTGTTCTCCAGAGGCTGCCATTTAAAATTATTTTGATGGTTATCTCCATATCTATAAATAATGTGTTTATACCTGTATTTCTTGATCCATCAACTTCAAAAAATATCTATTTCTGTCCTCTATGAAAGACAAAGAATTTAGCTCATTGACCCAACTCCCTAGCTTCCTTTTTCTCTCTTCCTCTTTCAGTCTTTTAATTTTGTGTGATTATGTTCTGTTCTTCTGTAGGTTACCTTTATACCTAAAAATAATCTGCCATCAATTTTATTGTATTTATTTGGCTGTGCCACACAGCTTGCAGTACCTTAGTTCCCCAGCCAGGGATTGAGACCAGGGTTTGGTACCTGAGGCCACGACAGTGAAAGCCCTGAATTCTAACCACTGGATCATCAGAGAACTCCCCTCCCCCTCCTTTTTTTTTTTTCCATCTATTTTAGGCTCTAGTGCTTCCTTTCTTTTTCCTTATTTCACATATAACATTGTATAAGTTGAAGGTGTACAGTGTGTTGATTAGATACGTTTATATATTGCAATATGATTGCCACCATACTGTTAGCTAACACTTCTATCATGTCACATAATTATCTTCTTTGTGTGTGTGTGAGAACATTTAAGATCTTGTCTCTTAGCAACTTTGAAGTATGTGATACAGTATTTTGACTATAATCACAAGTGCATGACAAACTTGCAGTTAGAAGATAAATAAGTTCTGGAGATCAAATGAGATTTTTTTTTCAGTTTACAGTCTTTTCTAAAACTGAGACATAATTGACATATAATGTTATATTAGTTTCAGCTGTTACAGCATAAGAATTTGAAATGATCACTACAATAAGTCTAGTTAACATCCATCACCATACATAGTTACATAATTTTTGTTCTTGTAATGAGAACTTTCAATGTCTACTTTCTTTTTTTTATAAATTTATTTTTATTTTTGGCTACCTTGGGTCTTCATTGCTGCAGGTGAGCTTTCTCTAGTTGCGGCGAGTGGGGGCTGCTCTTCGTTGCGGTATGGGGGCTTCTCATTGTGGTGGCTTCTCGTTGCAAAGCATGGGCTCTAGGCATGCAGGCTTCAGTAGTTGTGGCTCGTGGGCTTAGTTGCTCCGCGACATGTGGGATCTTCGCGGACCAGGGCTGGAACCCGTGTCCCCTGTACTGGCAAGTGGATTCTTAACCTTGCGCCACCAGGGAAGCCCTCAATATCTACTTTCTTAAGAGTACTGTACTGTATATTTGAAAGTTCTAAACTATAGTCACCATTGCTGTACATTATATCCTCATCTCAATGCCTCTTTGTGTAAGACAAGAGATTTAGCGCTCCCAATAAAATTTTCAGAAAGAGCAAGAGTAAATAAAGTCTCTAGGTTCTTGCTTTCTGAAAATGTTGATCTGACTATGGAATGCTAGGTTCAAAAAAAATTTTGTTTGAAGTTTGAAGTTGTTGCTATGTTGTTCCCCCAAATCCTGTGCTACCAAGTTAGAATTCTTCTCATTCCTTGTTATCCTCTCTAGAAGCTTTATCCTCTTTATTCTTGATGTCCTGAAATTTCATAAGAGTGTCTACATGGGTCTTTTTTCATTCAATGGGTTCTATACTTTTAACCGAAAGACTCATGTCTTATCTCTGAGAAATTTTTATATTATTCTTTTCATTTCCTTTCCTCTAATTTTAAAATTCCCTATCTCTAGAACTTCTTGTTAGATAGATGTTGGACTCGCTGAATTGACCCTCCTTCTCAACTCTTTAGAATTTCTTTTTCTCTTTTCCCCTCTGTTCTGAGAGATTTTCCTAATTTTTTCTTTTAATCATCCTAAACAGCCTTTATTTTAGCAATAATGGGATTGATTCCTAAGAATTCTCTGCTAAATAATAGTACTTATCCTATTAGTTAAAGGTGCTTCCTTTGCTGGTTTTAATTATAAAGGGCCCAATATCTCTTCCTAAGCCATTCTGGATGAATGAGGCTTATGGAATGAGTAGGCATAGATGGATGGGAGTAGGGAGGGGTGAGGGTAGGGGAGCTGATACTAAAGATCTTCATCTTGAGGGATAAGGTACTGGTGGACCTCCTCAGTGGAGGTAACAATTCTCCCTCCTGATGGGTGGGCGGTAGTCCTTTAGAACAAAAAAATGTGTATCATGTCTTATGAGCTCATAGTACAAATATTTGACAGACTCGGAGTCATCTTAGGGTCACAGAGTTGCAGTCATTAACTTCAAAGTTTATATGGGGAGAAGGCTGAGAGTAATGACCAAGGAAAGGGAATAGTGCCGTCCCAATTGGGTTGGAGGAATTCCCCCTTTAACTTTATTTTATTAGTTATCTATTGCTATGGAACAAATTAGTCCAAAACTTAGCGGCTTAAAAATAAACTTTTTTTTTTTAAATCTCAGTTTCTTTGGGTCAGATTTGGGAGCAGCTTACCTGACTTCAGGGTCTGTCATGAGGTTGCTGTTATTAATATGCAGGCTCTGCCTAAGGTCACCTGAAGGCTTGACTGGGGCTAGAAGATCTGCTTCTAAATTGACACACCCACATGGCTTTTGGCAGGAGGTCTCAGTTCCTTGCCAAGTGGACCTCTCCATAGAGCTACTTGAGTGTCCTCACGATGAGGCTGGAAGTTTACCTTGCTGTGAGTGATCTGAGAGAGAGAACAAAGAGGAAGCCACATTGTCTTCTATGACCTAATCTTGGAAGTCACACACTGTCACTTCTGCAATATTCTATTTATTACAAGTGGGTCAGAGCTCAGCCCATACTCAAGGGAAGGGGAACTAAGCTATCTTTTGAAGGGAGGCATATTGGAGAATTTGTGGACGTATTTTAAAACCATGACAATCAACATTCCTTAACAACACTTAGCATACTTTGAACTTTATTGCATTACTTGAACTGTATATATCCATTGATTTCATAATTATTGAGTGTGTTATCTGAATCATTGCCTACCATTTTTATTGAAGTATAGTTGATGTACAATGTTATATAAGTTACAGATGTACATATAGTGATTCACAATTTTAAAGGTGAATACTCCATTTATAGTTATTATAAAATATTAGCTATATTCCCCATGTTGTACAATATATCCTTGTAGCTTATTATATACTTAATAGTTTGTTCCTCTTAATCCCCTACCCTTATATTGCCCCTCCCCTCTTCCCTCTCCCCACTGGTAACCAACTAGTCTGTTCTCTGTGAGTCTTCTTTTTTGATAACAAAAAGAATATAATATAAATTCTCTAGTTTGTTATATTTTTTAGATTCCACATATAAGTGATATCATACAGTATATGTCCTTCTATGACTTATTTCACTAAGCATAATGCCCTCCAGGTCTATCCATGTTGCTGCAAGTGGCAAAATTTCATTCTTTATTATGGCTGAGTAGTATTCCACTGTGTGTGTGTGTGTGTGTGTGTGTGTGTGTGTGTGTGTGTGTGTGTGTGTGTGTGTATCACATCTTTATCCATTCATCTGTTGATGGACACTTAGGTTGCTTCCATATCTTGTGCTACCTACTATTTTTACCATCCATTACTGGGAACCATTCTATTCTTAAGAGTGATACCTTCCTAACAGTGTTTTTTTTTGCCTTCTCAGGTGCTTGTTGGGTTTCTTCTTATTCTGGCAGTCATAGATCTGGCCCTTGCACTCACAGAAGACACTGGACAAGCCACAGTCCCTGCCGTTAGATATACCAATCCAAGCCTCTACCTGGGCACATGGGTGAGGCCCATCAGCACTTCTATCCTGTTTATCTTCTCTCTACTCATAGCCATCCAGCTGAAATTTGCTCCTATGGAATGAAATAAAGTCCAATTTCATCTACCTTTTTCAAGGGACCTATGAAGCAAAGCTTGGTTGTAATAGGGTGAAACCAATTTTAGCTTTTCATTTGCTTTTAAACACTACTTTTAATGCCTTCTTCCTAAGGTAAGTATTAGCTTTAATGATTAACATGTAACTTATGCCCTCATATCTTGCCATCTAAGGATCACAGATGAAATCCAAGTTTCTTGATGTAAAAGAATTTTCTACATGCTATAAACATTATTTTTAAATTGATTGGTGACTCAAATCAATGGATCACTGAGTCTAGACTTGTTTGTGTAAATTTGATGACAGAAACTTATGTCTCTCCTACAGGCAAGGTTTTTTGTGGGAGGAGGGAGAGCTGTACAGTGTTTAAAAAAAACAATTGAATTCGTTACGATCATTTTATTTTATTTATTTAGTTTTTATTTTTGGCCGCGTCAAGTGGCTTGTGGGATCCTAGTTCCCCAACCAGGGATCAAACCCAGGCTCCCAGGAGTGAAAGTGCCAAGTCCTAACCACTGGACCGCCAGGGAATTCCCGTTACCATCATTTTTGTTTTTTTGTTTTTGCGGTACGCGGGCCTCTCACTGTCGTGGCCTCTCCTGTTGCGGAGCACAGGCTCCAGACGCGCAGGCCCAGCGGCCATGGCTCACGGGCCCAGCCGCTCCACTGCATGTGGGATCTTCCCGGACCGGGGCACGAACCCATGTCCCCTGCATTGGCAGGCGGACTCTCAACCACTGCGCCACCAGGCAAGCCCCATTACCATCATTTTGAAAGAGGAAGATACAACATAATTATTTTGATTCCTAAACTGTCTTGAAAAATCAGAATACCTGGCAACTTCGGGCCGACATTCCCACAAGGCAGCAGTCAGCTAGGACTGAGTAGCGGTTGGTTGCATTAGACCAGGTATATGCTCAGTACTGTCCTCCACCCTCACTTCACTCAGCAACATGCTCTGCTTGGCCCCTGTAAGGACTTCGTTTTGTCACCGTTGTTATAAAACAGAGAAGAGTCTAGAGAGCAGTGCACTGGAGCCAGCTCACGGAGCTGACTGCGCCTCTCTTCCCAGTCCTGAGTTTGGTGACATCATGTTGGAGATTGAAATCCACCACGGTGGGAGTATTTATACCATGGAAATTCACACATGCCACAAATCATGGCTTTGTTTTCAGAATGCCAGTTTACTAGCACAGCACTGGGTCTGGGAAAACAACATTTAATTAATTATAACCAAGTGAATAATGCGAGGCAAAGTTTTTTGTTGTTGCTAATTGCTTAGTCTAATATTATTAGAAAATATTGTGATACAGACGCCTTGCACCTATTCAGCAGAATCTGCCTCCCCAACCTGATTACTGTAGTGCCTGACATGATTTTCTTGGGCCTCAGAAAGATTTTTCTGGCTCCCAAAGTTATTCCATTTAGATGCAGGTGGTGACCCTCTGCGTTCTTCTCAGACTCCCTGCCCAAGTGTGGTGAATAGAGATGGGATAGGGAAGGGAGTTCCAGAGAGAGCACTGGGGTCCTGAAAGAAAAAGTCGGATGGTATCAGGGAGGAAATGTACTATTTGGCGTCAGATTAGTTACAACAATCTCCCCCTTCAGACCCCGTTTCTTCCCCTGTTCTCTGACATCCTTCTTGCCTCTTGTCCTTGGTGTTAGTGACAATATTTTTCAAAACGTGATGTGAATTTCTCACTAGATCCTGGTTTTGCTGATCCAACACAGCAGGCGATGGTGTATACAGAAGGACTCTTGGTTCCTGTCCGTGTTCTGGATTCTCTCAATACTCTGTGGCACTTTCCAGTTTCAGACTCTGATCCGGACACTCTTAAGGGTAAGGAGGAAAGAGATGGTGATATGAGGAGGTACCGCTGGGCAACTTCTAAGTTGGAGTAAATGACATAAGGTAAATTGAGTTGCAGGGTAGGATTGTATTTAGGGGATTTGATAATAGACTTTAATCACAAGCATTGATACATAGGGGCTGTTTAGACTTAATTCAGATAAAAGGCTCATTTTCTTTGTCCCCTCCCATAGGGCAGCAACCCTAACCTGGCCTATTCCTGCGTGTTCCTCATCTGCTATACACTCCAGATCCTGGTCCTGATCCTTTCAGCATTTTCAGAAAAAAATGACTCATCAAAAGTGAGACTCTAAATATGACCACTTCATATATTATTTATTTGGATGGTATCTTGACAGATGTAACTTTGAGATGTCTAGGTCTCATGAAGGTCCCACAAGCCCAGAATGTAGTAGTATAGTCCATTTTGTGATGTAAGGAAACAAAGTGACTAGAATTTGGAAACGCTGACTTTTTTTTTTTTGCGGTACGCGGGCCTCTCACTGCTGCGGCCTCTCCCGTTGTGGAGCACAGGCTCCGGACGCACAGGCTCAGCGGCCTTGGCTCACGGGCCCAGCCGCTCTGTGGCATGTGGGATCTTCCCGGACAGGGGCACAAACCTGTGTCCCCTGCATCGGCAGGCGGGCTCTCAACCACTGCGCCACCAGGGAAGCCCGGAAACACTGACTTTTATATTGACCCACCAAGCTTCAGCATAGACAGTTAATTCATACATCTATGCCATAAAGTCTGGTTATCATTCTACTGGTGACCTTAGCGTCTCCAAACAAACACGTTGACCAGCCTACTTCAGTGTCATATCTAGTTTCTAGCACAACATCATATTTAGAAAACTCAGCTTCTGATTTTAGAGTTCCATAGAATTCCTGTTTCTAATTGATTTACTGTCTGATTTTTTTGTGTGTCTTGCAGCATCCTTCAACCACAGCTTCATTTCTGAGTAGCATCACCTTTAGTTGGTATGACAGGTAGGAAATACCTGGAGTGTGGCTTGTCTATATCCCTCCCCCCTCACTCTCCTGAAAGTGATGGAAATCTTAATTTTAAAAGTGCCTGCCATGGCTTCCATTTCTCCTCTGCTTAGAGTCAGAATGTTAAAACATACAGATCAGTTTACTGCAGTCCCTTCACTGGGCAGTTGGGGAAGCTGAGGAGAGGAAGGAGGGGGGTTTGCTCTTGGTAGCCTGAGGAGTTCCATGAAAAAAGATAGGAGGAAAAGGAGGCAGTAGGACAGGAAAAGGGAAATTTGGGGTCAAGGAGGGTGGCACAGACTCGGGTAAGGGATGAAATAGCTGTTCTGGGTTTCCAGAGGATCTGGAGCAGCCGTCCTTGGCCTTTGTAGTTCCACGGACCCCTTTGGCAGCCTGGTAACACCCATGAATCCCTTCTCAGATGATGTTTTAAATGTGTACAATAAAAGACATGGGATTATAAAGGGAAACAAATATATTGAAATGTAGTTACCAAATTTGTGATATAGTAATACATGTGCTTCTTTATTAATGCATTAAATATCAAGAACTAATGCTGGCTGGGTTTAATAGTTTCAAAGCAGTGATGAGTGTAAATGAGCCATGAAAACATCTGTGACTTTTGTTACCCGGTAACAAAGGCACAAGTACTCTGTTTTGGAACTGTGGTGGGTTGACTACATTCATGTTAGAAGGAAAGGCTAAATTTCAGTTAGAAGCTCATAAAAGTAAAGATGTAATTTATTTTCCATCCATGTTCTCAAATCCCAGGTTGAGGAGCCCTGATCTAGAGAGAGAGCATTAGAGGCAGCCCCCAGGTCTGCTCAGTTCCTTAAGGGCAACGTGGAGGCTCCTCAGGGAGATGCCAGGGCAGCAGAGAGGCAGCCAGTGTTTGAGAAGGAAGGAACAGGATCGGGGGAGGTGATGCGCTTTTGGCTCTCAATTCAGTAGGACTCCTTCCCCTTCTCTTGTTTTCTCCCACCTTCCATCACCCCCACCCACTCCCTTTTCTGCTCTCCCCACTTCTGTTTCGAGTTCCAAGAGCTAGGAGCTGGGATAGTAGAGCAAGGGAGAAGCCCCATTCTTCTGTCCCTCCATCCTGGGACTGGATGGTTTTGACAGAGGCAGCGAGGAGACAGCCTCTGGTCCCAACTGCAGGGCCTCAGCCTGTGGGTCGCTCTTGTTCCAGCATTGTTCTGAAAGGCTTCAAGAAACCTCTGACGCTTGAAGATATCTGGGATATTGATGAAGAGACTAAAACAAAGACGCTAGTCAGCAGGTTTGAAAAGTACATGGCAGGAGAGCTGCAGAAGGCCCGGCAGGCATTCCAGAAACGGCAGCAGAAGAACTCCCAGTGGAACCCTGGAGCCAGGCTGCATGGTTTGGACAAGAACCAGAGTCAAAGCCAAGATGTCCTTGTCCTGGTAACTTTCCCACGGGTGTCTGTTCGAATGTGCTGTATGTCTTAGGCAAGAGGACACCAATGTCCTGGTGAATCTGTCCTTTCATTTTGACAGCACTTTATACTTTACAGTGCATTTTATATTATCAGTAATAGTCACAATACTAATAGTACCTTAGTGACGGGTACATGGGAGTAAAATGTAGTACTGATCTCTCTCATTTGGGGTATATTTGAAATTTTCCACAATAAAATGTATTTTTAAACAGAAAAATAAAATACCTTAGCATTGCTAGAATCTGCACGTTGGTGGGATTTATCATTAGCAGCTAATTTATTTTTTTATTCACTTGAAAATATTGAGTACCACTGTGTGTCAGAGACCATTCTGGGCACAGGTATAAGGATCTGCCTGAAAGAGTCCTCACCTTTAGCGAGCTGGAAAATAAATAATAAACCAATACATACATTACTCTTTCAGAGTAGTAAGTGCTATTAAGAAAACATGTTAATGTGTCTGGCGTGAAGTGCTTCCTTAGAGTAACAGGAGAGGCTTCTCAGAGGAGATGACGTTTGGGTAAAAATCCAAGCGATGAAAAGAGCCCATGAGAAGGAAGCGTATTTCACTCAGAGGGCGCAGGAGGGGGGAAGCTGAGAGCGGAACATGGTTGGCTTGTTTGGAGAAGAGAAAGAGGATGCGGGAGCATGGAGAGAGAGGCTGAGTGAGGGGTGAGGTGAGCTCAGGGAAAGGAGCAGGGATTAAGTGGTGTAGACCCTCATGGGCCATGGTGAGGAGCCTGGATTTTATTTTAACTCTGATGGAAAGCCGGTAGAAAGTTTTGAGCAGAGGCGTAATGCGATCAGATTTACATTTTTAAAAGCCCACTGAAGCAGCTGCCAGGAGAACGGATGGTTGGGAGGCAAAAGTGGAAGCTGGGAAGCAGGTTGAGGCAGGTGTTCAGGCAAGAGACCGATCAGATGGGACCTCAGTGAGAGAAATTACAGGAGGATGTCACTGAGGCTGAGAGGCTGGAATTGGGGGCCTGGTGGGGACTCCTGAGACAGGAAAAGGAAGAGGCGGGAGAGTGGGTGGTGATATCTCATGTAGTAGATTCCCGGGGTCGCTGAAACAAAGCACCACAAACGGCGTGGCTTAAAACAACAGAAATGTATTGTCTCACAACTCAGAGGAGGCCAGAGGTCTGAAATCAAAGCATCAGCTGGGCCATATGCTCCCTCTAAAACCTGTAGGGAAGAAACCTTCCTTGCCTCTCCCACCTTCTGGGTTTTACCAGCAGTCCTTGGTGTTCCTTGGCTTGTGGCTGTTTTCACTCCACTCTCTGCCTCTGTCATCATGTGTCCTCTTCCCCCATGTCTGTCTCTTCTTACAAGGACACCAGTCATATTGGAGTAGGACCCATTGCATGACACACTCTAATGACCTCATCTTGATTACATCTGCAAAGGCCCTATTTCCAAACAAGGGCACGTTCTAAGGCACCGGGGGTTAGGACTTCAACATAACTTTTGGGGGGATTCTATTCAACCCATAACACCCCACAATAACCATGAACAAGAAGAGAATGGAAAGGCTTTTAAGCATCCGAAATATATATATATATAAAATCACGCCCATGCCCTTCCCTCCCACGATGCCCCACAGTTCCCCAGTCAGAGGCTGTTCTTTGCTTTTACATGGTATTCTCACCAGGTTTGTTGCCTGTTTTCCTAATCCAGAATAGATCCGAAGTATCAGGAGGGGGAGAGGGGAACAGTGATAGCAGCTAAAAGGGTGAATGGGATCAGGCAGTGGAGAGAAGACCGAAACCTGTACAAAGAAGGCAGCAGGGCTCAGGGGCTAACACTTGGGAACTGTTCAGTAAAGACAAAGTCTTCCACCACACAGCTCTGCAAGCACTGATGTTGTTTGGTTTTGTACCCAGGAAGAAACTAAAAAGAATAAAAAGAAGTCTGAGACCACTAAAGACTTCCCCAAGTCCTGGTTGGTGAAAGCCCTCTTCAAAACTTTCTACGTCATCCTCCTGAAATCATTCCTGCTGAAGCTGGTGTATGACATCCTCATGTTCCTGAATCCTCAGCTGCTGAAGTGAGTCCCCAGGCCCTGGCTTGTCCTTGCAGGGCCTCCTCTGCCACTCTGCTTTTTGCCCCTTGTATATGCAGGCAGGAGCCTATTATCGAGTTTCCATTTTTTTAAATGCTCATAACTTTCTTCAACCTTACAGCATTGTGTTCATGAAAAGCACAAGGCATTTTTCAAGATCTAAAATGATCTGAAAAATCATTTAGATCCTTTAGCCTCCCTCTTTTCCACGTCCTTCTCCTCATAGGAAGCCAGATGCTTCTTAGGGGTGCTTTCTTCTTAAACAGAACTGCTGTGAGCCGAGTCATGTCCAAAACGTGGGTCTCATACCCCAGGAGAGGCTTGTACATAGTGTCTGTAACCTCATTGCTCCACAGTCACGCATTCAGTGGGAGGTTCAGGTTAATCATGACAGGACTTCAGTCTGCCAGGATCTATGGAATGAACTATCCTCCAGGGGAAACCCTTCTAACTCACGCTGGATACAAGTCCTAATTCCTTTCCAGGAATCAATCAACTTGCTACATAACATCCTCTTTTACCAGAGGGTAGGGAAAGAGAGCGTCTAAGAAAGCATTGCAGTGGCAGCTTTGTGGAGCACACGTTATCCCGTCTCACGGTCATGGGTCGTCAACCCTTAACCCTTGCTGCCTATCTCCAAAAAAGGCAAGAGTGCTGGCATGGCTGTGGAGCTCAGTCTTCCAAGAGCATTGAAAAATTCTGGTCACTTTTGTTACCAACCGGGTAGGATAGCGTAGCTGGCTGTGCACAAGGAGGGTGACGAGCCCTCGGAGGCTTGACGGCGCCACTTACTTGGTTTTGCTCTGGCAGATTGCTGATCTCCTTTGCAAATGACCATGACATATATCTGTGGACTGGGTATCTCTATTCAATCCTCTTCTTCGCCGTGGCCCTCATCCAGTCTGTCTGCCTTCAGTATTACTTTAAACTGTGCTTTATGCTGGGCATGAAAGTACGGACCACCATCATGGCTTCTGTATATAAGAAGGTAAGTGAAATATGCCAGGCATCACCAAAGAAAATCCCCTTTGTAAACGTGAGCATTTCTTCCCAGATTGAGGAAAATTTGATGGAAAAGATAACTGATCTCAACACTGGATTTTGGCTAAACATACAGCCTTCTTTAGATATTTCTTTGGAGATGAAAATGAAAAGTGTGTATACAGACATAGAGCGTCTGTGTGTGTGGGGTGAGGTGCACTCCAGGGAAAAGCCGGCAAGCTGTTCTCTGCCCGGGATCTGCCTTTCAGCTTTGAAGGCTTGCATACCGTCCCTTTCTTCCTTCCTCTCTCCACAAGGTGACAACACCTTGGGACAGAATGTAAAGTCAGAAAAGAAGCTGGCCAAGGGCAGACTCTTCAGATCACCAACATTTAAACCAAATACTACATGAAACTTGGCTCATAAGACCTGGTGTGTCCATCTCAAATCACAATTTTGCCATAGACTAGAACGCCCTGTGAACCAGGACTCCATCTCCCCGGACTGACTTTTGCCTAGTGACTTCTTTTTCTCAGTCTTGAGTAACGACCAACACGTCCTCTGCCTGATTCCTTTTTTGGATTTGTAAATACCTTCACACTGGTTACTAAGTTCTGTGGACTTGGGAGCTATTCCATTTCCTTAAGATGATTTTCCCCATATTCCCTCTGACACGTTGCTTTTAATGTTTAACTTTCTCAGAGCAACTTTATTTCCCTCCGTCCTAGACACCTAGGTGAATTTTCATTTTTTCCCTTAAGAAATGAAAGTAGAGTCAAGTATATCTCAATTTAAAAAATAAATAAAAAGAAATGAAAATAGTGACTACAAGCCTGAGGAGAAAATTCATCCATTAGGAGATGATGATACTTTTTATAGGTCAGAACATCAGTCGGTTGCCTTTTCTTCCTCTTTTTCATCCACCACTGGAGTGTTCCATCATAGTGACTTCTCTGTTACAGTTCCTGATTTTATCCTTTGCTTTCCTCTCTTAAGACTCCAGTGTGTCTTTTGTCTTTCCTGAGTAGATGCTGACTCATCGGGAGACCCAGAGAGGTGATCCAAATGTCTTTAGATCAGAAGTCTGGTCAAGTTCTTTGAACTCCCAGATCCCCTCACACTGGAATTTGTCTTCTCCAAAATTAAAATTTGAATCCCCTTATTCCTTCTGGAGATACTGTATTTCTGCTGGTTTGCAGGATATGAGGTCACTAACCAGGCTGTCTCAGACATTTCTATGAACGTACACTTTTACAATTGTGGTGATTCATTTCCACTACTTTGATTCTTAATATTGATATGTTCCAAGTTTTGCAACTGTTAGAATCCATAAGGATAGAGCCCTTAATTCAAATAAATATTGCTACTAAAACAGAATTTTTTTAAAAGATTTTGTTTGACGTGGACCATTTTTAAAGTCTTTATTGAATTTGTTACAGTATTGCTTCTGTTTTATGTTTTGTTTTTTTGGCCCCAAGCATGTGGGATCTTAGCTCCCTGACCAGGGATCGAACCTGCACCCCGGGCATTGGAAGGCGAAGTCTTAACCACTGGACCACCAGGGAAGTCCCTAAAATAGAATTTAAAGTTGACTAATTTTATATGTTTAGATTATGCTTCATTTATGAAAAGTTATGAAACATTTTTTACATCCATTATCAATTCTTAGCCCTGGGAAGTAACTGCATTACCCCTAGTTACAGAGAAGTAGGGCTTAGATCATTTCAATGCCTAGAATCACATAGACAGGACCTGCCTCTAGACAAGGGCTATTGGGACTAAATTAATGACTTTACCACTTTACAAAGATTTATTGAAAAAAAAGTACAGTGATTACTTTGAAGGGTATTTAGATGTTACTTTTTGTTTTTGTTCTTCAATACCAAAGGGGAGGCAGAGCAGTGAAATGATGTCTCTAGAACCTTGGTAGCCTAACATTTTAGGAAATTTCCTTCTTTTTACTGTACAACCAAGAATCCTGATATATTCTGAAGACTTTATTGATGGATTAAGATGACAGTAGAGCTTCTAGAAGGAGGATGAAGGTGATCTCTAGGGCCACTCATAGCCCATATACTGCCTTGTGGGAATTAGAAGAAGGCTTTCATTCCTCTGGAAAGATGTAGCCCACACCAGAGGGTGGCTTGGTGAGCGTAGTACAAGCTGGTTTCATGCAGCCACCACCCGCCCCCCAGCCCCTTTTCTGGGAGCATTTGTACAAGGCACTGCTGTAAGTGACAGACTGTGGGTGTCAGCCTTCTGATCTCTCTAACAAGAGAGCAAGAGGCTCATGCTGCAAGATTCAGGCGTCTAGATATTGCCCTCAAATTCCTGACAATAAGTCATTTTGCTTCCAGTGTGTGAACCCCGCAGCTTTCCTCACCATTCTAAGATCTCTGTCCTCCTTGGGAATGGTTGCAACCTCCTCACAGTATGGCTCCAAATAACATTGCCGCATTAAAGTCTGCAAGGCAAGAATGAATACATGCTTCTTCCTTTCATCCCTCCGTTCCTTCCATCCTTCAGTATTTGATTTCCCTACTGTGTGCATGTGAAAGCGGTAGTGAATTGGACAGATGTAGCCCTTGTCCTTACAGAGTTTACAACTGGTGGAGAAATAGAAAAACAAAATTACACAGTGAAGTGTGGTGAATGTCATGGAGGAGGTAAGCACGGGTTGTTAGGGGAATACATAGGAGAAATATCTAACCTAAACTTGGGAGTCAGGGAAGTCTTCTGAGAAGTTCCATCTAAGTTGACACTAAGAGATAAATAGGACTTTTCTGAGCAAAAAGAGTGTGTGGAGGAACAGATGTTGGGGAAGGTAGGAATAGCAGGAAAAGTGGTCAAGAATGAGAGAACACTGTGTGTAAGATTTAGTGGCAAGGACTTCCCTGGTGGCGCAGTGGTTGAGAGTCCGCCTGCCGATGCAGGGGACATGGGTTCGTGCCCCAGTCCGGGAAGATCCCACATGTCGTGGAGCAGCTGGGCCCGTGAGTCATGGCCGCTGAGCCTGCGTGTCCGGAGCCTATGCTCTGCAACGGGAGAGGCCACAGCAGTGAGAGGCCCGCGTACCGCAAAAAAAAAAAAAAAAAAAAAGGGTTTTGGGGGAAGAAAA
>NW_020185331.1:3026253-3063382 GCF_003031525.2 Neophocaena asiaeorientalis asiaeorientalis
AGCCCCCCCACCCCAAAAAAAAAAAAAAAAAAAAAAAAGGATTTAGTGGCAAGAAGATCCCAGCCCCCTGGAAAAGTTGTGTCCATATGGAGCCCATCCTTCTACTGTCTTTCACTTCCTTCTTGAATTTCCCCTCTCACTCCCCAGTATCCTTGCCCTTGTCCAGGTGTCCCAATTCCAATCTTTGTTTTTAGGCGCTGACTCTATCCAACCAGGCCAGGAAGCAGTACACCATTGGAGAAACAGTGAACCTGATGTCTGTGGACGCCCAGAAGCTCATGGACGTGACCAACTTCATCCACCTGCTGTGGTCAAATGTTCTACAGATTTGCTTGTCCATCTACTTCCTGTGGGCAGAGTTGGGACCCTCAGTCTTAGCAGGTGTTGGGGTGATGGTGCTCCTAATCCCAATTAATGGGGTAATTGCCACCAAGAATAGGGCTATTCAGGTAAAGCAACAGTCACTGGGGACATGTTTATGTTCTTCAAAGTCTAAAGTCTTTTACTTCCTCTATTCTGACTTGTGATTGGAGTTTGAGCAATGCAGAGCTGGTAGAAGACTTGCCACTGTCTCAGATGAGCTTGGCTTGATCTTCCCTTTTCATCTTCTGACCACTCTTAGGGTTTATATACTCTGTCTTGATGCATGTTCCTCATTGGAAAGAGAAGAGCCGCCCAGGGACCCTGCATATAACTCTTACACCCTGCTCCACTGGGCTGTTCTTAGCACAGTGATTATTGGCCCTGTTTTGCCGTCATAGTAAATGCAAACCAGCCACACACAGCAGTCACATGAGCAACCCAAACTTTAGGCCTAAGTCCTGGCAGTCAACCCTGCTACCACCAGGTAGCAGGGCTCCATGTGGACAGTTGTTAGCTATGCCAGAAATCATATTTTGGATGGGTGAACTCAGTGGCGTATGTCATTTAGTCCATTTGTTTTGCATTCATTTAGTTGCAAATATTTTAAAAATATTTTTTGTATGTCCTATTTTGGGGGAACACAGCAGCAAATTAGACAAGGCTCTTGCTCTTGTGGAACTTACGTTCTACTTGGGGTGGAGATTCGGGCCATAAACAAGTAAAAGCAAAGAAGGAAAATGTCGGTTATGATAAGTACTATGCAGAGAATTCAACAGGGTGATATGCTAGTGTGTGGGTGGGTGGCAGTGTTATGGGATCAGGAAAGACCTCTGTGAGGAGGGGACATTGAGCTGAGCTCTGGACAACACCAACCTGAATGTGAAGGAGGAAGCCATGGCAAAAGCAACCTAGGAGGAGGGCACAGTCGGGCCAAGGCTGTTCAGGTTCAGAAAGAAGGTGGGTGTGGCAGGGGCGGGGAGGCAAGGAGGAGAGTGGGAGAGACAGCCCATCACTGGGCACCTCAAGTTCTCACCAAGTGACAGCCACAAGCACCACTGAGATTTAGTATCTGCAGCAAATCTGGACCCTCTCACATGGAAGTGTGTTCTGTGTTTGTTTCACTTTTTCCTGGCAGGTTAAAAATATGAAGTATAAAGACAACCGTTTAAAGATCATGAATGAGGTTCTCAGTGGGATCAAGGTGAGAAGCTGAGTGTAGGTGACTCTCTGGGCGCAATGACGGCAACAGTGGGTTCTTAGGCTTAACAAACTTGCTAGAGGTTGTGGATTTCTGCTTCCGGGCCTGTGATGTGTCCCATGACTTCTGATTCATTAGCCCAGAAGTCTCCTGTTTCTTGTCCTGGTACTCCTCTCAGGACCTCTTTGGATCATGATTTCTATTTAATTATGTTAAATGGCTTGTTTTGTTTTTGTATTTTACTGTAGAGATTGTCAAACGTGCACAAAAGTAAAGAGAATGGTTTAATGATTTATTAAACCCCATGGATTTATCACCCACCTCTAGCAATTATCAGCATGACCTAACTTGTTTCATCTATATCCCCACTCTCTACTTCATGCCCTGCTAGATTATTTAAAATCAAATCTCAGATATTTTGTCATTTCATTTGTAAATACTGGGTATGTATTTCTAAAATAAGGACTTCATTTTTTAACATAACCACGATACCAATAGCATACCTGAAAAAAAAATGAACAGCCCTTTGATACCATTAAATTTCCCCAATTACCTCATACATGTCTTTTTAATTTAATTTTATTTTACCATTGGTTAGTTTGAATAAGGATCCAAAAACTGTCCACACATGGCATTTAGTTGACAGTGCTTTTGATCTACGGTAGTCATTTGGTCGTTTTAGAGAAAACAAGTTGTCTTGTTCCAACGTTTCTTGTAAATTGGTGGTTAGATCTAGAGGCTTGAATATATTTTGGCTTGTTTGTTTTTTGTGTTTGTTTGTTTGGGGTGGGGTTGAGGGGCAAGGATACTTTCAGAGAGTGCTTCCTAACTTAGCGATGATGAGTGCTTATGGGGTCCAGGCGTTGTCAGCCTGACTCATCCCTTATTGTGTTTCCTGCTGTTCTTTCACCCAGAGTAGTGACTTGTGGCCCGGGCAGCACATTTCAATCCCCTGGGAAGTTTGTAAACCCACTGAGGCTTGGGGCCTACTTCAAACCATTTTTTTGGACTCTCTGGGGGTGAGGCTCAGGCATATATATATATATATATATATATATATATATATATATACACACACATATATATATACATATATATATACATACATACACACACATGTGTGTGTGTGTATATATATATATATTTTTGAAAGCTCCCTAAGTGATTCTAATATGTAGCCAAAGTTGAAAACCACTGTCATAAAGGTTTTAGCAGCCACTGATGATCATTGCCTTATTCTATTATTTCATTAGTAGTTGCAAAAGGGTGATGTTTTAATTCCATTATTCCTTTGCCATTGCTTAGCTGGAATTGTGTAATGAAGAATGATCTTTAATCAGCTAGTTGGTTACCCTAAAGTAAAGTTTGTACAGGATAGGCAGGATAAATACAGGCTTCTTTCCTCTATCTACTAGTTTTCAAAATAATGCATTTTCATCCTTCAAAGGTGACCAATAAATTCTTTTTTAATATATACGTTGCTTTTGAATTCATGGACTTTAATATTACCCTAAACCTCTTGAAAACGAAAAAGAGGCCCCTTTGAACATCCTGCTATTTCTCCACACAGAGCCCTATGTGCCTTCTTGCCAATGTGGCAAAATGAAAACATAGACCTGGTTTCGGGTCTCAGCTCTACCACTCACTAGGATGGTGACTTTGGGCAAATTACTTAGTCTCTCTCAACCTGTTTCCTTATTGTTAAAATGGATGCAGTAATTCTGTTAGAGTAGGTGGCTACCTCTTCCTGGTTTGCCCAGAACTTTCTGGATTTAGCACTGAAAGCCCCATATCCTGGGCAACCTTTAATCCCAGGCAAAGTGGGACAGTTGGTCACACTTAGGACTAAGTAAGATAATGTATATAAAACGTTGTATACCTAGTAAGTTGTCAACAAATACAAGTTACCTTTCTGTGATCGCACTTTATAATCTGAATTTCTACTTCCCCAATTTTGGGGAGCATATCCTAAAACATGGGTGGATGGTATGCACCTGATGTCCTTTTGGGGCACCAGTGTGAGCTGTGCTCTTTTCTATCCTATTAGATCCTGAAATATTTTGCCTGGGAACCTTCATTCCAAAACCAAGTCCACGACCTTCGTAAGAAAGAGCTCAGGAACTTGCTGACGTTTGGGCAGTTGCAGTCTGTGATGATATTTCTCTTATACTTAACTCCGGTGCTGGTAAGTGACAGGAGTCAGTGGGCTGGGTCAGCTTCCTGGAGAAGAAGGTCTGTTTAGATAGACTGCCCGCACCTGTAGGCCTGACCCTGAAATCCAGGAGTTCATCACGTCCTCGTGCTGCTATTCCTGCCTCATGTCCCCAGATCTAGTTTCACCCTTGTGCACAATTTGGTGGTCTTGCCGCCCAGAGCAAGTTTCCAGGGGGTTCAGCATGAATGTGGTATCCAGGCATGGTCTGTGTGGGAAGGCTTCTCATCTTCTTGGGGAGGCCGCATGGGTCTGTAGCGGAAGGAACACTGATAACAGGAACCAGGAGACTCGAGCTCTGGTCCCAGTAATGCCATTAGTTGACTTTATGACCTCAGGCAAGATATTTCCTCCTCTTCTGCGCTCAGGTTTCTCACCTGTAACGTGGGAGGGTTGAGGTAATCCCTAAGACTCCTTCAACTCTGATACAGTTCTGTGTTCCTGAGACTTAGAACAAGGCTGCTTGATCCCTTTTAGGAATAAATCACTGATGGCTCTGCTTTTCCAGGTGTCTGTGATCACATTTTCCGTTTACGTCCTGGTGGATAGCAGTAATATTCTGGATGCAGAAAAGGCCTTCACCTCCATCACCCTCTTCAATATCCTGCGATTTCCCATGAGCATGCTTCCCATGATAGTATCCACCGTGCTCCAGGTAGGTAGGAACTCTCACTGCTAACTGATTAGCTCTGGTTAAAAGCCTTAGAGTCCAGAATGACTGGTGTGTCATATCTCATTTCTAGCTTCTGCTGGTGAACCTTCAATTAGGGAGATTTTTTTGGTCTCTGGAGACCAACAGTTTGATTTAGTAAAATCACAAGCTCATTGAGCCCTAGTTTTTCTGACTATAAACTGAGGATAATCATCCCAGTCTCATCCATCTCCTTGCGAGGTATTTATGGAGCATTAGGGAAACATGGCACAAAAGGAGAGAAAAGGCTTCTCTTTGGATGAAGCCACATACATGGTGATAAAACCAAATGCAACCTGGGAGCCTCAAGGTGTCAGAAAATGGGCCATAGGGAGTGTTTGGGTCCTGAAAACTGAGCACAGTCACTGAGATAGACCAGGTACCAGACCTCAGGAGGACGTTCACAGGGCAGGTGGCAGACTGGTGAGGCAGCCAGGATGACAAAGTGTGGCGACCTGCATTCATCCTGGAGATGGCTGGCTTCAGACAGCTCAGGCCATAGGAAGGACTGGGATTTAGGAAAAGACCTCTCCCGGTACTGGAGGGTGTTAAGGAAGGCCGATAGATTTGGCTGATAAAGAAATAACATGCTCTTTTTAGATTCAGATAGTTTATCGCATAGAGAGCAAAAGCAGGATCAGCAGTGGTGACAGCTCCCTGCATGACAAAGGGGCCCGATGACCATGGCATGTGGGCAGTGAGGCACCATACGGGTCATGGACTCAGTTAAGGAAGAACATACCAGGGGCCCAGTTACCAGAACCAGACAGAAGTTTTGTCTTAGAAGAAGGCAGAAGACAGTTTCTGGAACTAGGTCCAAAGAGAGCAGTAGAATTGACCTCCCCCGACACCACAGTGAGTTTTCTGAGGGGCTGAAATAGAGCATCTTAATTTCCCTCTGTTCAGAGCGGGCTGGCCCCCAGGGCTGAGGTGTGGCTGAATCACGCTGGGGAGCGGGGGGCCCGAGGGTAAGGGGCCAGAGGTTCCAGGTGTGGCAAATAGCAAACCATGGGCAAGAAGCCTGGCAGGTTGCCTATCTGCTGCCACATCCAAGGCTGATGACGAAGTCAAGCTCCTCTACTTGTGCTTGTCACTGAGGTTTTTTTATCCTTTATGTCCTTCTCTAGGCCAGTGTTTCCGTAGAACGGCTAGAGAAGTATTTGGGAGGGGATGACTTGGACACATCTGCCATTCGACATGACTGCAATTTTGGTAAGTGAATTTGGAAGTTGCATCCCATATATATTCACAGTGCTGGCACCAGTACTTTGCAGCAAGAAACTGATAGAAAGGGAAAGCTAGGGGACTTACCTTGCACCCATATTTGCACAGTATCCATACCGTTATTACTTAAATTATGTTTTCATTTAGAACAGATTGCTTAGCCAGATTGCCAAGCTAAGCTGGGGCAGCTATTCTGAGGATAAGCAGGGAATCCTGCAAAGGATCTAGAAGACAGAAGTCAGGATGGAGCCAAGCATGTGGAATTGGGAAGATAGGCTGGAGTGAAAGAACACACAAGTTCTAAAGGTTTAAGGACTGGGGGGCATCCATAGCCAGAAGGAGGAGTGGGTCTGGAATCCAGGGCAGGGAATCGCTGAGTTTATATTCAGAAGTGGAATTTATACAAGAGACTAGGCAACAGAGGGCCTGGGAATATACCCAGACTGTCTGTAGATCAAGAATCTGGGCTACCAACAGGTTTGGGACTTCTAAGTAAAAAAAGGACATCGTATGCAGGCAACTCTTGGTGTCATCCCAGGACCTTTCATTTGCCTCTTGTCAGCTCAGGAGTCAGCACCTGACAGAGGCAATCTTGGGCTCTGCTGGAGGAAGCAGTGAGGGACACCTGAAGGCTAAGAAAGGGCAGACAGACATGTGGAGACCTACATCTGACTTAAAGAGGGGACTTTTTCTCAACAGATAAAGCTGTGCAGTTTTCTGAGGCATCCTTTACCTGGGACCACAATTCGGAAGTCACAATCCAAGAGTGAGTTGCCTCCTTTTCCTCTTGCTGTTTTTTAGGATTCTCCTTGCCAGTCTTGTTATTGAAAAATTCCATGTAATGTAATACATGGGGAAATGAGCTATGTGCATGTGTTCAGTTAGAGACTAGTGCAGGCTAAACTCTTGGAGGGATGAACTGACAGCAAAGATCCTGAGCCCCTGTCCCTGTAACTACATCTGCTACCCTGCTTTCCTACTGTGGGACAGTGCAAGTCCAGCTGAGAGCCTATGAAGACATTTATTCTCCAGACTGGATGGAGCTAGTGCAGGGTTGGCAGGTAGCCTAGGTCTCTGGGTATGGTAGTGGATACACACAAGAACCTGAACTCAATTTAAGTTCATTTATTCACTTAAGAATAGTAATCAAGAAAAATCTGCCTTCTTTGCCCAGAGTGGTTGTTGGGAGCTGCCTCTATAATCAACTTCAGATCTGGAATTTTTCATCTACATAACCCATTCTCATATTCCCCTGCCTTAAGCCAACCCTTTCTTGCCACATTGCTGCATGTAATGTGTTCCTTAAGCACTGTATGTACTGGTACGCCCAACTCAGCCACTGAGCACAGCACCACAGAGCACACCGGGAGCCCAAGCAGGCCAGATATTTTCTTCACAACTGAGTATACCTGATTATCTCCCTGCTACACCCAGAACTTTCCACATTTCTCTCCTATTCCTAGATCCTTTAACATGGACTCTGGAGCTTGCCCCAGCATGTGTCAGGCAAGAAGCCCCACCTCTGAACCCTCCCAACCTGAAAGCCTCACTTTGCAGAGAGCAGAGTGGACATAGCTCCCATTTTGCTAGTAGGATAAGTCTGGAAGGAGTCCAGCTCAAGGGGCAGGTTCAGAAAGCCTGTGAACAAGTTCCCCATGTTCCTAATGTTCTAGGGACTTAAATAATAGGGCCAGAACAGAGAGTTTCCAGGAGCCTGGCCCAGTGTGGGCCCCTCCCCAGTCAGACTCAGCCAGATCTCCAGGGGGAGGGGAGCAGGGAATCTGTGCTTTCAGCAAGTGTTTTATTGAATGGTTATTCTCATTGAATGGCCAACTTCGGGATACATTAATCTGGTCCAACCCCATTAGTTTAGAAATGAGAGTCCAGGAGAAGTGGCCCTCCAAGATCACACAGCTCGGCAGTGGCAGAGTTGGGACTTGAACCAATAGGGTCTTGTTCAGTGGTACCACGTTGGTTCTAAAATAATTTTTCCAGTGGAAACTCACATTTGGCACAAACAACTTATACATGAGGACTTACTCTCAAACTCTTAGAGCAGAAAAAAAAATCATTAGAGAAATACTTTGGAGTATTGTATATGCAAGACAAATTTTCCAATCTTGAGGGAAAATCTCCTAATAATCAGACTTCCTATGGAGCGTCTGAGAAGTGGCTTGAATTTCTCCTGAATAACACCCCGCCACACACCCTTCTCTTTCAAGTGCACTTCTCTCTTTCAGCGTGAACCTAGACATTATGCCAGGCCAACTGGTGGCTGTGGTGGGCACTGTGGGCTCTGGGAAATCCTCCTTGATGTCAGCCATGCTGGGAGAAATGGAAAATGTCCACGGGCACATCACGGTCAAGGTGAGAAGGAATGCCAAGGAGAAGACTTCTGACACTCAAATGTGGTCTCTTGGCGCTGCCTTCTCATTGGGAGAATGAACTAGAATCTGATAACTACTCCTGTCATGTTGCTGTAGGTGAGGTCGTGGAGAAATGGTAGATTCTTTGCCCCACCCCACATATATAAGCATACTCTGGGGTAGATTCTAAAAACCTGCATTTTTAATGAGCTCCCCAGGTGATTCTCATATGCATACCAAAGTTTGAAAACTTGAACAGAGATGTCTTCTATCAAAGTATAGGTAATTCTACTATATCTGTGTTTCTGAAAACCTCACGTTCTGTGAAACTGTACAATAAAAATAATAGGACCTGGGGGAAAGAGTTGCAACAGATCATTAAAAACATATGTAACTTTGTAAACAGGGTAGCAACAAAAACAACAACAGCGATAACAAAACAGCACTGGGCTTCCCTGGTGGCGCAGTGGTTGAGAGTCCGCCTGCCGATGCAGGGGACGCGGGTTCGTGCCCCGGTCCGGGAAGATCCCACGTGCCGCGGAGCGGCTGGGCCCGTGAGCCATGGCCGCTGAGCCTGCGCGTCCGGAGCCTGTGCTCCGCAACGGGAGAGGCCACGACAGTGAGAGGCCCGCGTACCGCAAAAAAAAAAATACCCAGCTCTCAAAGGAAGAGGTGAGAGGCCCAGAACTAATTGTGAAGCTGGGTGTAGTTGTCAGTGGAGATTTTACAGTGCTAATTTTTTTTTTTTTTTTTTTTGCGGTACGTGGGCCTCTCACTGTCGTGGCCTCTCCCGTTGCGGAGCACAGGCTCCGGACGCGCAGGCTCAGCGGCCATGGCTCACGGGCCCAGCCGCTCCGCGGCACGTGGGATCTTCCCGGACCGGGGCACGAACCCGCGTCCCCTGCATCGGCAGGCGGACTCTCAACCACTGCGCCACCAGGGAAGCCCGAGAGCTGGGTGTTTGAGGGCACTTGCTTCCAGTACAAAAACATGACATAGAGTATAGATGTCGTCAATTATAATTTTTTTAAATAGAGAGGAAATGTTTTCATGGCATCTCCATCAGTACTCTCAGCTTCCCCAGAGAGCTAAATTTAGGGGAAATTACAGGTATTTGGAATCATTTAACCAGTCACTACTCGCACCGAAAAGAGGCACGTCTATAGATTTTTAGCTTTTCTTAAGATCTTCATATATTGCTAAGCCTTTCTTCTTAATTATAGGAAAGCTTGCCCCTAATTGCTTTACACTGACATGCTTGGAAAAATTTTAAGAACCAACACTTCTTCCACATTATACTGACATTATTCCCTGATTTACTGATTACTAATGAGGTAATTTGCATTAAATAAACATGCAGTATAGCAGAGCAGACTCTACAGATTTAACTCTGCCTCCTAACTCCTTTCGAGAAGCTTTTTCTTGCTAACTCATAACTGGGTTTGTCCTCAAACACAGGCGTTTATCAGGCTCCATCTCTCATTTGACACGATCTGTTTTGTGCATCAGCCTGGCACCCAAATTTCAATCTCTTAGTTCTTGCTTCCTAAGATGTTGTCTACACCATTCGCCCATCAGTGTTGGCCCTCTGTTGGTCCTAGTAAACTCTTTGGGGTCTGACTAAAAGCCTGCTCTAGAAGCAGCACGTGCAGTCATCCTCCATTTTTTGGATCATGGCTAGAGAGTGATAGTCCAAACAAGGAGACTTCAAACGATGCACAGGATATTGAATCTTTCTCCCTGGATGGTGCAATAAATACATGCACCTTTATAAATACCGATTGCTCAGTCAGCCTGACATTTTTAAAAAATCTACATTCCATTTGTTCCTCCCAACTCCTGCCACCCCCTCCTTCAACACGGCATTTCCAGAGGAACAAAACTGTCATATGATCTGACCCTTCCCATCCTAGGGTACTGTAGCCTATGTCCCGCAGCAGTCCTGGATCCAGAACGGCACCATAAAGGACAACATCCTTTTTGGGTCAGAGTTGGATGAAAAGAAATACCAGCAAGTTCTGGAGGCCTGTGCCCTCTTCCCCGACTTGGAAGTACTGCCTGGGGGAGACCTGGCTGAGATTGGAGAGAAGGTACTTGGGACACCAAGGGGCCTTGAAGGGTGAAGAAATAGTGAAGGAAAAGAGTAAGGGTGGTGAAGAAGTACATGACCGTAAAATAGTTGATCAATTTTGATGGTCAAGCCTGGAACAAACACCAGAAAGCATGAGTTTGCATAATATTTTGTGCAAATAACTCAGAAATTTAAAATTTTGTACCTAGAAGCAAATATAGGAACTGTGTAATCTAAAGGAGAGATGACGAGGCTAGGACCTGAGAGGTTAACTAAGAAGCAGCTGACCCAAATTTGACCTCACAGGTGGAGGGCCAGAGGCAGACCAGAGCCTAGTTGTCCTGACTCTACTTCTGTATACCAGTGAGGACCAGAGTACGGTTCTAATAATCTGCTTTGAACACACAGAAATTTAGAGTATATTATTTTCTCATGTTGTCAAATGCCTTTCTTAAAAAGTAACTTTTAATGACTGTTTTGAATTATATGAATATAGTATAATTTGTTTAGAAATCCCTGATTACTACATATTTGGGATGTTTTTATACTCTTTCCCCATTACTAAACATGAATATAGCAGTTTTTTGGGGAAAGATCTTGAGATGTTAGAAGACTAGTGAAGATAGAGCTCTAGAATGATTTTGTTCATTAATTCAGCATATTTTTATTGAGTATCCACTATGTGCCACACACTATTTTAAGTGCTGGAGTTACATCCACAAACAGAGGAAATCTACCCTGATATAGCTCTACATTCTCATGGGGAAGAAGCAACAACAACAACAAAATAAGTAAATTATATGATATAAAATGGTAAGTTGGCCATGCTTTTAATTATTGGGCCTAAAGTTATTTATTTGAATAAAAGATATTTATTTGTATTTCAGTTACTGAACTGAACTTGGGTCTGGCTGCCCACCACACAGCACAGCCAATCTACTGACGTTGCGTTGTGGTGAATGAAAGTACAGTGTTTATTGCAGGGCCCAGCAAGGAGAATGGTCAGCTCATGCTCAAAAGACCCAAACTCCTCAATAGCTTTCAGGGAATGGTTTTTTTATTATTATTATTTTAAAATATTTTAAAATTATTATTATTTTTAAATATTTTAAATATTTATGTATTTATTGGCTGTGTTGGGTGTTAGTTGTGGCATGTGTGATCTTTCGTTGTGGCGCATGGGCTCTTCACTTCGTTGTGGTGTGTGTGCAGTCTTCTCTCTAGTTGTGGCATATGGAGTCCAGAACATATGAGCTCTGTAACTGTGGCACATGGGCTCTTTAGCTGTGGCACGTGGGCTTAATTTTCCCGTAGCATGTGGGATCTTAGTTCCCCAACCAAGGATCGAACTGGTGTCCCCTGCACTGCAATAGAGGCTTTTTTTTTCTTTTAACATCTTTATTGCAGTATAATTGCTTTACAATGGTGTGTTACTTTCTGCTTTATAACAAAGAGAATCAGCTATACATACACATATATCCCCATATCTCCTCCCTCATGTATCTGCCTCCCACCCTCCCTATCCCAGCCTTCTAGGTGGTCACAAAGCACTGAGCTGATGTGGCTGCTTCCCACTACCTATCTATTTTACATTTGGTAGTGTATATATGTCCATACCACTCTCTAACTTCGTCCCAGCTTACTTTCGCCCTCCCCATGTCCTCAAGTTCATTCTCTATGTCTGCCTCTTTATTCCTATCCTGCCCCTATGTTCTTCAGAACCACTTGTTTTAGATTCCATATATATGTGTTACCATACGGTATTTGTCTTTCTCTTTCTGACTTACTTCACTCTGTATGACAGACTCTAGGTCCATCCACCTCACTACAAATAACTCAATTTCGTTATTTTATGGTTAATATTCCATTGTATATATGTGCCACATCTTTATCGATTCATCTGTTGACGGACACTTAGGTTGCTTCCACGTCATGGATATTGTAAATAGAGCTGCAATGAATATTGTGGTACATGACTCTTTTTGAACTATGGTTTGCTCAGGGTATATGCCCAGTAGTGGGATTGCTGGGTCATATGGTAGTTCTATTTTTATTTATTTATTTTTTAACATCTTTATTGGGGTATAATTTCTTTACAATGTTGTGTTAGTTTTTGCTTTATAACAAAGTGAATCAGTTATACATAATTGTATATGTGTGCCACATCTTCTTTGTTTTATTTTCATTTTATTTGTTTATTTAACAGCTTTATTTGGGTATAATTGCTTTACAATGGTGTGTTAGTTTCTGCTTTATAACACAGTGAATCAGTTATACATATACATATGTTCCCATATCTCTTCTCTCTTGCATCTCCCTCCCTCCCACCCTCCCTATCCCACCCCTCCAGGTGGTCACAAAGCACCAAGCTGATGTCCCTGTGCTATGTGGCGGCTTTCCTCTAGGTATCAGTTTTACATTTGGTAGTGTATATATGTCCATGCCACTCTCTCACTTTGTCACAGCTTACCCTTCCCCCTCCCCGTGTCCTCAAGTCCATTCTCTATGTCTGCATCTTTATTTGTGTTCTGTCCCTAGGTTCTTCAGAACCATTTTTTTTAGATTCCATATATATGTGTTAGCATATGGTATTTGTTTTTCTCTTTCTGACTTACTTCACTCTGTATGAGAGACTCTAGGTCCATCCACCTCACTACAAATAATTCAATTTTGTTTCTTTTTATAGCTGAGTAATATTCCATTGTATATATGTGCCATATCTTCTTTATCCATTTATCTGTCGATGGACACTTAGGTTGCTTCCATGTCCTGGTTATTGTAAATAGTGCTGTGATGAACGTTGTTGTCCCCTCACTTTCAGTCTGTATGTGTCCCTAGGTCTGAAGTGGGTCTCTTGTAGACAGCATATATATGGGGCTTGTTTTTGTATCCATTCAGCCAGTCTCTGACTTTTGATTGGCGCATTTAATCCATTTACATTTAAGGTAGTTATCGATATGCATGTCCCTATTACCATTTACTTAATTGTTTTGGGTTTGTTTTTGTAGGTCTTTTCCTTCTCTTGTGTTTCCTGCCTAGAGAAGTTCCTTTAGCATTTGTTGTAAAGCTGGTTTGGTGGTGCTAAATTCTCTTAGCTTTTGCTTGTCTGTAAATGTTTTAATTTCTCGGTCAAATCTGAATGTGATCCTTGCCAGGTAGCGTAATCTTGGTTGTAGGTTTTTTCCCCTTCATCACCTTAAATATGTCCTGCCACTCCCTTCTGGCTTGCAGAGTTTCTGCTGAAAGATCAGCTGTTAACCTTATGGAGATTCCCTTGTATGTTATTTGTTGCTTTTCCCTTGCTGCTTTTAATATTTTTTCTTTGTATTTGAGTTTGATAGTTTGATTAATATGTGTCTTGGCATGTTTCTCCTTGGATTTATCCTGTATGGGACTCTCTGCACTTCCTGGACTTGATTGACTATTTCCTTTCCCATATTAGGAAAATTTTCAAGTATAATCTCTTCAAATATTTTCTCGGTCCCTTTTTTTTCTTCTTCTGAGACCCCTTTAATTCGAATGTTGGTGTGTTTAACGTTGGCAAGACAGATTCTTAACCACTGGACCACCAGGGAATTCCCCAGGAATGGTTTTAAAAGGCAACATTTGGGGTGAGGGTTGCAGCTTGTAGACTTCCTTCTGATTGGTTGGTGGTAAAGTGGCAGGGTGATGTTTCAGGAATCTTAATCATCAACCTTCTGGTTCCAAACAGTCTGGGGCTAAGTGCTTGTGGTCAACATGTAGTAACCATCCTCCACCTGGGTTAGAATCCTAGTTTCTGTAGAACAGTTCAATGATATGCATCTAATTGTTACATATACCCCTTGAAGAGGAGCTAGGACTCTGTTTTATAGTTGAACTATTGTTTCTTGACTGCTTTTCCTTTGTTTCTGCATTCCCTCTCTTCCCTAGTTAGTAACGGCTTGAGTCTGCTCCTTGGAACTCAGGGAAGGCCTAGGAGACTAAAGTTTTTTTCTACAAACAAGAAAGGGGGGACACAGAGGGGTTTTTGTACACAGGAGGGCCCTGCAGTGTCCTGCTTGGTTTCAATCCCCCCTTTTCTTTTATACTCCCTTGAGGGGAACAGGTATGGGAGAAGAAAGGTCATGAAGTTTTGGATAGAGATGTTAATCATAGATTCAGCAGAGGAACTCAGTTTTAGTGGGACTCAGTTTCAGTACCTAATAGAAATTATTTTCTTCTTCAGGGTATAAATCTCAGTGGGGGTCAGAAGCAGCGGATCAGCCTGGCCAGAGCTACCTATCAAAATTCAGACATCTATATTCTGGATGACCCCCTATCTGCTGTGGATGCTCATGTGGGAAAACATATTTTTAATAAGGTCTTGGGTCCCGATGGCCTGTTGAAAGGCAAGGTGAGACATTATTTAAAGTGATGAAGACGTGAGGAGGGGAACACATCTCCTAGGACTGCTGGGTACTGAAGCAGATTTCCTTATTTACCTTCCCCCTGGGCTGCTGAGGAGATACAGTGTCAGACTGGTCTCCCAGGAGATGATTTGGTGAGGGCTCCCATCTTGAGATCATAGCTTATGCGGGAACTGGCTAATTTGAGCCTTATTCTCTGGCTCCAACATTGAGCCTTTTAGGATGATTAATTATGATAAAAAGTCCTTTGAGATCTGTGGTATAATAAGAACTATATTTGGTCTTTTTCACTAGGTCCTGGCACAGAGCTCCTAACCCTTAGAATTTCCTGAGTGATACTAAGAATGTCTTTTGTTATTCACAATGAGCCCCTTTAGATCACATCTGAGTTTATGCTAATGAGTGACTTATGGAGGGGCCCCTAGATAGCCTCTGGACAAGGCTGTTCCTCAGAAAGACCAAGTGATGGGAGGATTGGAACTTTCAGCCCCACATACCAATTTCTGGGGAGAGGAGGATGGGCTGGAGATTGTGTTATAAAATTTCTTGTATAAGGAGATTCAGAGAGCTTCTAGATTGCTGAGAACATTAAGGTGCTGGGAAGGTGGCACACCTGGTGACAGATGGAAATTCTGCACAAGCACCCCACCCCCGAAACCTTACCCTATGCATCTCTTCCATTTCACTGTTCCTGAGTTGTATCCTTTGTAATAAACTGGTAAACAGTAAGTAAAGTATTTTCCTGGCGTCTGTGAGCCATTCTGGCAAATGATCAGACCTGAGGAGGGGGCCATGGAAATCCTCAATTTCTAGCTAGTTGGTCAGAAGTATGGGTGGGATCCAAGACTTTCGGCTAGCATTAGAAGTCAGGGCAGTCTTGTGGGCTCTGGGTAGCTGTGGGTTTCTGGGTAGCTGGTGTCAGAATTGAACTGTTGGACACTCAGAATTGGTTGGCGTCAGAAAACATGCCAGAGGACCCAACAATTTACCTTACTGGGACACAGGTCATCCTGCAGGTATTAGAGCTCTACTCTAAGAAGGCACTTTCCTGGAACTCTTGCGGGATGTAGGAGCACTATGCCTGGAAAGGATGACTCAATCTGAATATAGAAATAAGCCAATATGTTTTGGGTATTCATTATGTCGCAGGCCTGTGCCAAGAACTTTGATTGCATTGTCTCATTTGATTCTTGCAATGCCCCTGTGAGATAGTACAGATAAAGTGGCCAGAGCAAGTCACTGGAGCTGGTCATAGGCTTTCCTTACCATAGGCAAGTTAGCACAGTAGGCTGAATGGGAGAGGGGCTGACAGAGCCCAGCGCCCCTTGAGGGTTTGAGTATGCTTCTCACCAGTAGCAAGTCTAGTGTGAGGGCTGTCAGCACTCCATCTGTGTTTGGCCTTTTCCCTTCAAGGTTTTTTGAATGCTGCCAGTCAGAGGGTGGCAGGGTTGACTGGGCTGCTGTCCCACTGAGGCCTTTTGCCTCTCTCTTGGATCAGTGAGTCCACAGGAACTCATTCTCCCTCCTATGCCTGGTCCTGACTTCTGTCCGTAAGGCTAATTGGCTCCATTCATTCATGAACTGAATACCCACCCTGGGCCTGGTTCATTGCAAAGACTGGGCGCACTGATGAAAAGGTCTCATCCCTGCTCTCAAGTAACTTACAATCGAATTGGCAGACAAACCAAAAAGCAAGCAGTAATATTATAATACAAGAATCATTTTTAATGGCAGAATATACAAACTACCGTGGAAACACTGGAGGAATACCCAATTCTTGCCTGGGGATTCAGAAAAGCCTACCAGAAGAGCTGGCTTTGAGCTGAGACTCAAAGGATGAGCATCTCCCAAGTCTTCCTGATAAGAGCAACCTAGTGTCTGTGGGGCTGTGAAGTAGAGAGCAGAGGCAGTGGGCTTGGGCTGTCTCTCTAGAGGCCCATCTCAACCCCCTGGACCCTATCTGAGTCTCATTACTGATCTGTGTTTATCTTTCTTTGAGTGGAATCCCTGTTTCAGTAGTCAATGTAGTCCATAAATAGACAAGAATACAAGGGATGCCAAGTCTTCCACGCCAGGGAGGGCCTGGGCCAAAGACACAGTTTCTTGCCCTATAATGATTCTAACATACTAAAATAATCTGGGCAGTTCCTGTTAGGTCAGTTACCTGTTTAGTGAGGGGGCAGTTAGTTTTGCATGCCTCAATTATATTGATAGCCCTTGATCTCAAGTGACATCCCTAAGCCCAACTCTTGGCTACCAGGAAGCTGGAGGAAAACGTGTACAGGGCAAACCTCATTGTCACTACAGGAAAATAACTGTGAATATATCCATGATGACAGGAGTCTCATCTTACACATGGGGTCAGGTTTTAGGATGAGGTGCTGGGAAGTAAAGAGGAAGTAAGAGATCAAGTGGTCAGGGCCACATTTTGAAGGAAAGCCCCACAGTGACTCTGTTTTTCCTTTTCCTTAGTAAGCTAAGGAACATGGTGGGCACAGGGTAGTCAGCACAACTTACTGTTATTTTTACAGACTCGACTCTTGGTGACACACAGCATTCACTTTCTTCCCCAAGTGGATGAGATTGTGGTTTTGGGGAATGGCATCATCGTGGAGAAGGGATCCTACAGCACCCTGTTGGCCAAGAAAGGATTGTTTGCTAAGAATCTGAAGACATTCATAAAACAGACAGGTCCTAAAGACGAGCCCACAGGTATGTAAAGAGGATTGGAACAGGATAGAACTTGGGTAGGGGAGGGGTAGAAGTAGTAAACTACCACTATTTACCTCCTGAACTGTTCAGTATCCAGTGAACTAAATTTGGAAATAAATTATCCAGAGATCCATTATCTGTTCTTTCTGTGTTTTGTGTCTCTGTAAAGAAACACAAACATAGAAACTTTATATCTCAGCCAAACTGGGGGATAATGCTGCCCATCTGGTCTCTGACATGCAATCAAAGGGCACTCTTCAGAGGATGACTGGAGATGTGGGGTGATTAGCCCTTGTGGAAGAGACACCAGTGGCACAAGGGGCCCCCTTTTAGGGAATGCCCTGCTTCTATTGACTCAAGTCACATATTCCACCCCATCTACTCAAATTCATGAGAACCACTTCCTGGACAGCTTTGTAATACCTGGTACTAATAATGTACTGCTAAACTTGATACGCCCTAACAAAGGGATTTGACTAATACACCAAAAGCCACTGGGTGTTCTGAACCAGAAAAAAAAATCATGGCAGTTGCATAGTCTCACAGTGTGCCACAGGAATAGCCCCTACCCAATACCACTACCGCTGGGGTCGCTGACTAGCCCCAGTCAGTAATGGAGCCCTGGTCTCTGGGGTCCTTCTCAAGAACCTGCCAGCAGTAGTCCTGTGTATGGTTCTGGGTATCTGCTTCAGGTAGCAATTATCAGCAGGAGGTCAGGACTGAGAAAGCAAGATCCGGAGGATACAGGGGCATTCCGAAAGTCAATCAGAAGAGGCAGTAACTACACAGCCTGCAAGTAGGATCACAGTCAGGCCTTGAGGTCAGGACATGTGATTGTTTAAAACCACAAGAGTCGGAAAGAAAAGCCTAAACCAAGAAGTCTGTAAGCATTGGTGGGACAGGGCGGGAACAAAGAATACGATGGTGTGGGCTATAGGGACTGGGACCCAGCCCAGGAAAGTGGGGCAGGGATTCCAGCAGAAAGGAAGGGGTCAGAGCTTTCCATCAGTCTTTATGTGCTCCAGGACAGACCTGGAGAAAACAAAAAGTACCTGCTTGGGGACTGAAGATCTCCAGCAAAGGGTAGTGTCTGATGCTGGATACCCCTGAGTTACTGCTCAGTCAGCCACATCACCACAACCTGGACAGTTCTAATTCTAAACTTTTTCTGATTTGATCTTCTGAGTTTCTAAGTTCTGTTTATAAACCCCCATGGGTAGACAGCCCCTTTGAAAAATCCTATCTTTTGTGTACAAAAGACAGTTTGCAAAACAGCTCATTAAACCCTTGCTCTGGGAAACATAGATAGGCCATTTCTGAGAAGTTGTATAAGCCCCACTGCCTGGCATGCTGTTGTGTCGGCTCTGGGGCTCAAGGTACAGACTACAAGATGGTAGAATAAAGGGAAGGTCAGGAGGGCAAAGGTTACCTGTATCAACATTGGCTCTGTGTATTTCTTAATTAGCTGCCATGACAAAACACTACAAATTGGGTGTCTTAAACAACAGAAATGTATTGTCTCACAGTTCTAGAGACTAGAAGTCCAAAATCAAGGTGTCGGTAAGATTGGTTCCTTCTGAAGGCAATAGGGAAGGATCTGCTCCAGGTCTTTCTCCTAGCTTCTGGTGGTTTGCTGGCATCCGTTGGCATCCTTCATATCACTCTCTGCCTTCATCTGCACATGGTGTTATACCTTATGTGCGTCAGTGTCCAAATTTCCCCTTTTCACAAGGACATCAGACATACTGGGTCAGGAGCCCATGCTAATGGGCCTAGTAGAGATGTTCTCTATTTGGTGAGAACTTTTCTTTAGATCCTTAGACATGGTTTCCTGTTGTTCTTTGAATATATTTATCAGAGCTGATTTAAGTCTTTGGTAAGTCCAACATCTGTGCTTCCTTGAGTACAGTTTCTTTGGACTACTTTTGTCCTGTGTACAGTCCCATACTTTCCTGATTCCTTGTATGTCTCATAATTTTTTGTTGAAAACTGATCTTTTTCTTTTGAACATCTTTATTGGAGTATAATTGCTTTACAATGGTGTGGTAGTTTCTGCTTTATAACAGTGAATCAGCTATACATATACATATATCCCCATATGTCCTCTCTCTTGTGACTCCCTCCCACTCTCCCTATCCCATCCCTCTAGGCGGTCACAAAGCACTGAGCTGATCTCCCTGTGCTATGTGGCTGCTTCTCACTAGCTATCTATTTTATATTTGGTAGTATATGTAAGTCCATGCCACTCTCTCACTTCATCCCAGCTTACCCTTCCCCCTCCCTGTGTCCTCAAGTCCATTCTCTGTGTCTGTGTCTTTATTCCTGTTCTGCCCCTACGTTCTTCACAGCCATTTTTTTCTTTTGTCTTTTAGATTCCATATATATATGTGTTAGCATACGGTATTTATTTTTCTCTTTCTGACTTACCTCACTCTGTATGACAGACTCTAGGTCCATCCACCTCACTACAAATAACTCAATTTTGTTTCTTTTTATGCCTGAGTAATATTCCATTGTATATATGTGCCACATCTTCTTTATCCATTCATCTGTCAATGGACACTTAGGTTGCTTCCAGGTCCTGACTATTGTAAATAGAGCTGCAATGAACACTGTGGTACATGTCTCTTTTTGAATTATGGTTTTCTCAGGGTATATGCCAAGTAGTGGGATTGCTGTGTCATATGGTAGTTCTATTTTTAGTTTTTTAAGGAAACTCTATACTGTTCTCCATAGTGGTTGTATCAATTTACCTTCCCACCAACAGTGCAAGAGGGTTCCTTTTCTTCACACCCTCTCCAGCATTTATTGTTTGTAGGTTTTTTGATGATGGCCATTCTGACTGGTGTGAGGTGATACCTCATTGTGATTTTGATTTGTATTTCTCTAATGATTAGTGATGTTGAGCATTCTTTCATGTGTTTGTTGGCAATCTGTATCTCTTCTTTGGAGAAGTGTCTATCTAGGTCTTCTGCCCATTTTTGGTTTGGGTTGTTTTTTTGATACTGAGCTGCATGAGCTGCTTGTAAATGTTGGAGATTAATCCTTTGTCAGTTGCTTCCTTTGCAAATATTTTCTCCCATTCTGAGGGCTGTCTTTTCATCTTGTTTATGGTTTCCTTTGTTGTGCAAAAGCTTTTAAGTTTCATTAGGTCCCATTTGTTTATTTTTGTTTTTATTTCCCTTTCTCTAGGAGGTGGGTCAAAAAGGATCTTGCTGTGATTTATGTCATAGAGTGTTCTGCCTGTGTTTTCCTCTAAGAGTTTTATAGTGTCTGGCCTTACATTTAGGTTTTTAATCCATTTTGAGTTTATTTTTGTGTATGGTGTTTGGAAGTGTTCTAATTCGTTTACATGTAGCTGTCCAGTTTTCTCAGCACCACTTATTGAAGAGGTTGTCTTTTCTCCATTGTATATTCTTGCCTCCTTTATCAAAAATAAGGTGACCATATGTGCGTGGGTTTATCTCTGGGCTTTCTATCCTGTTCCATTGATCTATATTTCTGTTTTTGTGCCAGTACCATACTGTCTTGATTACTGAAAACCGGTCATTTTAAATAGCATAACAATTCTGGAAATATGATCTCTCTCCCCTCCATCCTCAACCAGGGTTTGCTTTTGTTGTTCCTCCTGTTTAGTTTCCTGAACTGATTCTGTTAAGTCTACTTTCTTTGTCTCATGTGGCCATAGAAGTCCCTGCTTGGTTGGCTTAGTGGTCAGATAACGATTGGACAGAGATTTCCTCAAGTGCCTGGAACCGATAAGTCACTCAGCCTTTGCTGAGGGGCTCTGTGGGGATGGCGGGTGGGGGTGGACATGTCTAACATGCCAGCAGGCGATTTATAGTTCTGCCTCAGCCTTTTTTCCCTGCTTGCACAGAGTCTGAAGGTAAGCCAGAGGTAAGAGAATAGGACATTCTCAAGTCTTTCTTGGGTTGGCATGTGTGCATCCCTACATATGTGTATGACATTCTCGATTGCCAGGAATATATTGAAGATATCAAAGCTCCCTATGGATATCTTATTCCCCAGGTTTTTTTTCCTCTTAAGTTCTTGGTCAGTTTCTTCTTTGCCCCAACTGTTATCACTGCCTCAGGCAGCTGTGATGTTAAACAACTACTGCTGATTGTTAGAGCCAACTCCAAGTCAGGTTCTGTAAAGACAAGCCCTGTGAATGGAGTTTTCCAGGGAACTGCCAGACAGGTCAAATAATGACAGTTCTCCAGAAGTGAGGTTTTGAGCATGCTCTGAACCCAGGCTGTTCCTTGCAGCAGCTGCTAGGCTGGTGATTTTCATGGTTACAATGAATGTGTGGCTGTTGGTTTTCTAGGCTACAGCAGATCTAAGGAGAGGGGAATAGGAATAGGGTAAATTAAACTATTACAAAACTTACTTTTCTTTCTGAGATTTAGCCATTTTTCTTAAATAAATGCTCCTTGGATTGTGGCAAGCCTTTGGTTAATTTCAAAGTTACGGAAAATTTGATTTTGACGTTTTTTGGCTAGTATGCTCACTGTTTTTACAGAGGTACCAATTTCTGGAGGTCATAACTCTACCATTTTCACAGACCAAGCTGTTTTACCTTTTATTTTCAGGATATGTTTTTTAAAACGCTTTAAATTAATAAAATTTCTCAAATTATTTGAATTTCAAGCAGAACATTTTAAATTTACACTCACCTTTTTAGACATTTCTGGGGATTATGACTCTTCTGTTTGTCTACTGTAATCCTTAAAAGTTCTTTCCTGCTCCAAAGGAACTTACAAGCTTCTGGGAATATTCTTCTCCTTTTTGACCGTTTCTCTTCCAGTGGAATATTAACTCACCTCTCCTTTATCCTGGTAATTTTCAATGAGATGTGTCCTAATAAACAGTATTTCTGGAGTAAAAGATTCCAACCTGTGTGTACATTTGGGATCTCTTATTAAGACCAACAAGATCAGAAAAGACTTTTCTTCTTGTTCATGGGGCTATGACAGCTCTATGCAGCAATCTCCCTAACCTTTGATTTGTCTCCTAGTCAATGAGGACAGTGAAGACGACGACTATGGGCTGATGCCCAGTGTGGAGGAAATCCCTGAAGATGTGGCCTCCTTGTCCATGAAAAGAGAGAACAGTCTTCATCGAACATTTAGTCGCAGGTTGGTCATATATTCAGCTGGCATCCCCCATCACTTCCATAGTTCCACCTGATCATTCTCTTTTTCTCTCTGGACTTTTTCTGAGTGTCCACATGGACGCTCCCAGCTCTTCTTTTGTTTCTGTGCATGTGGAGGAGGGTTGGGGTGGTGTTTCCCCCATGACCATCTGCTCTGAAATGCACTTTGATGTGAGCAGAGCTACTGTGACACCTGCTTGCAAGAAGACCCTTGGGATGCATCTACATGCTCAGGAAAGCTTCCCCTCTCAATATCTCAGTTCTAGGTCCAGTAGCAGGCGTCTGAAGCCCTTAAAAGACTTGAAAACTCGGAATGTGAATATCCTGAAGGAGGAGGAAGAACCAGTGAAAGGGCAAAAACTAATTAAGAAGGAATTCATACAAACTGGAAAGGTAAACACCACAGTAAAAAGTACCATTAGAGGTGATATAAGGCTTGGGATTTGAACATTTTTAAGTTTGATGAGTTGAATACATATCTGCAGAGGGATATGTCTTGTGTGCTTTGCCAGTCTTTAAATTTATCACTGAAATGTTAGCAGAGGCTCTGGGCTTTTTATCAAATTGTATTTCCATGAAGAATGACATGTTCCCTGTGAATATCCTCATACTACACTTCATGAGTGTTTGATTCCATTCTGATATGTGGTAAAAACAAAAATGCTTTGAGATGCAATTCTGGGAGCCAGAGAACACCAATATATCAAGCTCATAGCACACAATTCAAATTAATAAAACTTAAAACCAAGCTCTTAAATTTAAGATCTTAACTTAAACATTAATAAAACAAATTCCAAGGTCTGTGGTATAGCCTTATCTGTCCCACTGTTTTTATATCTTTTCCTCTTAATTGCATCTAGAAGCTCATTAATAATCTGATGGTTATTTACCCTGCATTATATTTCAGCATTGATTATTATCATCCTGGCCCAGTACAGAAATGTGATCACAGACTACCAAATTTTGCCACTGGCTCTCCGCTTTCCAAAGGACTGTACTCCCCCTATGATTGGTATTCTAGGTAATTCCTCACCAAAAGCCGCTAGGAACTCTACTAATATTGAGGTGGGGGCTTTGCAGGTGAAGTTCTCCATCTACCTGAAATACCTACAAGCAATAGGATGGTGTTCGATATTCTTCATTATCTTTGGGTTTGTGCTCCATTCCGTGTCTTTTATTGGATCGAACCTCTGGCTCAGTGCTTGGACCCATGACTCTAAAACCTTCAATAGCACCAACTATCCAGCCTCTCAGAGGGACCTGAGAGTTGGTGTCTATGGAGCTCTGGGATTAGCACAAGGTATGTGTGACGGCTATGGCAGCCATCTCTGAGACACTCTGTCAGGTCCACGTCCTTTGCCTGGACTCATGAAAAATTTGCTATTATGTCCTGCACAAGTCTTCAGGGATCCCTGTGCATGGTGCTGACTAAACTGGTTCCATTTCCAGGTATATTTGTGCTCATAGCAAATCTCTGGAGTGTCTATGGTTCCGTCCATGCAGCAAACATTCTTCACAAGCAGCTGCTGAACAATATCCTTCGAGTACCCATGAGTTTTTTTGACACAACACCCACTGGCCGGATAGTGAACAGGTTTGCTGGCGTAAGTATCTCAGGGGTTGTAAGACGTGTTTCTATGCTGAGGATCTTTTTATTTCTGACAGGGAAAGAATTCTCCTGTGTCCCCAGGCAACACTGGGCCGTTCCAGTTTTTTGGTCCACTCAGCATGCAGATATTTCTTGAACACCTTGTGTGAGGTCCTAAGGATCCTGGGGTTACAGGGATGAACAACTGTTTCCCTTTAAGTAGCTCAGCATGTAGTGAGGGGGACGGCCAAGGAAGTAAAGGATTATGATAGGATATAGGAAACCCAGTAACAACGATGTGTACAGTGGCATCCTTGGAGTACAAAAGAGTGACAGCTCAACCTGGGTGACGGAGGGTGGGAAATGTCAGAGAAGGAGGGACTTAACTCATAGAAGTTAGCCAGGGAGATGGTGGGGGTAGGGGATGGGTGAGTGGCAGAAGCAGGATGTGAAGGATTGTTCTGCAGAGGGAAAAACACAAGTAAAAGCACTATCACTAGTGTGACAGTGAATAAAAGAGATAGCAGGACAATGCTTTGCTTGGTTGCTGCCTCCATCCCTGAATCTCCCATCCTTGATGCTTTAAAAATAAGTAAACAAGGTCTGGATTGTGGAATCCTATGATTTTAATGGGGTTCTCCATCGACTGCAGATTCTGGGACCCTTAGCATTCATTCATTCAACATATATTGAGTACCTTCTATGAGCCAAGGACTGTACTAGGCATTGAGATGCTCAGTAAATGCTAAGATCATATAGATGGCTCTCTTCCATGGGCCAGACCAAAGTCGTTGATTCTTAATGAACATAAGGGGGAAATTTCAAGAACAGAGGAAACCAGACAATTCTGAATGATATTCAACGATCACCAACAGAATTTTCAGTCTTCTGTTTGTAGAAGAGGGTGCGCGTTTTAAAAAAAATGTCTGAGGAGCTCTGAGCCCTTATTTGTTTGGTCTTGGAGCAGACACAGAAAGCCTAGCTCCCAGCCCACAGGCAGGTTCTGGGGACATGGTGACTGCTTCAAAAGTGGGCAGGCCCTCACTTGTCACCTTCCTGTGGAACAAAGATGGTGGGCATGATGTCACTGGAGACAACTTAAATGGGCTTTCTGCTCTTAAATAGAAGCTAAAAAAGTACACAATTTTGGACGGGGAGATTTCTCACAGGAATTTTGCAAATGTTGCACTCTTTTCCACTGTTGTTATATATATATAATTAATCTTCCGAAAAAGAGAACACAGAGATCTTACTGTGAGTTACTTAGGCAACAGTCATATTTTGCTAACTGCTTTTGCATGAAAAAGGAAACTGTCATTAATTATACAGTATGTTTTGCGGAGGAGGTGGCTCAGACCATAAAGGAGAATTATACCTAGGGTCCTCTGGAGCTGATGACTGAGCCCTTAAGAGGAGATAAAGGAGGGGGTGGAGGAAGGAAAGATGGAGAATATGTGCCGGGTAAGGGTCAAAATTAATCTGCATAGAACTAATAGCTGGTGAGGATTTCTGTTTTTCTTTCAACCCTGGACATATAGTTATTTGCATTCTGATGTGACTGAGCAAATTCGCTGCTGGAACCGAGAAGATGTAAAATGTCATAGGAATTCATTAGCACACCATCTCTCCTTCTTATGTGTCCCTAGGATATCTCCACAGTGGATGACACCCTCCCCATATCTTTGCGCAGCTGGATTTTGTGCTTCCTGGGCATCATCAGCACCCTGGTCATGATCTGCCTGGCCACTCCAGTCTTCATCATCGTCATCATCCCTCTTGGCATCATTTATGTGTCTGTTCAGGTAGGTTTGGAAATGGCTAGGTTTCCTTCCTTCTCTACTCATAAAAGCCCAAGCTCCTTCCTGAGACTCTTCTCTTGTGTTTATTGCTAGTCACTCTCCCCTCTCCAGCATCTTCGTCATTGAGCCAGATAATAACATACCAAGGAGCCCGTAGGCCACTTTCTGAAGCTGAAGTGTCAGCACTGATGGGTGGGTGGAAGTTCACGGTCAGTCTCACCTTAACTTCTGCCCCGCACCCCACAAGTGTAAGTGGGGCATATTTATGCTTGGATCCAAGACTATTTTGAGGTTGGCTCTGGACAAAGTCTTGAAGCTCTGTAAGACCCTTCACAATGGTAAGGTAATCAGTTGCTTCTAGAAGAGTTGTGCTAAGGCTGCTTCCTTGGTTGGCTTAGGATTATCTACTTGGAGATGTCCCTCAGCAGGAGCCCAGGCTCTTTTCACTTCAGGGCAGTTCTCCTTTCACTGGGGTGTCTGTGGGTGGCTTAGGCTCAATTCCAGTGTGTTCTTGAGGACACAGCTTAAAAGCCAAGTCTCACAGAAAAACTGGAGCAAGTGTAAGGGGCTCCATGACCATGATAAAAACTGATGAGGGGAGGGAAGCTGTGGAGAGAATTCTAGTTCCACCATTTACCTTTGGGATGAATTGATCACCTTGAGAAAGCAATTCTGAAGCCCTTCAGTCAAGGGCAGACTTGTGGCCTGTGGTAAGTTGACACCACCTGGTGTTTGTGTTGAGTTCCTCAGGAACGTCGTCATCTTTGTCAGTAACAAACCAACAAATAAGAGGCAGGATCTGGGCTTCCCTGGTGGCGCAGTGGTTGAGAGTCCACCTGCCGATGCAGGAGACACGGGTTCGTGCCCTGGCCCGGGAGGATCCCATGTGCCGCGGAGCGGCTGGGCCCGTGAGCCGTGGATGCTGGGCCTGTGCGTCCGGAGCCTGTGCTCCGCAGCGGGGGAGGCCACAGCAGTGACAGGCCCCTGTACCGCAAAAAAAAAAAAAAAGCAGGATCTTTGAGGAAATTTCCAGGTATAACATTCTGAATTCTGACTCAAATGCCCAGTTCTTCCCTAGTTTCAACAAATCCTCTTGGAATCTAGTAGCACCACTAACCCACCCCACTGAACCTCCCCCTTCAGCCTGCGCTATTACATCCAGTTCCAGTTCTTAGACCCTCAGCATTCCACACACCTCCAAACGATCTTTACCTTCACACACTGTCAAAGCACAATTTTGGTCACTTACCTGATTATTCAATTTTTATCAAAACCTTGGCATACCTTTCTTGGACCATTTACTGCCCATCTCCACTTTACACACCCCTCGGTTCCCAGCAGCATTTATAAAATCTTTTAGAGACTTTTCCTAACCACTACAAAACTGTCATTTAGACAATATGTGCAGATTCTTGGGACCATACGGATTAGGCTGACAAAACTCCTTACGTGGTTTGAAAATTCCAACCTCTAGGGCTGAGTGAGGTGTGGTGTCCGCACTTTCGTGCTTCTCTGTTCCCTCCAACCCCAGATCTTCCCAGCATCCTCTTCCTCTGAGCCTCTCTCATCTCTCCTCTAGTCAGAGATGAGACCAGAGCCGCTTCTCTGTTCAGATGTGAGCTGTGGCCTCAACGTAAAGAATACTGGGTCACGGCCATGAAGGAAGAGGTACAGCGTATGTGATATGATTGTATGACTGAGTCTTCGCTTTTTTGGGTCCAGATATTTTATGTGGCTACTTCCCGCCAGCTGAGACGACTGGACTCTGTCACCAGGTCCCCAATCTACTCTCACTTTAGTGAGACTGTGTCAGGTTTGTCTGTTATCCGTGCTTTTGAGCACCAGGAGCGATTTCTAAAGCACAATGAGATGGTGACGGACACCAACCAGAAATGTGTCTTTTCCTGGATTATCTCCAACAGGTGAGGCTGCCCCTGGATATTCACCCAAATATGTGCTTCGGGGTTCTGCAGTTTTGACATTAGCTGTGGGAGGGCAGGCATGGCCAGTGTTGTGAAATTCACTCTTGCCAAACACGCCTGTCATGTGAGTAGAGAGGAGAAGGCATGAGCTTTGGAGTCAGAGACTGGGGGTCCCTCTGTCTGCTCTGCCACTTACCAAGCGGGGTGAATTGTCTTGACCCCTCTCAGGAAAATCTCATTTTCTTTGTTTGTACGATGGCTGGAACGCAACCTACCTCATAGGCTTATTGAGGGAGTCACATGACATCTGTGAGCATTTGATAACCCAGGTACTGTTCACGTGCTGGGTGAACTGGATAATCTCTGTTTGCTTCCCTGAGAATGGATGTGAGATTCTCCATAGGCAGGACACTCTTTGTAGGGTGGTGAAAGAAGCAGAGGTTGGAGGGAGGAAAGCTGGGAAATTTTAGGCAAAATCAATGATGACAGAAATGAAAAGCTCACATCCTGTGAGATGAATCCAAAAAGGGTGAGCATTCTTGATTTCTCCAGCTTCATCAGACCCTGGCAAGAAGTCATGTGTCCTTGGAGGAGGAAGGTCTTTTTCAGGAAGTGAAAACTCTTGAGTGGCTTCTACACTGTCTTGCGGTGTGAAGGGCAGGCTAATGATGCTTAGTGTTATCTGGAACATGGAGAGGTCAGAAATTTGATTGTAAAGATTTTTTTATCTTAGATACTTTCCAAGAAGGAAACAGGCATAAGAGTCAATTTTCTGTTGGACCCCCCCCATTGTAAAATATGTATCATATTTATTTGTACACGTGCTAGAATTATTCAAATTTAGTTAAATACATTTTACTGGGAAAGTCAGTTTTCATAAATTACGTCAATCTACATACTATTCAGTTCTCTACAAAGCCCCGACATACCTCCCTGTCATCAGCTCACACCTAATTTCCCTCCACCTCCAGCTTCTTCTCTACCTTTTTAAAAATCATGAAATCAGACAGGGTACACTGAACCTTCCTGTGATGATTTCTTTCTAACCTTACATTTGGATTCTTTATGCCATTGTTTCCCATGCCTAATCAAAAGAACTCACTTGGAACATTTGTTAAAATGCAGATTCCTGAAACCCATTCCCTGAATCTCCTGGGGAAGAGTCCAGGAATTTTTTGCATGAATTTGTGTATTTTTAACAATTGCCACCAGATGATTCTTAAGATTTGGCAAGTTTGGGAGACATTGCTCTTCTAGTATCTTTTAAAATGCAATTTATTTTCTAAAATCCAATTTAAAAGACTTTAGGAACACATGGCATAGTCAAATTGAGACACCTCCTAAGAATGCAGCCCTACCAACTCAAGCCCTCTGAGAATGTTCTAGGAACACCTAGGTTGCTGGGTAAGGTAAGGAAGTGGATACCTTTCAGTGACACCTCTTTCTCTGGTTCTGTTGCCCTCCAGGTGGCTTGCAGTTCGTCTGGAGCTGATTGGGAACCTGATCGTCTTCTTTTCATCCTTGATGATGGTTATTTATAGAGATACCCTGAGTGGGGACACTGTGGGCTTTGTTCTCTCCAATGCACTCAGTGTGAGTCTGAAGGTTGGGAGTTTGGTTGAATTAATGCATTATTCTTAAATGGAGTCTCGGGTATACCGTGGAGTCTGTGCTCTTGATTCCTTTCTAGATCCAGAGGGACCAGGGGAGACTGAGGTTCAAACCCTAGCTCCATCTCTTACTAATTGTGTAACCCATGGACGGGCTCCTTTCCCTTTCTAAGTAGGTACCAGTGTCATCTGGGTAACTGGACATAAATTGTGTTGCCCTGGGTAGTTAAGGAAGCGATCTCAGATGATTATCTAATAGTTTCCTGTCTCTTTGCTTGATTATAATCAAAAGAGAAAATAAGTGTTTCTATTATAATGCAGCAGTAACCAGAAAGTCTTCTGAACAAGTAACTTCTATGTTTATTTTGTTAAATCACAGAATAATTGGAGTTAATTTTAATAAAGAATATAGAGTCTAATAGAACTATATAATGCATCCCCTGTTTGACTAAGAGATAGATATCAGACGTTATTTCCTACCACTCAGCCATTTTGCTACCACTGGCACTATGGTAAATGTTTAATGAATGATACTCATTTAATGAGTCATTTGGCCATCTTTTGTGGACTCTTTCTGAACTAATATACTGGGGGTCTGCACAGTTACCAGCAGGCTCTATATGGTGCTATTTTCAGTTGGCGTTAATAAGGCCCAAGGTGATCATGGCGGGACACCCAAAAGGACTCTGTCATTTACCATGAATCACAGGGTTCCTTGTCCCACTGCCCTTTCATCCCCTCATTTCTAGGCTTATTAACCTACGACAGATGGGGCAAAGAGTTGGAGAAATATTATACTGAACCAAAATAAAAACATTCAAATATCAACAATTCATATGGTCCAGGCTTCACCAAGTGGTTACTTGTAGTCCCCAGCCTCCTGTGCTCTCCCTCTCTCTAACCACCATGTGCTCTACAAAGATTCCCTGTGTGTATGTACCAGGACTACATTTTTGCCTGAAAAAGCTTGCATGTGAGCAGCTTGCCTCTGAGTAACCCACGGATTCCCTGGACTCTGGCCCAGATCATGACAGTCATCTTCCTAGTGGTTAGATGTTATCTCTGTAATGGCAGGAAGGCACCTGGAGTTTATTGGGGTAACAGAGGACAGGGGTCCATGTGGATGTCCCACCTTGAGGGCTGGGTTCTCAATGGAGCTGTTGTTGAGAGCAGAGGTGGCAGCTATTTGGAAGGCCTTCTCCTACCCTGTGTCTTTCCTTATGCTTTCCCCATTGGTAGAATGCCACCCCTAACCCCTAAGGGCTTACAGGCAGGAGACCCACGGCCAGCCTCTCCAGCCTCAGCTTTGGCCCTAGGCCACTCCAAGCTAGTAGTGCCTTTCCTGTGAGCACCACACAGTTGAGCACTTAATTGTCCTCCCACCATTCAATGCACCGGCCTCATTCCCTCCCCCAAGGAGGTGTGGATTGTCTCTTATACTTCTCCTTGCTCCTTGCTCGTAGAGCCCGCATAGTGCTGGGTGCAGAGTAGGCACTAGATTGACCTTGTGGTTTAACTGGTTGGGTTGGTTTCTGAGCCTGAGATGATCCTTAGTCTTCCAGTTTTTCTGTAGATCACACAAACCCTGAACTGGCTAGTGAGGATGACGTCAGAAATAGAGACCAACATTGTGGCTGTTGAGCGAATAAATGAGTACATAAACGTGGAAAATGAGGTAAGGAGGAATCAGAAGCAGCCAGGGACAAGGCCAAAAAAAAAAAGCCACCGCTTTGAGAGTGCATCTTCACCTTATCTAGAGATTTCACATGGGGTCATAAAGGTTCTCTGGAAGTTTCCCTTGCTCTAACTGAAAGAACCTAATTTCTTGAAACCTAAAATAGGTAATGGTTTGGGAGAAGTCAGGTCTTGGGATGCACCAAGTTAAATGGTGGCTTCATTCTGGAGATGCACAGAACAACCTCGTGGGATAGGGTTTCTTTAATTGAATAAGGTAGGACCCTTCTGGAAGTACCAGTCTAGTTCAGTCTATTCAATGCAGATGCTCACGGGTGGCTGGCACACTGCTACCCTGTTCTGTGACATGAGTCCTGTGGGGACTGTTGAGCGAGTTGTCACTGTGTAAAGCACTTTTCCTCCTGTCGCCTTGCCAGGCACCATGGGTGACTGATAAGAGGCCTCCAGAAGGTTGGCCCAGCAAAGGGGAGATCCAGTTTAGCAACTACCAAGTACGGTATCGGCCTGAGCTGGATCTGGTACTGAAGGGGATCACTTGTGACATTAAGAGCACTGAGAAGGTAGGTGGAGCTGAAGAAAGGCCTGGGTGAGTCCTTGTGAACATAGAGGTGGAGAGCAGTGGACTCTGGGCTTTCATTAATCTGGTGGAAGTGAGAGGGTTGGGGCGCTTCCTCTGCCCTGGGGAGGTGTAGGGACACAGCGCCACCACCAGAGGGCAGGATATCCACACAGGATCAAACAGACTTAAGCCTGTAAGGGCTCTCTTGCTCAGCCCTCCCCTATCTCCCTGTCTGCACCCTCTCCTCCTGTGGCTGACTGGGCTCATTTCCTGTAAGCGCCAAGGCTTGTAGAGGGGAAGTCAGGAGGAAGCACCGGCCTGGGGAAGGAACTGGTGGGAACAGCTGTGTGCAGGTTTGTCCCTGCAGAGAGAATGGCCTAGTTCTCCCTCTGGTCTGCAAAGTCCTGGTATGGTTTTCTTGTTCTCTGAGGACTTGGGGTCTGATGCAGGGCCAAAAATATGTCTGGGTACTGATGCTCAGGTCCAGGTCAGGGTCTGCTTCTCAGACCTGATGGCAGACCCAATCCTTCCCTTCTCCTCACTTTTAACAAGGATTTTTTAAAAATCTATAATTTCCAAGAATAACTGCAACAGATGTGTACATTTCCAGCAGTCAATGTAGATCTCAGCAAGCAACAAGTTAGGAGGTAGGATGGGAAAGCCATCCTTTTCTGACATCCAGGTACATTTTTCCCCACCAAAACCAAAATCAGTTTAACATCTTAGAGATGAAGTAGCCAGTCACTGTCTTTTTCCACCTGTGATTATGAATGTCCCTGGCTAAATTGTTGCCCTCAATAATCACATGGTGAACTAACATGCCAAGGAACTGTATTTACAGATTGGCGTGGTGGGCAGGACAGGAGCTGGGAAATCATCCTTGACAAACAGCCTTTTCAGAATCCTAGAGGCTGCAGGAGGCCAGATCACCATTGATGGGGTAGATATTGCTTCCATTGGGCTCCACGACCTCCGAGAGAAACTGACCATCATCCCCCAGGTAAGCTGTAGGACGTACTGTCACATGTAGCTTGTTATACAGGAAACATGTGCATGTTCTTCTTGATGTGTGTTCATTTGGTGGCGTCATTTCTGCTGTCTACCTGGGATACCTAAGCTAGTTCCCTAAGACACATTGCTTCCAGAACTTACAGAAATAAGTTTTACATTTTTTTGGTAATATGCTTGTGTGACTGTCAGTATCTAACCAGTAGGTGGCAGCAACACAGCAGAAGTCAAATGGAGCAGATGATTATTTAGCATTTCTATAGCCCATCAAGGTTCGCAGGACCTTTGCAATCAGCATTAGCAGTTTTGCTGCTGAAGCTTGAAACTATTAAGCTTTGTACTCCCCATCTGATATGGTTAAAAGAGAGTGGAGGGAATTTGTGGCAATGTTTTGCCAATAAGCGGAATGGTTAGTGCATCAGCAAGAAAGTCTTCCCTGCAGCTTCCTCTCCAGACCCTTCCAAACAAGGACTGCCCTGGAGGCTCTTGGGGTATGTGGGTCCTCATCAGAACCTGTCCTCTGCTTGCTGCAGCCAAGTCTCTGGGGTGGCTTTGGTCTGTCTGGCGTTTGCTCCCTTTGTTGCACTCTTTTCACCAGCCTCTTCAAGAGCGTAAGAAATTCTTCTCTTGTAACTGTATGACCCCTTCCCCTGCCTGCCCCGATCCCTCCACCTCCAAACCATGAGTTTTCATTTGGGGGTGTGGGACGTTCCTCTCATCTTTTTAAGGGATGCTAAGGCAAATTTGGAAATCCATAAATGAACTTCAGAATGAAAAACAACAACAAAACCAAGGACTCCTCTTAATGCTGTGTTTAGCTCCCCGTGTTTAGCTCAAAGCCTGCAGCGGGGAAATCTTGGAGAAGCTGGACCACTAACTAACCAGCTTTCCATCTCAGACCAGTTCTGCTCACTTTCTTGGCCACAAGGAATTACTGGTTCCTTTTCTTTTATAAAAGAAAATTTAAATATATATATGTGTATATGTATGTATGTATATATATATATAAAAGCCAGATGTTTGTTTTATTAAAAATTTTAAAAATTTTATTTTTGGCTGCATTGCTGCACAGGGGCTTTCTCTAATTGTGGTGAGCGGGGGCTACTCTTCGTTGCGGTGTGTGGGCTTCTCATTGCGGTGGCTTCTCTTGTGGAGCACGGGCTCTAGGTGCGTGGGCTGCAGTAGTTGGTGGCTCGCGGTCTCAGTAGTTGTGGCTCGCGGGGTCTAGAGCGCAGGCTCAGTAGTTGTGCCACATGGGCTTAGTTGCTCTGCAGCATGTGGGATCTTCCCGGACCAGGGCTCGAACCCATGTCCCCTGCATTGGCAGGCGGATTCTTAACCACTGCACCACCAGGGAAGTCCCTACTTGTTCCTTTTCTAACATTAGCCCCACTAACTCCCTCGTCCCTTGACTTGCAGGATCCCATCCTGTTCTCTGGGAGCCTGAGGATGAATCTAGACCCTTTCAACAACTACTCAGACGAGGAGATCTGGAAGGCCTTGGAGCTTGCTCACCTCAAGTCTTTCGTGGACGGCCTGCAAGCTGGGTTGTCCTACGAAGTGACAGAAGGCGGTGACAACCTGAGGTAATGTTTCATAACCCACTTCCCCCACAGGCTGTGGAGGAGGCGAGGGGACCACTACTTTTGTTACTCATGCATGGTGGTGCCTGGCATCAAAGAATTTTCACTCTCCAGGTCTAATTCCTAATGCGTAAAACGAACCTGTTGTGAAGATTAAAATAGACGTGAATGTGCCTGGAAACTCTTGAAAACCTTTGTCAGTAAACATACCCTCACAGGACATTACAAACATGAGCTTGCAGATCCCACCGTTGTGCGGGGTTTTCAGCTGCACTCTGCACTCAGGCTGAAAACAATCCCTATGCCTGGTCCAGCCCCAGAGAGTCTGATGTAATTGGTACGTGGCATTGCTGGAGATGGGAGTTCTAAAGGATCCCCAGGGGTTGTTACAGGCACCTCAGTTTGAGAAGCCCTGATCTAAGGAGCACGTGGATGATGGAGATGTGCTGTCCGCAGGGTCCTTGGAACACCATAGACCAGCACAAAGACTCTTTTGGCTTCACAGTTCTTGTTATCTTTTCAAAGTGTTTCCTCATATGTTGACACTTCACATTTTCTGTCAGTTAACAAGTTGGCCTGGCATTTTCCCTACAACCACCTCTTTTCTCCCTCCACACACTGATGGTCAGCTCTCAGTCAAAGCTGGTGGCTCAGGGGCCGGCCTTGCTGCAGCCCTGGTGCCTTCAGAGTGGTGGGCAGGGCATGCACCATTAGCAGCTGGAGCTCAGAAGGGAAGGCTCAGTAGCTCAATTAATGGACCCGCTGCTCTGGCTTCACCTGGGAGCTTGTTATAAATGCAGAACCTCAGGCTCTATCCTACTACTCAGAATCCGCCCTTTAGCAAGAGTCCCAGGTAATCTGTGTGCACATTACAGCATGAGATGCACGGCCTAGAAGGTTGAGTCTTAAGTAGGCTGCACGCTAGAATCACTCAGGAAACTTAAAGTCCCAGTGCCCAGGCTGTACCCCAGACCGGTTGACTCAGGGTCCCAGGTGATTTCAGTGTGTAGCCCCAGGGAACACTTGTGAGCCTTGGTAGAGAACACCAGCATGTTTGTTTTCCCTCAGCGACAGATCTAGGAACTAGCAGGACTGAAGTAGGTCTTCAGGCCTATTAAAAAGGCCATTCAAACATTCAGTCAACATATATTGAGCACCTACTGGAAATACAGAGGAAAATGCCACAGACCCATCCATGCCCTCCTAGCACTTACAGTGTGATGGAGAAGACACACTTCGTGTGAGTAAATTCTGTGCAGTAAATGCTGCAGGTGTGCAGGGCCATGTGGGCAGGATGTGATAGGGGCCTGAGAACAGAATCACACCATCCTCTGTGAATGCTGGGAGAAACTTACCTGGCATTACCAGCGCCTTGATTTCAGATCTGGTGGGCTGATGAAACCTAAAATTCTCTAATCAGAGACTGGAGATCAGTTAGCTTCGGGAGAGTCAGCAGCTGAAAGCCAAATTGATGCCTTAGCAACAGCCTGTTACTATGAAGTCCAACTGAACGAGGTGGGAGTTGGGAAGCGTTAAGTAAATAGTTTTTCAGTGTCTCTGTTCTGACGTTACAGAGAAAAACTGCAAGTTCATCTTGGGTGACTTCTCATCTCCTGCATAAATTTTCTTACAGAGAATTACAGAACTTTAGCCACCCCCTGTTTAATACGTTCCCTAATGGCCACAGCAGGAAAGAGCAATTCCAAATTCACGAATATTTCCTCCACATCATTTCCCAAATGTTCTTTATGTAAATAAGAAGTCCAGCCTTCATTACTGGCTTTTAGCAATTTAAAGTGATTTGCATTTTACAGGCATATTCGAATTCCACAAACGTTGCATCTCCCACCAAGACATCATGTTCATTAGATAGCAACGGTTTCTAATCAAGGGAGAAGGCCCTGAACAAATAATTAGCCTTGAGACTAGAATTACACATTAAAATAACAAATGAATTTGCTAAGGCCACTAAGAAATGCCACTGGGGCATTCTCATGCGGTTTCACCCTATACTAATGGTGTCAGGTCAAATACTGCTGAAGTCGGGTACTGAGATATCACTGTAGCTAAATGCAAAGCACTATTCCAGGGTTAGTGTTTTCCAAACTTGTTAAACACGAAAATCTCCTGGGGTGTATTCAAAATACAGGTTCCTAGGCTCCTCCCCATTCTGACTTGAGAGCAGGGCCCAGAAATAGGAATTTTTAAATTAAGTACCTGTGGTGGGTCTTCCAATTAATTGAGAAAGTTTGGCAAACACTGCCCTTGGTAACAATAAACAGCTAGTGGAAGAGGCTAAGGCATTCTAGGGGAATTTGGAAGTGTGGATTTTGAAAGTCTGATCTGGAACATGAAATCTGCCCCTCCAAGCCCCAACCCAGGTTATTCCTTGGTCCTTAGGGGCTAATGCTTTGTTTCTTCCACTGGCTGCAGCATAGGGCAAAGGCAGCTACTGTGCCTGGCCAGGGCTCTGCTTCAGAAATCCAAGATTCTGATCATGGACGAGGCCACTGCTGCGGTGGATCTAGAGACAGATCGCCTCATCCAGACAACCATCCAAACTGAGTTCTCCCACTGCACGACCATCACCATTGCCCACAGGCTACACACCATCATGGACAGTGACAAGTGAGTCGGGGGACAGAGCTTGATAGCCACAGCTTAACCCGTTGTCAGTCTCTTTACAGGTTTAACTACCATCATTTTATTGATGAAAATATGGAGGCTGAGAGATTGCAAGTAATTTGCCCAAAATTATACATCAAGCTAATGAAGGCCAACAGGGTTAAGGGAACTGTCTTGAAGGTAAAATGGGAAACTGTGTAACTATTAACTGAGTATGGCGGGTGGAGGAGGCCCAAGCCAGGAGTGATATATATTGCTCCATAGACCTTCCCAACTAAGCTGGGTCTCAGCTGCTCTGCCTGTAAACAGAAGCTTTCTGTTCCTTCTAACTGACAATCTGATAATTCAAAATGGGGGGGG